>NC_061855.1:32954372-32956994 GCF_019202785.1 Penaeus chinensis | reverse complement strand
TGCCAAACCCTTCTTATTGGTCAACTTCAGCCTTCGTTTTCTTTCTCATACCTTTACGTAAAAAAAACACAGGAAAGTGAACAAAGAAATAACGAGAAAAAATATTTACATGAGAGAGAGAGAGAATATGAGGAACAAATAAGCAAAAAACAAAAAACAGACAGACGTAAACTAAGGAGACACTGCTAATAACGAGAGAGTGACAGATGTACACAACGGAAAACAGCGTTGCCAAGGTTCGAAAACAGAGATAAACAAAGGTAGAATTTTTGACAAAACAGTGACATATGTGTGAGGGAGAGAGGCATATAAATACCCACGAACAAATACTCAAATAGCACGCATACACATAAACAGCAAATGCACGAAAACAGACTCTGACACATAAACAAACACAATACATGCGCACTCGCACGCATACGCACACACACACACACACACACACAATCACACACTCTAACAACAACCAAGCGATCACAGGCACACAAATACACAAACAGAAACAAACAGAAACAAACACACACTCAAGACCCAACGAGGCTTCTCTTGACATAGGCCTAAAAATATTTTATTTAAGGGAATCTATTTTTGGAAAATCCCGCGTTGAGAATATTTCAAGGGTATATTTGGAGGGAGATCGATGAATAAATAAGGAATAAGGAGACTGTTGAATATATATATATATACATATATATATATATATATATATATATATATATATATATATATGTAATACACACACACACATACACACACACACACACACACACACGCACACATACACGCACACACACACACACACATACATATATATATATATATATATATATATATATATATATATATATATATATATATATATATATATGTGTGTATATATATATATATATATATATATATGTATATATATATATATGTGTGTGTGTGTGTGTGTGTGTGTGGGTGTGTGCGTGTGTGGGTGTGGGTGTGTGTGAATATGAGACATATGAATAGAAAATTAAATAATCAACAAGAAGAGAGAGAGAGAGAGAGAGAGAGAGAGAAACAAGAATAGAAAGAAGAGAAATAGATAAATAATTATACATATATAAACAAAAAACAAAAACAAAAAATAATGAAATGAAATAACCAAATGAACTGATAAATAAGTAAATAACAAGACAAAAACAAAAACAAATACAAAATACAAATAGGTAAGAAAAAAGTATTTAAAAAACAGCCTGAAAAAGCGAGAAAAAAAACGTTATTTTTAAACCCATCGCTGCAGCTCATACACACGTGACTCAAAAAACACACACACACGCACACATATATACACCTACATGTACATAGAACACGCGTATAAAGAACACACGTACAAAGAGAGCACATATACATATAACACACGTACGTACGTAATATACGTACATATAACACATGTAAATATAACACGTGTCTATATAACACACGTACACGTACATATAACACATATACACACATATAACAAACTTGCACACACGTATAACACATGTACACGCACATATAACATACGTACGCATACATACAACACACATACACATGCATGTAACACATGTACATATATAATATGATATATGTACACATAACACATGTACATACATACAAAACGTACGCGTACATGAAACGCATTTATACATGCACAGAGCATACATACATATACATATAGCGCACGTACACATGCATCACGTACACACAAAATGATAATAATGTTTATAATAACAATAATAAACAATAATAATAATAATGATACTGATAATGATAATAATGATAATGATAACATTAATAACATTGATAATAATAATAATGACGGTAATAATGATAATAATAATGATAATAATAATGATAATAATAAAAGTGATAATAGTAATATTAATAATAATAATAATAATAATAATAAGGATAATAATAATAATGATGATGATGATGATAATAATAATAATAACAATAATGATAATATTAATAATAATAATAATAAGGATGATGATAATAATAACAATAATGACAACAACAATGATAATAATAAAAATAATAATAGTAATAATAATAATGATGATAATGATAATAATAATAATAATAATAATAATAATAATAATAATAATAATAATAATAATAATACTGATAATAAGGATAATAATAATGGTAATAATAATAATAATAATGTTAATGATAATGATAACGATAATGATAATAATAATAATAATAGTGATAATAACAATAACAGACATAATTGCACCTAAAATATCCATTTCTTTCTTATCCCTCTCTCCTTTTTTTTATCACTTCTTTCCTTTCCTTTCCTTTCCTCTCGTTCAGAAAACAGGTCAGAAAATGGGTCATGTCGTATGCAGGTCAACAGGAAGTCAGGTCGTTGTTACTCTGTGTTTTGACCTGCTTTGGAAAATCTCGTGTTGAGGAGAAGGATGGGAAAAGGGTGGGGGGGGGGGGTGAGTGGATAGGAATATGGGGAGGGGGGAGAATGATGGGAAAGGGAAGGATAGGAATACGGGAGGGGGAGGGGGGTAGTAATATGGGTGGGTGAGGGGATGGGAATCTGGGGGAGGGGAGAGGGGGGTAGGAATATGAGGGGGTGAGTTGATAGATGTG
>NC_061855.1:32919006-32921506 GCF_019202785.1 Penaeus chinensis | reverse complement strand
CTAATAAACCCCTCTCAATCACATTAGGAATTTTTTGGCGTGCCACCCTTGCCTGTTTGAATTGCCCTTCCCTTAAAACTACCTGTTGATTAAACAAACACACCCCCCAAAACAAATAATAATAAAATAAAAAAGAAATTTAATAAAAAAATTCAAAATGGGAAATTAACCTCTGGTAAATTGTTAAAAACCACTCAAAAAGGCGTTTGCCTGTTGTACACAAACCCGCGATTTTCCCCTTTGCCCCCCCCCCTTTGGCCCCTAAAGAAAAGCAACAGCAGCAAGATGATGGATTCCCCCTTTAACAATTCAACGAAAACACGCTTTTCCCCCCTTTGGGGCCCCCCTTGCACCCGGCCGCGGGGAAGGACGTATAAAACAAGTCTGAGCCTCGATAAGATCCAAGCTAAACGTCCTCTCTTTCTCGTCCTCCATTTGTTTGCTCCCTTTTCTTCTCGGACCTTTCCCTTTTTCTATTTCTTGTTTCTTCTCTGTGTCGCTAAACTCCTTTCTTTTTTTTTAAATCAGTATCGTTTTCGTTCGTTCGATTAAAAAAAAGAAGAAGAAAAAAATTACCAACATAAATAACAAAAACAATAACAAAAATAACAACATCTATAACAACGCACCAATCAGCCATCATTAATCATTATCACTAATTACTGTGATCATTAATTATCTTGATTACATTATTATCAATACAATTATTTCAGTTTTTATCGATACAATTCCCTATATTTTTTTCCGTTATGATAGATAAATTAGATAAAAAGAGAGGAAAGAATCAGAAATAAATGAAAAGGATACAAAGAAAGGAAAGAAAAAAGTAAAATAAGATAAAAGAGTTAATGATAAAAAAATTAAAAAAAAAAATAAAAAGATTAAAAAGAAAGATGAAAATAAAAAAATAAAAAGAAAAACAAGATAAAATAAAAGGATAAAAAAGAAAAAGAAGAAAAACAAGATTTTTTTTTTATAAAAACGAGATAGATAATGAGAAAAAAAGATAATAAAAATAAAAAGAGAAAAAAAGAAAAAAAAGATCGCCGGGGGATGATTTTTATTTTGTTGTTTACGGTGTTGTTGCTGTTGTTTTTTTATGTCGTTGTTTATCTTGTTTTTTTGTTGTTTACGTTGTTGTTTTATTTTTGTTTGTTTGTTTTTTGTTGTTTACAGTGTTTTTTTTTGTTGTTGTTAACGCTTTTTTTGTTTACGGTATTTTTTGTTATTTGTTTATTTTTTTTGTATTGTTTACGGAGTTCATACATACACACACAATACACAAAATACAAAACCAAGAAAGAGGAAGCAGTAAACTAGAATAAAGAAGGAAAATGGAAGAGAAAGGAAAGAAAGTTAAAACCTAGTAATCATGTTTACCTCTCAGTCCGTGGCGATGTACGTGTGTCCGTGACTTCGAGTGTGTACGTCACGCACGCACACATGCAGGTCTTTATGTACACAGATTTTGCTTTCAGAATGAGGCATAAAAGTTCGTTGCATTTTTGTCTGTCTGTCTGTCTGTCTGTCTGTCTGTCTGTTTGTCTGTCTGTCTGTCTGTCTGTCTATTTATCTGTCTGTCTATCTGTCTATCTGTCTATCTGTCTATCTATCTATCTGTCTATCTATCTATCTATCTATCTCTCTCTCTCTCTGTCTGTTTGTCTGTCTGTCTATTTCTCTATCTATCTATTTATCTGTCTGTCTGTCTATCTATCTATCTGTCTGTCTGTCTATTTCTCTATCTATCTATCTGCCTGTCAGTCTATCTGTTTATCTATCTATCTATCTGTCTATCTGTCTGTTTGTCTGTTTATTTATTTATCTATCTATCTATCATCTGTTTATCTGTCTATCTATCTATTTATCTATCTATCTGTCTATCTATATATTTATCTATCTATCTATCTATCTGTCTGTCTGCTTTTGCTTTCTTTATGGTTCGTAAACAAATACACAAATATGTGTGTATATATAAAGATAGATAATTCGGTATATAGTAAGATAGGCAGATAGATTGACAGACAGATAGATAAGTAGGTTGATAGATAGATATAGAAAGATAGACAAATGGATAACTAAACAGGTACATACATACATATATAGACAGATGCATCCATACATACTTAATACATACATGCGTAGAGGTAGATAGACATGACACACCAGTAACAAGCACATTATGAAATTGGCATGCGTCATGTCT
This sequence comes from Penaeus chinensis, assembly GCF_019202785.1. Classification (NCBI taxonomy): domain Eukaryota; kingdom Metazoa; phylum Arthropoda; class Malacostraca; order Decapoda; family Penaeidae; genus Penaeus; species Penaeus chinensis. Next base: position 32,919,300 of record NC_061855.1, on the reverse strand, counting down.
GATTTCTCTGCTTGCCTTCAAGCAAAGGTCCCTTCCTGCTTTAATGCTTGCTTGCGTGTGGAGGTCTGTGGTCCCTTATCTGTTATACTTTAATTTCATTTGCTTGCGTCGTGTTTATGTGCCAGGCTGACTGTAGTTTCTAACTGTAATTTTTCTACCCTGTTATTTTGATATATTGTGGGAAAGCGAGTGAGAATATTGGGTTTTATAGTTGGGTATTATTCTCTTTTTTCGTTATTCACTCTCTCTCTCTCTCTCTATCTATCTATCTATCTTGCGTTTTCTCTCTAACTC
>NC_061855.1:32897860-32900360 GCF_019202785.1 Penaeus chinensis | reverse complement strand
CAAATTGGTTCGCAATGAAACACATACTCACTACTAATTGGCATATTATCTTCGAGTATAGGCAATCTAACCTCATCATCACTTAGTGAATATTTCCTATTACTTTTTCTGTCATTTTTCCCCCTTTCCTTATCAATAACAGATTTTAGAAATCACACGAGCATCCTCATGCGTCATATACGCTATTTCAAATAAATAACATTATGGAAAGGAGACTACTCTTATTGTAAATTAAAAAAAAAAAAATCTTACTAGGTTTATATTTACAAAATTTTTACTTAGTAAAGATCCTCCGTAACATAAGTCCAAGGCGATAATGAACAAATTCACGCGGGAACAAACAAAGTGAACAGATAAATTAAAAAAAGATAAACATATGATAAATGAATAGAATTTGACGAAAAAAATGCTAAATTACATTTATTTAGGTTACATGACCTTGATTCACCTTATCCGACCTGACTTTAAGTTTTCGTCTTTTTGAAGAAATTATTTTGCAGTTTTTGTAATATTGGTCTTCTGTTTTTCCTCTCTCTTCTTCTCTTACTTTCCCTTCCATCTCCTTCTTTCTTCTCGTTTTCCTTTCTTCTCTCACTTCTTCCCTTACTTTCCCTTCCACCTTATTTTTCTTTCTCATTCTTTCTTCCCTTGCTCCCAATTTCTTCCCTTCCTTCATCTCTTACTTTTCTATCCACCTATTCTTTATCCTCTTTCTCGTTCTTTCTTCTCTCCCTCTTCTTCTATCATTTCCTTATTTATTATTTTGTAATTCATTTCAGTTTATTTACTAATATTTCTTATCATTTCTCTATTCTACCTTTGTTTATATTTTGTTCATATCTTATCTTTATTTCAGTTGTGTACAATATTTTACGAAAATGTGTCCAAGGTGAAAGGAAAATCTTATTTATTATGCTGTATAATTAGGAGTAATATGTATATCAATACGTATAATGTATGATCAATAATGATCGTATAGCTAATATGACAAGAAACTGATGTATTAGCAAATAAGGATAAAGGTATTTAGATATATTTCTACTTATAAGATATTTGTTGTAGATGTTGTGATGAACTGCCAGTGTAATTGTTGTTGTTGTTATTGTTCATGTTGTATAATCTATCATTATCTTGTTCCCTTCTTCCTATAGTTACTTTTAGTGTTACTACTATTTTTGTAATGATTATCATTATTGGCGTCATTGTTATCACTATCATCATTATCAATACTATTGTTTTTATCACTATTATGATTATCATTACCATTATTATTATCATTACCATTATTATTATCATTGTTCTTATCATTTTCCTTGTTGATTTTGTAATTAATATTACTGTTATTATCATTATTATTATTAATATTATTGTTATTATTATTATTATTATCTTTTAATTATGATTATCATTATCATTATCATTATTATCATTATCATTTTTGACATTATTATTATTATTATCATTATTATTATTATTATTACTATTATTATTATTATTATTATTATTATTATTAATACTATTACTATTATTATTATGGTTATTGTCATTATTATTATCATTATTATTATCATTAATATTATTATTATTGCTACTATTATTATCATTATTATGATTACTATCATCGATATTATTATCGCCATAATCGTGAATTGCGCATAAACAAACAACAAATTGAGCTAGTTATATGTCACGCATAAAAAGGTCATATATATTAAAATCTACGGGCTGATTTTCGCGTTTCACTTACTCATCTGAACAGAACTACATTGGGTAGAAGAAATATGTGGGTTCATTTCGGCCTTTTCCTTATAGGCATATACAAATTAGGATATCTGTGGTTGTGTGTGTGTGTGTGTGTGTGTGTGTGTGTGTGTGTGTTTATATATATCTATATATATATATATATATATATATCTGTATATATATATATATATATATATATATATATATATATATATATTGTATACGTATGTATATATAAATGTGTGTGTATATATAGATGTATATATACATATATGTATATGGGTATATATATATATATATATATATATATATATATATATATATATGTGTGTGTGTGTGTGTGTGTGTGTGTGTGTGTGTGTGTGTGTGTATCATATATATATACATATATATATATATATATATATATATATACATATATATATATATATATATATCTTCATGTGTGTGTGTGTGTGTGTGTGTGTGTGTGTGTGTGTGTGTGTGTGTGTGCATGTTATGCAGAAATATGAAGGAATTCTTCATCCGTTAATAAAACACAAAAACCTGCTCAGCATTTTATACGAACTATATTACATTAAGACTCAAGAGGAGTGTTTCAAATGCAACTTCAACGCTTATGCAAGTTGAAACCAAATAAAAAATGTAACTTGAACTTAGTATTCTGACTTGATAAGCTATAAACCTACTCTATATTTGTTATTCCTTACATCATCTACCTTTCATTTTGTAATCCGTATTCGGTTTCTTTCCTTTT
>NC_061855.1:32895959-32897760 GCF_019202785.1 Penaeus chinensis | reverse complement strand
GACAAATATACCGCAGAAAAGCAAGCAAACGGGAAGCAAGGAAAAGCAAAGACACACATTGAGCTTCAGTAAATCGCCCAGAGTCCTTGGGCTCCCCCTCCCCCCCTCTCCCTCACCCCCTTCCTCCTCCCCTTCCCCCCCCTGGCCTTGGGGACAGCCATGCTCCGAGTTTTCACTCTCTGAGGGAGGCGAGAGGGAGGGAGAGGGAGGGAAGGAAGGAGGGAAGGAGGGAGGCGAGAGGGAGGGAGAGGGAGGGAAGGAAGGAGGGAGGGATGGAGGGAAGGAGAGAGAAGGAGGGAAGGATGGAGGGAAGGAGAGAGAAGGAGGGAGGGATGGAGGGAAGGAGAGGGAGGAGGGAGGGATGGAGGGAAGGAGAGGGAAGGAGAGGGAAGGAGGGAGGGAGGGAGGGATGGAGGGAAGGAGAGGGAAGGAGGGAGGGAGGGAGGGAGGGAGAGAGGGAAGGAGGGAGGGAGGGAAGAAGAGAGAAAGAGGGAGGGATGGAGGGAAGAAGAGGGAAGGAAGGAGGGAGGGAGGGAAGCAGAGAGAGAGAGAGAGAGAGAGAGAGAGAGAGAGAGAGAGATGTGGCTGTGTGTAAATACGTACATACATACATCCATTGCAACCATACAGCCATAGTTCCAACCACAGACACACACTAACAACCACAGGAAACCACACGAACAACCACATCGCCTACAGAAATGAGAACCCACATGAACGCACACACACACACATACACACGTGCGTACATGTAGCAGGGTGTCACCTCTGCCACGTGTGACGCTGCCGTGACCCAGAAGCGGTGTTAAAGAGAGGAAGGAGAGCACAGAGAGGCTGGGAGCTCTTTTTGGCATGTTATGTTAGCTGTTACTGAGGTCTTTATAAGCAAGCGATTTTATTCACAAACTTACACGTTCTCACTCAGGTACACATTCATGCATACGTACGCGCACGCATTGTCATAAGTTAGATTTCGTAAAATACAAGAACCGAGAAAAAAAAACATATATTTTATTTTGCAGGTTATATGGCAACCATAGTAACCACCAACAATGATTACCTAACATCCCAGTATAAAGACCCAGTCAACTACATGAGGTCAATATGGCGCCAAGTAGTTCGTCAAACACTGCATATATATATATATATATATATATATATATATATATATATATATATATATATATATATATATATATATATATGTGTGTGTGTAATGGTTGCTATTTTTTATTTTCTATAAGTGCCATCACCGATATATGTACATATATATATATATATATATATATATATATATATATATACATATATATATATATGTGTGTGTGTGTGTGTGTGTGTGTGTGTGTGTGTGTGTGTGTGTGTGTGTGTGTGTGTGTGTGTGTGTGTGTGTGTATTCCTTCTTTCTCCCTCTCCCTCTCTCCCTCCATTCCTCTCCCCCTCTTCCTTCCAGCTCCCTCTCCTTCTCCCTCTCCTTCTCTTCCTCCGCCATTCCCCTCTCATCGCATCGCTCTTTAACACTTAAACTACCAAGAAGACAATTCATTAACGTAAACATGTAGCATGCGACACTTCGGGCGGGGTTATCAATTATGAACTTTGTCAAAGACCGTAACTTTCTTGCTGAAGTTCCCGTGGCTAAGTTTGCTTAAGTTTTCCTCAGAGGTTTTCGGGTGGGAGTGGGGGGAGGGGGGAGAAGGTGGGAGGAGAGGGGAAAGGGGGAGAAGATGGGGGAAAGGGGAGAAGGTGGGGGGATAAGGGTAAGGGGTGGGGGAGGAGGTGGGGTCGAGGGAGAGCATGG
>NC_061855.1:32888459-32890959 GCF_019202785.1 Penaeus chinensis | reverse complement strand
GAGAGAGAGAGATAGAGAGAGAGAGAGAGAGAGAGAGAGAGAGAGAGAGAGAGAGAGAGAGAGAGAGAGAGAGAGAGAGAGAGAGAGAGAGAGAGAGAGAGTAAGTGAGTGAGTTTTTCCACAAAACTTTTACTGCCTTCCAGACAAGACAGAAAGCGGAGTATGCTCGTATCAAGAATACTCATATGAAATCTAGACAAGACTATGTTATCATCTCTTTGACGTGAATACATTAGAGTGATAAGGTATCTTTCTTCTTGAATCTTTGAATATATTCCAGACCAGACAAACCTGTTAATCGTCGCTTACAAATTACTGGATCCATTCTAGATAAAAATGAGACAGAATATACGACCTGGTGCATCACTCATTCCAAACACGCTTTGAATTATTTTTGACAGGATCCGAAACAATAACATCACGTAATTGCATTGCGAGACAAATTCATTATCCGGCAAATTGCATATTCGAACATTTAATTTCATTTACGAGACACAATTGATAATAATGCTTCTCAGCCCATTACTATCGCCGCACTAATGATAACAAAACACCTGGTTACTGTAGCTAGGCAAAAATCTTTAGAATGATAGATGCAGATCAAAAATATATACACAGATAATTATTGCCTGATAGTTCGATTGCCTCACGTCGCTGTTGTGATTTAATAAGGGCAAGACAAGTCAAGGGTGCCATCCGTTTAAAGACCTCACTGATATTTTTGAACAATGGACTGGAAAAAAAAAAAAAAAAAAAAAAAAAAAATATATATATATATATATATATATATTAACGAAATGTGGTTTCTGTGTAGTCAGAATACTGCATGCGCACTTAAATACGTAATTACAAATATAATCAAACACACACAGACGCTCAGAAACACATACAAGCAGGCAAATAAAAAAATGTAAATGCCACCTACGTGTGTACATATGCACATACATCTTCTCAGTCATTTGCACGCACGGCCAAACAAATGCACACACATATACCCACACGTATGCCTAAAGATACATACACGCAACGCACACAAACATATACCCACTCTCTCAAACACTCACACACACGCACAGATACATACACACACTGAACGCACACAAAGCCTGACCTATTTCAGACACAACTCATCAATAACAATCTCTCTCCTTCTCCCTCCTCTCTTTCTCTCTCTTCCTCCGCGTCCTCCCCTCTCCCTCCTTTCCTCCTAATCCCTCGGTCTTCCTACCCCTTCCTCCTCCCTCCTCCCTCTTCCCTCTCCCCTGTCCTCCTCCACCTGCTCACATCTTTCCTCTCTCGTCTCTCGTCTCTTCCTCTTTCTCTCCTCTATTTCTCCTCTTCCTTCCTCTTTCCTTCCCCTCCCCTCCTCCTCTCCCCCCTTCTTTCTCCCACTTTCTATGTCTCCCTTATTCCTTCCCCTCTCTCTCCTACCCCCTCCTTCCCTTCTCCTGTTTCCCTCGTCTCTTCATTCTCTTCCCTTTCTCTACTTCCCCCTCCTCTCTCTTTCCCTCCCTCCCCTTCCCTTTCATTCCCTCCTCTCCTCCTCATTCCCTTCCCCACATTCTCTTCCCCCTACCTCCTTTCCTTCTCTCCCCTTCCTTCTCCTCATTCCTCTCCCGTCCCCCCACCTCCTTTCCCTCCCTCCCTTTCATTCTCTCCCCCTGCCCCCCCCCCCCCCCCCCCCGCCCTTTCAGCGACTCTTCCCCTCTTTCAGACGCGACCGTAAGAAATATTTTTAAAGACGTTGAGGATGAAAGCTAATTGAGATGGGGGAGGTGGGGGTTGGTGGGGGTGTGGGAAGGGGAAGGGAGTAGGCGGATGGGGGGAGAGTGGGGGAAAGGGGAGGTGAGAGGAGGGTGGGGGAAAGGGGAGGTGGGAGGAGGGGTGGAAGAGGAGGTGGGAGGAGGGTGGGGCGAAAGGGGAGGTGAGAGGAGGGGGTAAATGGGAGGTGGGAGGGGGGTGGGGGGTAAATGGGAGGGGCGTGGGAAGTAGGGGAGGCCCATGGAATCGGATGGAGGGTGGAGGGAAGTGCTTGGAGGCGGATGGGGAGGAGGAGAGTCCCTTCGAGGTGGACGATGGGAGGGGGCGAGGTGCCCTTGGGGGTGGTGAGAGGAAAGGGGACGGGGGGGGGGGGGGGGGGCTACTGAGTTCCATAGAGGGAGGCGATGTGGAGGGGGGGGGGGATAGCACCCATAGAGGTGGATGGGGGGGGGGGGGCTGAGACCCATAGAGGTGGATGGTGGGGGGGGAGGGGACTGAGACCCACAGAGGAGAAAGGGGGAGCGGGGCCCAAAGAGGTGGAGGGGGGGGGGGGGGAGGGAGCACTATCGAGGTAGCCGATGGGGGAGGGGGTTGAGTCCCCACCCTATTGGTCGAGGGGAGGGGCGGGGGGGCATGGGCTGAATGCTCGGGTTAAGAAGAACAGAGAACTGCCTGCCTGCGTGTGCATTTGGATGGTGGTGTGGTGGAGGAGGGGGGGGGGGGGGAGGTGGCTGCGCGT
>NC_061855.1:32857817-32860317 GCF_019202785.1 Penaeus chinensis | reverse complement strand
ATGTGTGTGTGTGTGTGTGTGTGTGTGTGTGTGTGTGTGTGTGTGTGTGTGTGTGTGTGTGTGTGTGTGTGTGTGTGTGTGTGTGTGTGTGTGTGTGTGTGTGTGTGTGTGTGTGTGTGTGTGTGTGTGTGTGTGTGTGTGTGTGAGAGAGAGAGAGAGAGTGTTGTTATGTGTACATGAGTGTATGTGCGTGTCTGCACATATGTGTGTGTGTGTGTGTGTGTGTGTGTGGAAGAGAGAGAGAGAGAGAGAGTGTTGTTATGTGTACATGAGTGTATGTGCGTGTCTGCACATATGTGTGTGTTTCTTTGTGCGTCTGTGAATGTGTGTGTGTGTTTCTATATGTACATGAATATGCGTGTGTGGTTTTACTTGTGCATGTGTGTGTGTGTGTGTGTGTGTGTGTGTGTGTGTGTGTGTGTGTGTGTGTGTGTGTGTGTGTGTGTGTGTGTGTGTGTATGTGTGTGTGTGTGTGTGTGTGTGTGTGTGTGTGTATGTGTGTGTGTGTGTGTGTGTGTGTGTGTGTGTGTGTGTGTGTGTGTGTGTGTGTGTGTGTGTGTCTGTGTGTGTGTGTGTGTATGTTTTTTTTTTTTGTATACGCGTATGTGTGTTTACGTTAGTGTATGTGCATATCTATCTCGATAGATAGATAGATAGGTAGATAGACAAATAAATGAATAGATAGATAGAGAGATAACCAGATAGAGAGGCAGACAGACAGACAGACAGACAGATGTACAAGCAGAAGAAAACCGATAGTTATTCAGATAAATAACCAGACACAACAACAGATTTACCGCTATGGAGGAAGAGACAGAGAGAAGGAGAGAAGGAGAGGAAAAGAAGAATTAATAAAAAAAAAAAAAAGAAGTAACAGGAGAAACGGCTTCTCAAATTTTCCGAAAAAGAACATTTCATGGACTTATCAGGTATTCTACGCGTTTCGAGACACTTCTGCGATTTTGGAAAACTTCCGCGAAAATCCCACATTCTCTCATAAAAGTTATATATTTTTTTCTTCAAATTTTCTAGAAACTTCAACTGGTAATGGATCTTGTATGGATGGCTAGTATTTTTTCTTATAATTATTGAGCTGGATTTTTTTTTTCTTATTAATCATAATGATGTTTCAGATAAATATATTTTTTTTTACATAAATTACACGCATGTATGAACCCGAGTGTCTCTTTTCCTTTCATTCTCTCTTCCCTCGACTGGCATTGTGCATCCGGGTCGCCCAACCTCACTTCCTTTCCTCTGCTGTCCTCCCTTCCTCTCTCCATCCCTCCTTTCTCACTGCTTCTCTTTCTCTCTACCTGTTCTTCTTCTCTATCCTATTCTTCCTGTTTATTCTCTTCCTCCTTTCGTCCTTTTCTTCGTCTCTTCTACTTTTCTTTATTCGCTTTCCACTCCTCCTCTCCTTTCTCTTCTTATCTTTGCACTCTCCCTCTCCTATCCATCTTCTCCTATCCTTCCTCTCATTTTCTCCTCTTCTCTTCCCTCCCATCCTCTCTCTCATCCTCTTGCCCTCTCCTCCCTCTCCTCCCTCTTCTTCCCCTCTCCCTCTCCTCCCTCCCATCCTTTCCTTCCTCTCTTCCCTCTTCTTCCTCCTCTTCCGCTTCCTGCCCACTCCCATGCCAGGCGCACACGTGTCCGTTTTCCCCGCTGCTTCGACCGGCAACACAGGCGTCCTCGAAGATGTGTATTCACGTTTTTTTTTTTTTTTTTTTTTTTTTTTTTGTAAAGAAAAGGAAGAATTATCGATAGAATAATAAAGAAGAGGAAGAGGCCAGTAAGCGCATGGCCTTCAAAAAATAAAAAATAAAAATCAACGTTGCAGAAGGAAAGACGTCTAGCAGTGACATCAGTGAGCAGGAGGATGACACTCTGGTGGACGTCTAAAAAAAAGGGGTGGGGGGGGAGGGAGATTTTTGAGGAAGGAAGTTTGGAGAAAAAGGAGATAAATGATTTATATAAAGGGAAGTTTAGAAAGAAAAACGAAGAGTTATGATTTACAAAAGGAAGCTTAGAGAAAAGAAGGAGAAAGAAAAATTACAAAAGGAAGAAAAGAATAAATAAATATATATGGCAGGAAATTCAGAGAAAACGCAAACAAAAAGAAAAGAAAAATAAAGTTCAGAGAGAGAAAAAAGAGAGAATGGACATTGACGTGCTTGAGAGGCGACAGCACAATTCAGAAGTCCTCTTCAGGAAAAGGGAAAAAGCGAAACAAGAAGACAAGGGAAGATTTACAAGCAAAAAGACAAAAAGAAAAATGAAAATGTATCTGGAAACACAACACGCATTTTGAAAGACCTCGGGAACGGTGAAAAGGGATTTAAAAAATGGAAAAGAAGAGAAAAGGAAAATCAACAGATGAGAAGAAATAACAAAATAAGGCGAAAATAAACTGACCCCGAGAAACAACCAATACAGAAGACCTCGGAAAAAACGAAGAATAAAGATATAATAGAAAGAGAAGAACAAATATAAAGAAGAA
>NC_061855.1:32845317-32847817 GCF_019202785.1 Penaeus chinensis | reverse complement strand
TCTCTCTCTCTCTCTCTCTCTCTCTCTCTCTCTCTCTCTCTCTCTCTCTCTCTCTCTCTCTCTCTCTCTCTCTCTCTCTCTCTCTCTTTCTCTCTCTCTCTCTCTCTCTTTCTCTATATATATATATATATATATCTATCTTTCTATCTATCTATCTATCTACTGCATGCATCATAACCAAATGAGAAAAATAATTGAACAAGAAAACAACGAAAAGAAAATGACTTGGGGGGTGGGGGGGGTAAGATAAAGAAAACGAAATCGATGAAAAAGAAAACGAGGTTGAAAATTGTCACGTAAGATTTATGTTTTGACAGAAGGTTACGTAACCAGCAAATCAGCTTTAAAGAGTCTACAAAGCCCTCGGAGATTTAAAAAGACGTTGCGACATCATCTTACGTTCACTGCAATAGAAAAAAGAAAGGAGAAAAAGAGAGATTAGAATATTTATGATAAAAATCTCCGTTGAGAGTTGTATTATATCTTTCTTTCACTTTTGGTAATCAAAACGCGACTTACATACAAATATTTACATCTCTAAACACGTAAGGAGAACCGCCACAATAATCACGTTAAGATCACATGAAAACCTCTTTTAAACTCCACCATGGCGGACCAAGCGACCCATATCCATATCTATAAAAATTACCAAGCGAAATACAAACAGACAGGCAGATATAGAAAAGAATATCGATAACGGCACAAGGAGGACAACGAACTCAGCAGATAAAAGTGAATTGGATGGCGTGGGAGCGAGACAGAGGAGATCGATTAAGAATATGTCATGACGAGAAATTCCGCTGGGATACGAGCGTATGACTAAGATTAATGATCGAAAGTCGAAATTATCATCTGGTGATATCAAATCATAAAATTATAAAGAACATATTATTGATATTTCGTAGGTTGATAAAGAGAATAATAATATTGGCCATGTAAAATGACACATGACGGGAAATTCCGCTGGGATACGAGCATATGACTGAGATTAATAATTGGAAGTCGAAATTATCATGTTTTGATGATACTGAATTATAGAATGCTCAAGACTGTATTGTTATTATTTCCTATGTTGATAAAGAGAGTAAAAAATATTAGCCTTATAAAATTATACCGAAATTATATTATGTCATATTTTTACCATTAGAGACGAGAGCCAAGATAACGTGAAACTTTATTTTCAAGTGGTGGCTTATCTGCATGGATTCAAGTTTGTCAGTGTCATACTTATCTTCTTCAAGAAGGAAAATAGAGTTTAAATAAGGTTTATGATAAGAGATTCGTTGATGTCTGCTGGGTATATACATTTCCATGATGGCCAAACAGAACAAAATACGTTAAGACTCCAGTAATTTTTGTCCAAATGGACTCAGAAGTTTATACAACAGAAATAAAACTCTCCTAGTCTGTGTGAGAGAGAGACAAACAGACAGAGCTTGCGTGCATATGTGTGCGTGTGTGTGTGTGTGCGTGTGTGTGTGTGTGTGCGTGTGTGTGTGTGTGTGTGTGTGCATGCGTGCGTGCGTGAGAGTGTGTGTGTGTGTGTGTGTGTGTGTGTGTGTGTGTGTGTGTGTGAGTGTGTGTGTGTGTGTGTGTGTGTGTGTGTGTGTGTGTGTGTGTGTGTGTGCGTGTGTGTGTGTGTCTGTGTGTGTGACGGATGGGCTCCTGACATGAATCTTGATAACAGAAAGGTATTTCTCGGGTAAATGTCATAGATTAGAATATTTTGCATACAATGCGGCCCCATTTCCACATGCTCTTGGGTTCCAACACAGGACGGAAACCCGCCCGTCGACGCGAAGGCAGGCGACTCAAGAAGGGCTTTATAAACTCCCTTGTATCTTTACAATCTTAATGTATTTTCTTTTATGATTATTGGTATCAAGGTTTGGAAAATCTGCCTGACTGTTGCCTCCATGTAAAAGTATCATCCTTAACCGTAAATCAGTCAGTCATTATTATTATCATTTTGATTAAAACCTCTCCATCAATTGATATTAATATTGCCAGTCATAAATATTTTTAGCTTTGCTTTAACAACTAATGTTAATCATCGGTAATAATTGCACTTTTATAAGTTTTATTTAAAACATCGGGTTTGTTTCTAAATACCTAAACATCTCTCATCTGGATCTTCCATTAATAAAAAAGTCAAAGACATAAAATGTCTTTGACATCCTCAATATTAATTTTCAAAAAACAAAAATAAAGGAAAATATTGTGTTGTAGATATTCACGTTTTTCATTTTATTATATATATGTACATATTATTTTTACTGGCACCTAATTATAAACTTAAACAAAAGAACTTTTCAACGAATGTTAATTCAATTAAGGAACAAATACCCTCACGTTCATTCTTAAGAGATGAAGAGTCGAGAAAATCCAAAAGCGAAAATGAGAAAGATTGAGAGACAGGCAGATAGATGCATTGACGGATGGATAGACACAGAGAGAGAGAGGGAGGGAGAGAGAGAGAGAGAGAGAGAGAGAGAGAGAG
>NC_061855.1:32835317-32840317 GCF_019202785.1 Penaeus chinensis | reverse complement strand
TTCCCCCTTTTGCTTTCCTCTTCTCTTTTGTCTTTCTTTTGGTTCTCATTTTTTCTCTTATTTTCTATTTTCTGTTGTTATTTGTGCGCATTGTTATCTTCTTTATTATTATTTTTCGTATTACGCTTATTCGCACTTTTTTATTTTTTCCCTGTATTTTTTTAGTTTATGTTTTTTATTTTTTTTATTTTTTTTATTTTTTTGCTTTTGGTCTTTCTAAGTGTAATTCTTTTTTTCACTCTCATTTCTTTTATTTGCCTTTCATTTCTTGTATTTTTCTTATATATTTTTACTTATATTCTTTGTTAATGTCCTCTTACTTCGTTTCATCCTGCTTCTGGTTCTTAGTTTTATTCGTTATTTTTAATACCTCTTTCTTTCAGGTTTGTTTTTTTCTCTTTTCCCGAAAACCGAAAATCCTCGCCACTATTTCAGCCCAAATAACCGGCATATTATAAACTTTGGAAAACTCTCTCTCTCTTGCATGTATTGTTTTGATACGATTTTATTTAGTTTCGACTGATTTATCAAGAAAGATAAAGGTAAATAAAAAAAATAAAAAACATACTTCCCCGCATTCATGACTTTACGGCCTTACAACAGTTACCTATGATAAGAACTTCACTCGACCAAAAAAACACAACAGAACGTCTATAATTTCCGACATGTAAAATCCGCGGGTTCACGAACGGTCCAACAGTCGGCGTCGCTCTGGATTTATCTGGATTCACGGTCACATAAATCGAGCATCTCAACTAATCAACGAAAGTAAATAAAGAATGATTACAATTTACTGCTTCAATGCAACAACCATTTACAAAAACTTAAACTACCCCCCCCCCCCGCCAAAAAAAGACGACATAACATTCTTAATTTCCGACATGTAAAATACGCGGATTCACGAACGATCCAGCGTTCGGCATCGGTTCTGGATTCACCTGGATTCACGGTCGCGAGAATCGTGTAATCTCGGCTGATCATGAACGTGATTGGCTATCCGCTGGCCAATCAAACGGCTATCCCCGGAGAGAGAACGCTGGAAATTAATCGTTAACTTCTATCGCTTCCTTTTATACACACACGTTTTTTTTTATTGCGAAGAATTGAGAGTGTGCAGATAAACTGTTGAACGGGAAATGTTTTGTATGTAGTCAGACCTAAATTAATAAGATTATTCGTAAAAATTCTTATGCACATGCTTTTTTTCAAATCCCAGGAATATTACTTTTTAATAATCGAGTTATCCGCGTGGCACAACTTAGTGATAACAAATTTGACCGGGTTGCTATGCATTATACTCAACTGAGATACAGTTCATTACCAAATTTAATTAGCTGCAACCTACAATTACCATACGCAATTAGTAATACATACACACTGTAGGGCTTGTGTGTGTGCTGATGTATTAATGTTCATTATGGTGTATTGTTAGTAATGCGTATTATCATCATTATATGTATAATGATTTTCTGTGTTATTATCTACAACTTAGTATATTCACTGAAGCAGTGATAATGCTTAGGGATGTCAGCGCCAGGTCGACGAGATGAGAACTTCATTTGGTCTTTATGCTTCGCTCCTCACTCCTTCCTTCCTCCTCCCTCTTCCTTCACCATGTTCTCTCTCTCATCGTCCCCTCTCCGTCTACTTCATCAGTCTCCTTTTTCCTCTTTTCACTTCCAATTCTCCCTTATTTTACCCCTGTTCTGTCTCTTCCTTCTATTCTTCCTCTTCCTCTTCCTTCCTCGTCCTTCACGTCTTTCTTTATACCCTGTCCTCATCTTCTATCCCTCTCCGTCTCTCCCTGCGCCCTCTTTCCACCTCCCGCACCCCTATAGCCTCTCTTGGTCTCATTCAATACTCCTTTCCGCTTTATCCCTAATCCTTTCCCTAACCCTTCCTCCTCCTCCTTCCCTGCCTCTCCCTCTCCCTCATCCCATTCCCCTACCCCCTTCCTCCCTCTCTTCCCCTACCCCATTCCTCCCTATCTTCCCCCTTCCCCCTTCCCCCTTCCTCCCTCTCTTACCCCCTTTCCCCTTCCTCCTTCCTCCCTCTCCTTCCCGTCCCCCACCCCCTTCCCTCTCTACCCTCCCCTCACCCCCGTCCCAAGTGACCCTGAAGTGTCCTTACGTAAGACAACCAGTTTCCTGCAGGAATCAGGACGTCGCAGGAATCCTGTAATGGAGGGGGGGGGGGGGGTGCAGCTCCTTTTAATTCTTCCTATTTAGATTTATTTATCTTTATTTTTATTTGTTATTGTTTAGTGACTGATTGCCTTTTTTTATTTCTTTGTGTTAGATTTGCTTTGTTTATCTTGTAGCTATTATTTTTTACCTATTTTTTAAATTTATTATTGATTGCCTTTTGTGGCTGGTTGACTTTCCTATTAATTTTCACCTTTTTTTTTGTGTTCAATTTGTGTCTGATTGATTTTCTTTTTAATCTGTGACAGGCTTTTTTACTTATTATTATTTTTTTTTTCAAATGTATTTTGTGGCTGACTGTGATTGAATTCCTGAGTATTTGTGGTGTGTGAAGGTCGCACGGTAAAAGAAGAGATGGTTGTAATCATTAATGGTGACAGTGTGATGATAGGGATGATAGTGATGATGCTGGTGACGGCAGATGATGGTGAGGATTTTGGTGATGGTGATGTGATGAAAAAGCCGAAGATAAAGGCCAAATTACTGACGATTTTTTAAATGACAATTGGTGATTGTTATCCGCATGCTTATCAATGGACAAGTGATTATGATTCGATATTCGTTATTTCTCTCACGTTTTATTCATGTGTTCAACTTCCTATGCCTTCTACTGCAGTCCTCCTTCCTTCTTTCTCATTCTCTACCTCTTCTCTCTTCATCTCTCCTTCCTTTTTTCCCTTTTCCTCACACTTCTTCGTGTCCCTCCTTTGACAATCCACTCCTCTTCCTATTCCTTCTTTTCCTTCTCCTTCCGCTCTTCCTTCTTCCATCTCTCCACTCTTTTGTCTCCCTCTTCTATCCTCCTTCCTCCCTCCTCCCTCCTTCCCCATTCCTCCCTCCATCCCCCACTCCTTCCTCTTAATTTCTTCCTCAAACTTCCCTCCATCCTTCCTCATTTCTCCCTCCTTCCCTCCTTCCTCATTTCTCCCTTCTTCCCTCCTTCCTCATTTCTCCCTCATTCCCTCCTTCCTCATTTCTCTCTCCTTCCTCATTTTTCCCTCCTTCCCTCCTTCCTCATTTCTCCCTCCTTCCCTCCTTCCTCATTTCTCCCTCATTCCCTCCTTCCTCATTTCTCTCTCCTTCCTCATTTCTCCCTCCTTCCCTCCTTCCTCATTTCTCCCTCCTTCCCTCCTTCCTCATTTCTCTCTCATTCCCTCCTTCCTCATTTCTCTCTCATTCCTCATTTCTCCCTCCTTCCCTCTTCCTCATTTCACCCTCCTTTCCTCCTTCCTCATTTCTCGCTCCTTCCTCATATCTATCTCCCTCCGCTCTCCACCACTCTTTCTCCTCCCTCCACTCCCCCCGCCCCTCTCCACCCTCTCCAGCCCCATATCGCCATGATTCAACAGTTAAGCTGACCTGCTTCTTTTGACTGACCAGTAGCGGTCGCCGAGTACTGCGTGAGTCTCGTGTTCATTTTGTTTCTTTCCTTTTCTTTTTGTGTTTATCTGTTTGTGTTTTCTCTTTTTCACCTCTCGCTGTCGTACAGTGTCCTCATGCCTAGTTTTTATTTCTTTCTTTCATTTCTCTTTTTCTTTCATTTAATCCTTTATCTTCTTTTTTTTTCTTTTCTTTTCTTTCTTGCTTTGACCACTCGCCACAGTCACCGCTGACTGCCTGCTCTCTTGTGCATCTGATAAACAACAACTGTTTTTTTCTCTTCTCCCTTTCTTTCGTTTTTGTTTTTGTTTTTTGTGTGTTTTTTGTTTCCACTTTCGCTCTCCGGTCGTCCTTTGTTTACACGCGAGAGAGGTCTCTGATTGGCTGGTTCTGGGAGTGTCCTTGCGAGCCGTTTTTACGCTCGAAGCTCGATGGCCTGACGGGGATTTCGTTATTTTTAGCCAGTAAGGACGTTATTTTCGAGTATGATTTAAGGTGAGTTTTGTTGATCTTTGTTGTTTTCATTTTAATATGATTTGATACAATTTGATATAAGTTGAAATAATTCAGATATAATTATGGGGGTCCCCGTCTCCTTTTCCTCCCAATGCTCTTACTTTCATATGATTTATCATAATATTAATCAAAATAATTTTAAATATAATGAAGGCTTTCTCCTGCTTTTTTTCCTCTCTTTATTCTATTTACCTTTTTATTTCTCTCTTTGTCATTCTCCTCTGGAAATTCGTCACGGATTTGACATAAAGACTAAAAAAAAAATTATATTCATAAATATTTTAATTTATATTTATGATAAATACGAATACCATGGACATCGTTTTGTACCAGAATTGCCAACAATACGAAAGATATCAATTCTCAGCGTTCTAATTAAAAAAAAACACACGTACCTCACTTCAACAAAATTTCACATTCAAACCTCAAACACGTATCTCTCTATTTTTCTTTACAAACCTGAAATTATACAAAGCAAAAAGGGACAGCATTAAACGAGATAATCGTGTACGGGAGAGTGGCAAGCCTGAGAGAAAGGCAGCATGATGGCCGCCAAAAACCTCCCGTTATATTTACGATCTTTGCTGTTTACGGGCGTGGCAGGCAGTCTTCCCGTGGCAATCATTATGGAAAGCCATAGATATCTAAGTCGAGGATTGTCCCCGTGCAGGAGCGAGGGAAATGGCTGTGGCGAAAATGTTGTCGTAAAGATAGAGCTCGCTGTGAGATCCAAGGTACTCTGTAATTTGCTTAACCTTGGTGAGGACACATTCTGGGGAAGGAGGGAGAGGGAGAGGGAGAGGGAGAGGGAGAGGGAGAGGGAGAAGGAGAGAGGGAGAGGGAGAGGGAGAGGGAGAGGGAGAGGGAGAGGGAGAGGGAGAGGGAGAGGGAGAGGGAGAA
>NC_061855.1:32830317-32832817 GCF_019202785.1 Penaeus chinensis | reverse complement strand
GCGTTTCATCCCCCCCCCCCTACGTTCTACCCCTTCGCTATACCCCTCCCCCTCTCTCCTCCTTCCCCATCCCCTCTCCCCCTCCCCTTCCCCGCCCACCTCTCTCTCCAACCATTCTCTTCCCTTTCTTCCACCCCTCTTTCTCTTCATACCACATTTGCCTCTTCTTCCTTCTCCCCTTCCTCCTCTGCTCATTTCTCTCCCTCTTCCTTCTCTCTCCTCCCTCCCTCTTCCTTCTTCCCCCTCCCTCCTCCCCATTTACCCTATCCCCTCCCTCTTTTCCCTCTCCCCCCTCTTCCCTCGTCGAATTTTTTTTATCAAATAAATTAGATTACGCTGTATCCAATTCTCCTTAAACATTGTTTCTATTTTAATGGCGAAAACGTGTCAGAAAAAAAATGTTTTTAATTAGAGGAAATTAAATGAAAAGAAAAAAAAAAAAAACGTGTCCTTCAGGAGAGCTATTGTTAATGGCAAAGAAACTGCAGAAGAGGAAATACACGGGGAAAAAAAGAAAGAAGCAAGGAAAAGAAACAAAAACGGAAGAAAATGAGAAAAGGTAGAGAAGGACGAGGGGGAGAAGAATAAAAAAAAAAGATGAAAAAGCAGACGAAGAAGAGGGAAAAAAGATGGCAAAGAAGCAGGCGAAATAGAAGAAAAAGAAGAAGAAGAAGCAAGCGAAGAAGTAGAATTAGGAGAAAAGACGAAGAAGAAAAGAAGAAGAAAAAGAAGAAGAAGAATAAGGAGAAGAAGAAGAAAAAAACAAATGAATATAAAATAAGGAAGCAGAAGATAGAGAGAGAAAACCAAAGAGATAAACCAAAATACAACAAAAAAGTGGAAAGCCAGCAACTCGGCTCAAGATCGAAGCTTTTTATCCTTGAGGCATCATCCTGAGTGCCCAAGATGAGAGCCTCAAGAAGGAGGAGAATGAACAGGAGGAAGAAGAGGAGGAGGAAGGAGGAAGTACGAAGAGGAGAGAAGGAGGGGATACAGAGAAGGAGGAGGAAGGGAGGAGTGAAGGAGGAAAGGGGGAGTGAAGAAAGAGGGGGAGGAGGTGGAGGAAGAGGAGGAGGAGGAAGAAGGAAGAGGAGAGAAAGAGGGGATACAAAGAGGAAGGGAAGATGAGGATAGAGGGAAGAGAAAGAGTGAGGAAGAGGGAATAGGGATAAGAGGGAATGTTGCAAGAGATACAAAGATGAGGAGATAGATAAGAGAGAAAAGACGGAGGGGAGAGATGTAAGAGGGATAACGAGGGAAGAAGAAAAAGAATGACTGGTAGGTAGGAGAAGGAGAAAGAAGAGGGAAGTGAGAAGAGAAGGTTAAGAAGAATAGAGAGAGGAGGGATGAGGAAGAAGAAGATGAGAGAAGGGGGGGGGGGGGGAAGGAGAAGAAGAAGAGGGAGAGAGAAGAGGAAGAAGAAGTAGAAGGGATAGAGAAGGGGAAGTAAGAAAAGGTGATAGACGAAGGAAGAAGAAGGAGAAGAAGAGAGATAGAAGGAGAAGTACGAAAGAGTGAGAAACGGGAAAGGAAAAAATAAAAAAAAAAAAGGGGTTTTAAGGGGGGAAAAAAAAGGGAAAAAAAGAAAAAAAAGGAAAAGGAAAAAAAAAGAAAAGAAAATGAAAGAGAAAGAAAATAAAGGAATGAAGGAAAAAGAAGGAAGGAGAAGGAAAAGAAACAGAGCGGGAGGGATGTGGGGCTTCCTGAGAGGAGACTGAAACAGAAAAAAAGCAAGGTAAGAGAGAGAAAAGAGAGAGAGAGAGAGAGGAATCGGGGAGGAGAGAGAAAGAGCGAAAAAGAAAGGGGAAAAGAGAGGAAAAAGAGAGATGAAGAGAGAGAGAGAGGAGAGAAAAAGAGAGAGAGACGAGAGAGAGAGATAGAGAGAGTGAGAGAGAGAGAGAGAGAGAAGAGAGAGAGAGATATTAGGGAAGGGGGAAGGGGATAGAAGGGAGAATAAAAAAGAAAAGAGAAATAAAAACGAAAAGATGGATAGAAGACGGAAGAGAGGAGAACGATGGATATTAGAAAATATTAGCGAGAATACAAATAAAAAGGTATCGAGAGATAAAAAAACTAAAAGGAAGAAAAGAGAGATAAAAAGAAAGAAAGAGAAAGAAAGTGAATAGAAAGAGATAAGGTAAATCAAAGAGAAAGGAATGATAGAAAATAGGAGTAAAAGAAGAAGAGTAATAAAGGAGAAAATTAAGTAAGAGAAAAGATTTATGAAATTAGAGGGGAGATAGAGAGGAGAGAGAAGAGAGCGAGGGAACGAGGAAAATAACAGTTTTTTAAAGGAAAGATAAAATAGAGAGGGAGTAGATGAGAGGGATTGGGGGGGGGTGAGAGAAAGAGAGAAAATAAGAGAGAAAAGATAGGAGAGAGGACAGAGAGCAGAAGAAAGAGAGGAGAGGATAGGAGAGAGGAGAGAGATAGGGGAGAATAGGAGAAAAGGAGAAGAGAAGGGGAGAAGGAGAGGACAGAGAGAATTAGAACGATAGAG
>NC_061855.1:32822817-32825317 GCF_019202785.1 Penaeus chinensis | reverse complement strand
CACACACACACACACACACACACACGCACGCACACACGCACGCACGCGCACGCACGCACATACACACACACACATATACACGCACGCACACACACACACACACACACACACACACACACACACACACACACGCGCGCGCGCGCGCGCGCGCAAACACCGTTATTACCACGTTCCTCAAAACGAAAGAAGACTGGACTTATTTTCTCACCTCTTGCCTCACACTAACACACACAAACACAACATTCATGTACTTAAAACGAGTCACGTACGCGTGAACAGGAAACCAAAAGAAACAAAAGAAAAAAATATCATTGAAATCTAATACACCGAAATGTTTCATTCAGTTCCAACCCAGAAAGAAAATTTAAATGATAATGAACCTTTGATCAACTCGAACTAAAGACCAGATTTGAATGACGCGCCTTTCCAAAGCCTCTGCTGGTTGACTCTACCTCACTGTACTTTTTCCGGTTGCCTGCACGCCATTGTTTGTTCGGTTAATGGCGGTGTTATTGTTGTTCCCTGAGCCCGGTTGTCACGCTGCCAGAAACTCTACGTAATTGACGAGAGGATATACTGTCTCTTTTACTCAGGTCTCGTGTCCTTTCTTTTCTTTCCAAATTCGATTCTTTCTTTTCTTTCCAAATTCGATTCTTTCTTTTCTTTCCAAATTCGATTCTTTCTTTTCTCTCCAATTTCGATTCTTTCTTTTCTTTCCAAATTCGATTCTTTCTTTCCTCTCTGAATTCGATCTTTTCTTTTCTTTTTCAATTCGATTTCTTACTTTCTGACTGTGTCTATTTGTTGAGGGTGCGTATTCTCTCTTGCTTTCCTATCTAGCGACTTTATTAAAGATGTGAGTTTTCGTTGTCTTAAATATGATTAATTTACCTATTTATTTATTCATTTTCGTTTGTTGCAGTTGTGTTGTTTACTCTTGCTCTCCGATAAAGGCATGTACTCGTTATAAATTTGGTTAACCGTATTTTGTATACTCAAAACCATCTTCATAATCATTACATAATACTGCCTTCCATGACCCGCAATTAACCAATTACGGACAAGAATGTCTAGACAGGTTAAGTCAGGGAAGAGCATCCACCAATGACGACCGGGGAAACAAAAAGCGACAGCGCCCAACCAATCACAAGCGAGAAAAGAAAAAAACGACAGCGCTCAACCAATCACAGGCGAGAAAACAAAAATCACGGCTTCCCACCAATCACGAGCGATATCGGGGCACCACTTTGGCGAATCACAGACAACAACGCAACCTCAACCGACCAATTGGAAGCGACAACAAATCAACCACGTGCCAGGCTAGAATTTCCATTGACCAAGTACGGACCACAGAATGACATAAGCTAGCCATTCATGGGAAAACGTTGCAGGAATTTGAATGATAAGAATAGAAAACAAACAGACGAGTAAATTAAGTATTTGGAGATGAAATGATCGTTCGATAAAGTAAGAATTAAATTCATAATTAACCTTAGGCTAATGATAAGATTGTCTCGGAACCATCGATTCGTGATCATTTTGCTTGTGTTGCCTGTGCTGGAGCGAAACGCAAAAAAGAAAAGAAATAAAGAATAAAAAAGTTATCAGAAAGAATAAAGAGGGAATATAAAGTCTACTTTTCTCCCGCTGCACCTCTATTATTTCACCAAGGCCTGACCCACCTGACACACATACATACATAAAAAAGGACGCTTATGTATCTCAAGCTTCAAGGAACTTTGAAACGCTCTTGTTTATTTTTGTGGCTCAAGAGGGGTTTAGTTTTTTTTTTTTTTTTTTTTTTTTTTTTTTCTCTCTTTATGGGCGAAACATTCCCGCGTATTCGAAGCCGTTTCCAAATTGCCTTGAAGCGAACTTGCCACATTACGGTTAAGTAATGTTGGAGGTTGTTTGTGTGTGCAGTTTAGCTCCATATTAAGAGGTGTTTGTTAGTTTTAGGATTATGGACGAAAATAAAAGAAAAATAAAAAAAAAGCAAACAAAAGAAATCAAAACATATCTCTTGAGCTAAACTAACAAACACAGCTTTGTGAACAGAATGCCATATACAGTTTTTTTCTCTTCAGACTTTTGAATGCGTTTTATATTTCTATGTATATACAAGGGTAAATGGAAGCGAAAACGGGAGGGACTCTTTTGTATTAGGTTTCAAAAGAGGGATAAAGCAAGCACTGAAAATAAAAGCACGCGAGACGACAACACCATATGTGTTCCGTGGTCAAGGCCGGAGAGGTTGGCGGTTAGTCTATTTTCGCCATTATGCGTATTGCCACGTCTCTACTTCCAGGCTTGGGATGTTTATTTCCTTCATTACTAAGTAATTGGAACTGCGATTTACTATTTCTTATTGTCGGGGTTTCGTTAAGTGCGTGAGATACGGAGAGGGCGAGGGAAATTATACAATTGGTATCTGGGCGTTGCATCAGTTCCTGCCAGATATTGCCGTCTCTCTCTCCCTCTTCCTATCTTTATCTCTCTA
>NC_061855.1:32802817-32807817 GCF_019202785.1 Penaeus chinensis | reverse complement strand
TGGGGAGGGGGAAAAAATCAGTCAATTGCCATCATTTCTTGCATGGCAGATGTTTAAGGAGTCAGTATGGTATCATATCAATTCAATATGAAAATATTAATGTTGTTAGTAAGTGAGAACATTTATCACAGGGAGATCATTTATCCTCACCAAAATGAACTACTGTAATACTATGGGTACAATTTAAATGCACCTGTCAACAGGGTGCCTGAAGTCTGTAATTTTCACTATTTTGTAAGCATGTTTCTGGATGCAGGAGTTGTGTGCAACAATTCCACAATAAAAAATTATCTATTTATTAACTATTATCATTACTTTAAACCTTGTCTCCAGCACAGAAAAGCAGCAGATGTCTGGCACAAAGACACTGGGCTGGCTCTCAAGCAGGGGAGGATTCCTTATACTTTGCAAAGCACATAATTTTTCTTTCTTCTCTTTAAGTTCTTATTAGTCTGTCATTTCAAGTGCTCCCAGGAATGACTTAATTTTTAGTCAATTATGTCCTTTAGCCAAGCTCTTTTTGAGGTATGTGAGAGCCTGATATGGCCTGACATTGTGGAAATTAGAAGATAGAGCTTTTATACTTACTAACACCACATTTTTGCATGTTATAGGAAACTTGTTATCATCATCATGGTTATTATTTTATTATCATTTTTTTTACTTGGCCTTAACATTCATGTTTAAGTGCAAAATGTTGGGGGGACAAAATGGGTCAGCTGAATATTTATACTGTTTAGTACAACAGCTAACATATCAATTTTGTGGCACTTTCACTCTTGCTTTTACAATGCAAAAGAGCATTACAAATTCTACAATATTTAACTGCATTGCATATATTTATCTGCTTTGTATTAAGCATTTTTTAAAGATTGTGATAATACATTTGAATACATACATCTACCGGGTTTCAGGTCTCATTACCAGACCAATCAAAGCAGCTAATGAAATTTCTGCAATACATGTAAACAAGTCTACTTATTTTAGAATGATCCAACCCCAATCTCTACAAGAACTCCCACAATTACTTCACAATAAACAAACCATTTTCTATCTTTCTACATACACCAAATGGCATGCAACATATCTACAAGACAAACTAAAACACACACATACACACTCCCAAGACTAAAATCTTAAAACTGGTACTTACCAAATATTCTTCACGAAAGTGCAATATCCAAGAAAGCAAAGTGTGTACCAGGGTAATAATACAAGTACAGGTTCCAGGCTACCATATCAGAGGGTTGCAAATTTATTGTGCAATAACTCTAGTAGGCCCAAAACTCACTTGGCAGTGCAACTCTTCAGTGCTCTCCCTTTATACTGCTAACCCAATAGTTAATAATGGCCACTCAATTTTCAACTGCAGACTTACGCTACTGTGCCAGAAACCAATTAATTTACTGCACTGCATTGACTTGGTGCAAATCAACTGTGGTGCAATCATCTCCTCACATGTGGGTTAGTAAAAAGAGTTAAGGATTCACCCTTGTTCTCTTCCTCCTTGGCCGCTCCTTACCTCGGGCTTTCCTCGAGCTGATGACAGGCTTCGGTGTCGCAAAGTGAAACTGCGTCACTTGCTCCTCTTTGGTATCTTTGCTCGTAGCTTCTCCTTGGGCTTTTGCTTTCCGAAGTTCAGCCTTTGCTTCCCTTTCGGTCGCTTCCGCCATCTCCTGCACGGCCTCGAGTTTCTTCTCTAATGCTACATCCACATCTACTGGCATTCCCTTCTTTTCTACCTGTGACTTAGTCTTTTTTACTGACCTTCTTTTCTTTTCTACTTTCTCCACTTTTTGTTCCTCCTCCTCCTCATCTCCAACACTGTCCCTCCTCTCTGGTTCTAGCTCAAGAATTGTCGCATCTGCTGCTTTGGTCCTTCGGGACGCTTTCTTCGTCTTTTTCACTTTCGTTTCCATTGTATCCTCTGCAAAGACAGGGACTCTTGAATTAAAGAAAATAAATAGGTAACTAAGTAATAGTATTGACAGCAGCAGCAACAACAAAAAAAAAAAAAAAAAAAAAAAAAAAAAAAAAAAAAAAAAAAAAAATATATATATATTTATATGGAAAAAGGGGCCAAGAATAGGGAAAAGAAAAGTATTAATCAATATGTTTGGGTCAGAGTTAAGTAATGGTTAACTGCTCTTTTGCCAATCCCTTAATGCAAGAATCTTGATACATGGCATCTTAATATTATCATGACTAACTTTAGAAATAATTGTTAAGAAAAGAAACTTTGCCCACTTTCCCACTTGACAAAAAAGTAAGACCTGGAAGACAAAGTACACCTCCTGAAACTGACCATCCTGTGAAGAATCGGTTGCCAATCTCATGGATGTCAAGGACCGCTTGGGCAGCGCTGAGATCTTCCTCCCCTCCTTTGGTGCTGAAAGTAGAGAAAGGGCGCTGGATCGCTTCCTTCTGCCCCTGCTGCTTGCCTTCAAGTACGACACATCTGGACTGTCCTGGGCTTCTGTTTCAGCTTCTGCTATTTCTGAGGAAGAGGAATAACATGTCTAAAGAGCCTGCACATATATATTCCCCCCCCCCCCCTTTTTTTTAATCAATATCAATTTACAATATGTATATATGCATACAGACCCAAAACACACACATCTATATGTATGTGTGTAAACATATGTATACATATACATATATAATGTAACTAGAAGAAATCACCCATATGGCTCAACTCTCAGTAAAATAAAACAAAAACAATGCAGAAAATAAATGTACAATAATAAAAGAAGAAAGCAAAGGTAGAGGAGGAAAGACGAAATGTTGTCCATATGGACAAACTCTCATAAAAAAAACTCACCTTCATCTACACCTTCAAACACATCCCCCCCACTCTCCAAGACCATCTCCTCTTCTTCATCCAACAGCTCCTTTGTCTCCTCCAAGATCAAGACTGAGGTGGAGGCAGAACTCCCTCTCTTTGAAGTCCGCGCACGACGGGTAGCACCAACATCCGGGGGTGTGGACAGCCCTGTTTCTGAGGAAGGGATAAAGGAAACAATACTGAGAACACTATGAAGTATTAGAGACATTTCTTTCTCATTACCCAGAGATGCAAATTATACATTAAAAACTGGATACACAGATATGGGAGTGAAGAATGGAGAGGGGTGAGGCAGAGGGAGAGATGGAGAGAAGGAGGAGGAGGAGAGGAAGGGAGGGAGAGAGATGACAGGGAGAGGGGCAGGGGGGATGGGGGTGGCAGACAGAGACAGCTATGAAGGGTGAAAAAAACATACATACCTGTATCAGCATAAAGCTTTGATGACACAACTGACTTTCGAGACGTCTTGCCAGTCTTGATCTTCTCGGGCAAGTCACTCACTATAGCTGTTGGGAGTGTGCTGCTGGTGAGACGTCGACTCTTACGCTTGCTGACTGCTGATTCATCCACAGTCTTCTCAACTGCCAAAGACTTTCTTCCTGTTCTCTTAGCTGCTTGCTTAGATGCTCTCTTTCGGCCCACCTCTTCTTCTTCACTGCTCTCTGAGTCTGTGAGTAAGAGGTATAGGACTATACAAAGGGAACTACTCAATGGCAAGCAACCTGATCTGTACTACTATTATTTTTTTTATTTTTATATCCACTTTCATGTGTTATCTCTAGATATTTACTGGCAAACTAAAATTACACAAACTAAATATATTGCCATTGTTGTCCATGGAGGGCTGGTACCGAGTTTGTAGGGAGTGGACAAAGTGAATTAAGAAAGGAAAAGAAGGAAGAGAAAGAAAGAAAAAAGTAAAGAAAGAAACAAGGGAAAGAGGTAGAGACCCCCAGAACATCATCTACAATGTACTTGTAATGACAGCTCTACCAAGTACTATTGTTATGATACAAAAAAGTGCCACATTATTTCCAACCTTTTATGCTCGTTAGTGGGCTATTGACGCTAGATCTGGTTGACATTCTATCTGGAGATCTCTGGAAAAACAATAAATAATAAATAAACAAATAGAAGACACAGAATGATGAAAATCATATGAAAAATAACAAATCAAGTGGCATCCAAAATAATATTTTGCATAATTATCACACACACACACACACACAATTAAAAAAGGGCAATGAACCCCTGAAAGCAAATTACCAAATAAAGCTAACTAACCTGTGATATTTCTGATCCTGGAGATGGGACAGAGATCAATCGGTGTGCAGCTTCGAAAGCAGATTCCTCCTCAGATTGTAACACCTGTATTGTTCTTCTTCTTGTACTTTTGGCTGATCGAGATAATTGACTCTTCTGTGAGGGAGTTCTTGCTTTAGGGACGACCTCTGTCATACCCTCTGATATGGACTGGCGTCTTCCACGTGCCGGTATGTGGGTTTCTGAAGCTGCCTCTGACACTTCAGATGAAGCAGACTGTCTTCTTGTGCGCACTGGAGTTTTGGCTTCTTTGACAGTCTCCGCCAACTCTTTTGAAATAGACTGGCGTGTCCTGCGTGTTGGTGTCTTGGCCTCCTGGGCTGCTTCTGACACATCAGAAGACACTGATTGTCTTCTTGTCCTTGAAGGCGTTTTCTTCTCTGGAGTGACTTCTGACACTTCCTTTGTGACAGACTTCCGTGTCCTTCGTGTTGGTGTCTTAGCTTCCCCTGCAATGTCAGAAACATCAGATGCACCAGATTGCCGCCTTGTACGCATAGGAGTTTTGACCTCAGGAGTGGCTTCTAATGTCTTTGATAAGGACCTTTTCCTGGTACGTGATGGGGTCTTTGTTTCAGGGGTGGTCTCTGAAACCTCTGCAAGTGTCTGAGTGCCAGGTGTTAGACTAGTCTCTCCTGCAAGTGAACGGCGAGTTCTTCGGGATGGAGTTCCTGTTATCTGCTCATCTAAAACAAGGGGCACAAACCCAGTTGAAAGTTCTGCATCCTCTTTAATTGTTTCCAAGCTCTCAATGACAGCAGATTGTTTGGCAGATTTTCTGCGTGTCCTTGTTGGTGTGGCTTTAGTTGGTGTTGATTTGGTGGGAGTACCT
>NC_061855.1:32780317-32797817 GCF_019202785.1 Penaeus chinensis | reverse complement strand
CTGTTTCTTCCTCCACCACCTCTACCTCTTTCATCTCTTCTTCCTCTGTTTCTGTCTTCTTTGATGGATCCTCCTCCACCTCTACCTCCTTCATCTCTTCTTCCTCTGTTTCTGCCTTCCTTGATGGTTCCTCCTCCACCTCTACCTCCTTCATCTCTTCTTCCTCTGTTTCTGTCTTCCTTGATGGTTCCTCCTCCTCCTCCATCTCTATAGATTCTTCCTCTGCTACTTCTTGTTCTGTGGCTATCTTTTCCTCCTCTTCATCAATTTCTTCCTTTTCATCATCATCAACATCCTCCTCCTCCTCCTCCTCCTCTTCTTCTTCTTCTTCCTCTCCCTCCTTCTCCTCCTCCTCCTCCTCCACTGCCTCATCACTCTCCCCTCTCTCCTCCTCTTCTTCCTCTGCATCTTCCTCTTCTTCATCAAGCTTCAAGGGTACTAGATCATCCTCTTCTTCCCTCTCCAGCACTTCTTCTTTGCTGTTGCTCTCTCCTTCTGCTCTCGTCTTGGGGAGGTGGAAGCGCAGTTGCTTGGGAGTCATAGTAGTATCGCTGACTTTGTTCGTCACAACCTCCTCACTGGCTGCTAAAAGAAAAGATTCTGTTCAGTACCTTCCTCCTCTGAGAAATGGTTATCAGATTCATTGTTCTCATTGCATTCTACACTCTTAATTTTCTTTGATGCACTATCATTCCCTAGAAGTCACTGAGAAACAATATGAAAATACCAGTTTTAATGTATACTGAAGGAACTGAACAATCAGAAATCTCCTTTCAATGTATCTTTTGTACATTTAGAAAAATAAAAAAAGAACAAAAGATAAAGAGAGAAAGAAAGAAAGGGGGCTGATAAGAATAATTACAATCTTGACAGAAAGTAACGATCCAATGGCTACATATATTGATTACTTACATATACTGGCTCTCTTGGTAATTCGTGGGAACACTGGGATGGAAGTGTCGCTGGTAGCCGATGGACTCATGGGTCTGTGTACCATCTGGCGCACCTGGAAAGATGGCAAGAAATATAAAAGCTGTTCATCAAGAATTCTATTCATTAGCAATAATAAAAAGAATTATTGAAAAGGAAAGGAGAAGGGGGGAGGAGGAGGAGGGAAAAAAAAAAAAAAAAAAAAAGATTAGTATGCAGCAATAATTATTTATTTAGCAATAATAATGGGAGCGCCTGTGTGCGCGTGCACACACACAAAAAGAGAGAGAAGAGAGAGTAAATAATAATAATAATAATAAAATAAAATTAAAAAAGAAAACCAACCCACCTTGAGTATGGACTGCGGGGTGTCCGTAAGAGGCGACTCTCCAACAGAACGGTTCAGAGGCTTCCTCTTCCGGGCAATTTTTGGGGTTTGGAGTAAGGACAGCAAATCGGAGGATATGTTTTGAGACATACTGTGGATTATAAAATGAAAACAGATACAGATATAGGGGCTTTTCTGGATGACAACTGAATTTTCCTCATATATACACATTAACATGAAATTAATAATGAAACAAACCGACACTGCTAACCTGGCATTCACGTCCATGCTGCTGTGAATATTTTTTCTGAGGACCGACTCCATCAGTCTTGAAGTATCATCATTCAAAAGGGACAACTCCTGGCGGCTCCTCTTGATGGTTGGACTGAAGAGGCCAATATCACCGTCATGATCAATGTATCTTAACTGGCTTGCTTCAACTCGAGATGGGAAGACAGTGTGGGATATCTCCCTAAAACAAAGATCATTAAAATCATTATTATTATTCACTGTATCTATACTCATAATATTACTAATTCGCAGTTTTCATTTTTCCTGGGAAATGGTACATATGAGACAACTTTTTTCATTCAACTTCAATCTTTAATGGATATATCACAAACTCATTGTATTCCTTTCTTTTTTTAATTTTTTTATTTCTTCCCATAAAAAAATATTCTGATTATCAATTCTGTGTTAAGGTAGAATAGTAATGATAACTTGGCATTCTACCAAAGTAGTGAAGCAACAAGGCTCAAATCTGTGTTTGTCAGTGCTTACTACATTCAACAACAACAACAAGAAGTAGAAGTAGAAGAAACCTAGAATTCCATTAACTTAATAAAAAGGACTCTTCTTTCTTTAGTTTCTAGATACATAAATTCTTAAGTAGTTTATTATGTGGTTCTAAATGTAACACTCTGGAACATTACCTGGTAGGATCTCTCAATTTGGGTGAGCTGATATCCCCGAACCCAAGACCTTCAGGCTGTCCATACCCTCTACGTCTTTGCGCTCTGCTCCTGAATGGGGTGTAGGGTGTGGTCGCACCCTTATTTACTGGCCATGTGTCTTGCTCTTGCTGTATCGTTTTATGAATGTTAGTTGCAGTTGTCTTGGGGCTGCACGCTGCTTGCCGGATCTGGGCTGACAGGGGCTGGGGTTTGCTATAGACTGTGTGTGTTGGTCCTCTGTTGCTCAAGTTGGCGGATGACAGCTAGAAAGAACATATGTACTTAGCAATCTTGAAATAATTTTTTTTCCTCCATTGCAAAGTAAAAGACACAAATCCCGTTCACTATTTAGCAGTCAGATCTTTGATATCCAAACTATATAATTTTAACATGAGGGGATATACTAACTGATTGTGACTTGGTGCAGAAAAAAAAGCAACTAACCTTCTTAGCAACATCAGGCAAGTGTGTGAGATAGCCATGGATGAGTGCTGACCTTGCTCCCTGTCGCTTTTTGGCAGTACCAAGACCACCACGCAGGCTATTTTGCAGAACTGCAGCTTCATCGTACCTAAATAAGCAAACAAACTATTGAATTAAACAAACAAACACCAAGAAGAAAACATTTAAAAAACTTTTTTCAAGACCAACCTAAAATATAAAGATCTTGATAATTATTTGTCTGCAAGAAAAGCCATCACCCACAAAGAAAAACTAACCTGGCTCTCTGCAGATAATAGACAAGGAGATAATCCTGAGCTGCAGGATATGAGGAGGTCCTCAGATAGGACACAAGAGCATCCTCTTCCAAGGGTGAGAGAGGCAGGTGAACCACACACTCCAGTTTCCCAAGTTGTTCACAACCTGTTAAAGAGCAAAAAAATATAAAAATAATGGATGTGCATCTTAGTGTCAAATAAACAGTTTTGTAGGTCTATAATTAAATATATTTTTGCTGGTTTTCTTTTAACTGGACCAGGCTTCTCTTTATCACACACTTCAAATCACATTCTTGTCTTTTCTTTTGCTTTGTAAAATTGTACCCCTTACTTAACCTGTTACTGCTGTGCCATGAATATAGCTGTCTTAACAAACCGCATGATCTTCTGAGTATATGTGTGGTGATGCGCTAGAGCGTGTTAAGCAGGAAGTTCTGCTACATGTAGCAGAGTCTATGACACTGAGATTTCTAATACTGTCACTAATGGATTACTCTACGATTCAGATGTGACCAACTTGTCATGAAAAAATTTGGCTTGAGAGGAGGGTGACATGAACATGCTGTCATGGGAAATTTTGACTAGGGGCTGGGGTGCTATAAGAATTTTGGCTGAAGAATGGGGCGACTGGAATGACTCGCCACATATGCACAAAGATTGTGCAGCATGCTTAGACTCACTAGGCATTTAGGAATGGGCTTTTGCATTATCTGATCATCCTACAAAGCATAAATAACCATAATTACCTGTGTATAGATGATTTAGAAGATCTTCCGAGTTGTCCTTAACTCGATGAGTCCTCTGGTAATGGAAGGCTTCGCGGATCAAGCCATTGGCTAAGAGGAGAGTGAGATGCAGTCGGATGTCATCCAAGTCCACCTTTGGAGGCTGTCGGATCTGGGCATAAGTCAGTGCCCGTGTGTGTTCACCCTGAGGAAGAGTAATTTATTTAGTATAGGGGAACAATTGATCACATTTTTATTTCTAATAATTATATTCTTGTTTTGATAATTTTATAAATTATTTACTAACAGTACCCAGGGGAAGTATTCATGAAAGGTCACGGAATTTCAATGAAAATTTAAGGACTGTTCTTAAAAACTGTCATAAATCTTGTCCATGACTCGGTCATTTCTTTGATTTCTTCTCAGACACATATTGTTCAGTTAATGCATAACTGGAACTAATATTTATATTCTAAAAGACCCCTATGATGGTAATCCAATGTAGTATTGAAATCAGTACTTTACTTTCATTGTAAGAATGAAAAAAATATAATTGTTTCAATGAATCTCAACGATAAAATGTTATATTACATCTCATATTTTTTATTTGTTTATGTAGCACCTTCTTCATTTCTTGTCATTATATCAGCTGTCAATGCCATTATATTTATCTAAGAGAAAATTGCAGTAAACATGGATTTTATCATCAATATCAGTTTCATTCCTAAATGATATTTAAAAAGCGGGAAAGCAGAGAGATTAACCCAATGGCGACGGGTCACGGCTATCGCCGTCATAACAATACGCCCGAAATGAGGCGTGCGGCTGTCCGCAGCGGCGCCGCGCCAAAACGCCCCAAGGCAATGATTCAGCTTGATGTACCGAATTCACGCGCTCAGAGTCAGCGCGTTGCCGCCGTTCGCCAGAGCGTAGAGTTTTTTTTAATTTTCTATACCCGACGCCATTGGGTTAACTATAGCTATCTATATGAAAGAATGTAATCTTGTAAACCTTAAGGGAAAACACAAATCTTTTCCAAGTAATATATAACTAACCTGATAGAGGAAAGCCTTAACAATTCTTCTATGCTGTGCGGGTGTGATGTCATTAGCATTAACCAGTGGATCCAGTAACACGTTAAGTCCCTCCTGAAGAGCAAGAGAAAAGATACAATAAGGAAAATATATAACATAGTTCCTTCCATATGAACATAACCATCAATAATCATAAATTTTTGTCAATGTGCAAGGGTAAGACACTCTACCTGAAAGTCCTTATGGTCAAGCAGCCAGAAGGCCTGTGTAAGTTTGATGTGTGACGGAGACAGAGAAAAACTTGACGGGTACTTCACCAACTCCTCCACTACTCTTGTGTACCTGGAGGAGCATATTGCAACATGAATTATGAACAATCCCCTTACAATACAAACCACACAGGTATTACTAAATATAAGCAAAATGAGCTGGAGGTTATGTCGGCTTTTAATGAAGCGTATCAATCATAATCATATTCATACTTTGTATCACATCCAAAACCCTACCCATCAGAGAGGAGTGATGCCAGATCAAGGAAGAGGTACTGGACAATGCGGTGCTTGGTGGTGGTAGAGATGTCTGGGAGTAGGAAGATAGCTAACAGGGCATGCAGGGAAGGAGGAGGGTACAAGCCACTTCCTCCCTCTTTTTCCCAAGCCTTCCCAATACTTCCGCCGCCATTCACGTCCTCCAACAAACCATCGATCATGAGGATCTCAGCCCCATTTAGGGTGGTGCTCAATCGCTTGATTTCTGAGCGTCTGGAACAGGATGGAGTCACTTATGGAACTTTCTTCTATGCTTGTAAACTCATTTGATTTTTATTTGATATTAAAGTTACTTTAGCAATTTCTAAATATATTAGTGACACTGAAACTGTAAAAAGAAAGAGGAAAATCAACATATTTCTTCTGAACTGAATAATAATTACCTGTTCTTGTATATCCGACACAAGAGATCGGCAGGGAAGGGGACATGACACTCTTCTATATCTTCTGTGGGACTATGAGAAAGGAGGCCACAGTGATAAAACCACAGAACAACACTCAAATGTAGCATCAACAGACTCACAACCTGGACACGACTCTCCAGTTCACCAGCACCTTGGGAGGGAAAAACACAAAATGATTATAATTGTAACAGTGCAGTTTTATGAATTCATTTGAAAATGATAAGTATATCGTAACTATGTTAATAACTATTTTCTAAAAAGAAAGAGAAGAAAAGAGAAGAGAGAAAAGAAAATACTGTTTTCTACTGCCTTTCTCCTTCACACATATATAGACACACAAGCACATAAAAGTAAAATGGAGAAAAACTGGAAATTTACCTTTCATGGTTATCATGTTTGTTTTGGCACAGTCCCGTATAGCAGTAACAACGGTGGTGAGAGAGGCCAAACTGTTGAGATTCTGGTGAAGAGTGGTAATATTCTCTGCACTAATGACTCCACAGTCTGGGTCAAACAGGGGTAGACCTGAAAAAGTGAAGTTAAAAGACTGAATATGTCCATTCTCTTTCAGATAAATACAATTCTACATCAACACAATATAAGTCTATCTGAATAATGTTTCTGTAGGGAACTTACTAAGGCTGTCATTGGTGGCCTTGATGGCACACACTCTTGACCAAGCCCAGTCCAGTAAAGATGGCAGGGAGCATCCGAGGTTAGTAAAGCGACCCTCAGAAAATTCCGCTACACACTGAACTAAAAGGGACACCAACTGCTGGTCCAGAGCGACATTCAGAAGGGCTTCACGCTCCAAAACCTGAAATTTAAAAACACCAATCAGCTCTCTCTCTCTTTTTTTTAACCACATTTCATAATAAATGACTTAAGTAAGGGTAACAATAACTTCAGGTCATATTGCAACTCACCATAGAAGATCCTGTAGTTGCCATATGGTTGTCTTGGGGAATAAGGCCAGAAAAGGTGCACATTGCATGGGCCTCTCCTGGGGTCACGACTGCAGAGGGCCCACAGGAAGTTAGGTAGGTCAGGGATGCCTGCTGAGCACTCAGGCATCGATATTCCATCAGACCTTGACTAGTTAACACATGGGCATCTAGAAAAGGATTAACATACCAGTGAATAATTACATTGATTAACTCAATGTCAGCAGGTGGCAAGACTACAATGCCCACTGTAATGAGATGGTTCTCTATTGTCTTTACATATAGATGGCTCTACAAGTGCTTAGTCACCAAGGAGTCAGTTATTAGTCTTGTCTATCTCATCCGCTTTTCATTTTCCTTCATTTTTTGAAAGCTTCACTTCTATTATTTTATTGTCTTTGATGCTATTAATAATCTAATAACAATTTAATACTCATAATATCAATAAGAATGATAACAATGTCAATATTAGAATATTGGAAAGAAAAACACCTTTTCCCACCAATTCAAGGAATGGGGAAATCAGGATTGGTCACTAGAGCCAACCGATAGACTCCTTGCTGCTGAGCACAAGTGGACCCATCTGTAAATAACAGAACTCACTAAAATCTAAAGTAGACAGTAAATAAACCCGCTGAGATTGGGTTAAACATTAATTATGGATTTTTCTTTTCTTTTGAGGACATATATGTATATATATATATATATAAATAAATACATATATGTATGTAAATATATATATGTATATGTATATACGTATGTATAAATAAAAATATAATTATATATATATATATATATATATATATATATATATATATATATATATTCCTTCTTTCTCCCTCCCCTTCTCTTTCCCTTTCCTTCTGCATTCTTCCCACTCCCTCCATTCCTCTCCCCCTCTTCCTTCCATCTCCCTCTCTGTATGTATGTAAGTATGTATGTGTATATATATATATATATATATATATATATATATATATATATATATATAATATATATATATATATATATATATATATATATATATGTATGTATATGAATATGAATATAAATAAAAATAAATAAATATATATATATATATATATATATATATATATATATATATATATATATATATATATATATATATATATATATATACAATGTGTGTGTGTGCGTGTATGTGTGTGTGTATAAAACATGTTCATAATAGAAACAGGTTCCAAATATTCCTGAAACAAGTAACAAGAAAAAATGTTTAACACAAAAAATAACAGGAACATACACACATGCAAAAACAATGCCTTACCGTATGAGAGGGCAGCAGGGAACCAGTCACTATCATTACAAGTGCGTGACATGTGTCTAGTCCATGAAGCTGGCTTGGGGGCTGCACCAAGGACAAACTCGTTGGCTCCTCCAGGTACTCTGTCCAAGACATGGAAGCTCATGTATGGGCACAGTAAAGACTCATCCAGCTTCAAATTGGAGGGCATTTGAGCCTGCACGGATAAAGACAAAAACACGTATTAAGCTAGTGGATGATAATGTAGGTGGTAGAGTGGGCACACTATGTAAGCAAAGAGGAAAGGAAGGGGATAAGTCCCACCTTCAATTATTATTCAACATGGATAAGAAGCCCCTGAAAACCTTTGGATATGAAACCCCATTACACTACTGGAAATCAATATCCAAATTTAAATTAAACTATGTGACATACCAATTTTGACAATCTTGTACACTAAACATGCTTACCTGATACCACTGGTTAATGTCAAAGATAGCCAGGTAGTGATTGACAGTAATACACCCCCGTTCCAGGACGCCTCCTACCCACCCAAACATTGACAAGCTTTGTTCAGGTGCTGGTCCAGCTGTAAATTATAAAAGAAATTACAACATTTTCTGAAAACTCTTGCACAAATAACCAAGGAAATCAAATAAAATAGTATAATGGACTAAAATTAAGGCAGAAGAATATCAATAAATATCAACAATGTCCATGATTACATATATTGCTATATGTCAATCAGGTTTCCTATAATGTGTCAAATTTACTTGTTTCCAATCTCACCATCTTCATCAGGAGTAGCAAGTGCCGAAGCAGCTGAAGATCCTCCCGGTGCCACCGCTGAATTGTGGGTTGTCTGCCGCACTGTCATGGCAGTGAACACCATGCTGGGTTGGGCTGGCTGGCCCTTCAGACCCAGACCTCCGATAGCATCAAACTCAAACCTCGGAGAAATAGATGCAAGGCCCTGGTACCACAGTCCGTGCCCTTCTATCCACACTTTATTGTCGTAGGTCATGGTATACATGGTGCACAATGCTGGGGCTTTGTTCCTCCCTGCAGGCCTTCCATCCTTACCTTCAGACTCATCTGAGGGAAGCAAGCAAAATCATTACATATTTGTTTATCATGCTGCACTACCACCCTTTTCTCAGTTCCTCTACAATACACAGAAGAGTTTGATATGCATCTTACCAGATGGACCCCAACTCCGACAGAGCCACAGGTAAACAAAGTTCTTGGGGTCATTCTCTGGTTCTTGGCAGGCAAAGGAATGTACTGGAGGCATGTTGTCTTCATAGGGGCTTGCACAACTGAAACATCACAAAGCTTATATTTTTCATAATTTTCAAATTGAAAAGAGGGAAAGAAAAGAGAACAGAAACAAAGAGAAATTCACTA
Source organism: Penaeus chinensis (assembly GCF_019202785.1). Classification (NCBI taxonomy): domain Eukaryota; kingdom Metazoa; phylum Arthropoda; class Malacostraca; order Decapoda; family Penaeidae; genus Penaeus; species Penaeus chinensis. Next base: position 32,788,561 of record NC_061855.1, on the reverse strand, counting down.
TGCCAGACAAGGTTTATTTTAACAGAAAATAAAAAAAATCATATGCAGAAAACAGTATTTACAATATTTCAAATATAAAACAAGTTACCAAATAAATAAACAAAAAAGAAGGAACAGAGCAAAAAAATGAATAGAAACCAGGAATAAAAAGGTACAACTCACTCTATGGTTAGAGTTGACAAGTTGATTATCTGAAAAGCCCCAAAATTATATCCTATGACAAGCGAGGCAAGCTGTGGGATGAAGGACATGGCAGTAACCACCACACAGTGACTTGCCGTCTCAAAAAGCACATTGTCGTCGGGCCCGATGAGCTGGAAGCGGCCATTTTGACTCATTCCATCTGGAAAAAATGACAATGATGATGAAGAACAGTCTTTCAAATTTAAAAGGAACAGCAAGTCCTATACCTAACATGATTACAGATTTCTAAGATTACCTGATAAATAAATGGTTCTGATATTCCATTCACATATAAAGTTCAATTACTCAAAATAAAATCAAGCACTGGAGTATTTTCAATAGAAGTACAATGATATAACTCCACTTCACTACATCAACTTGGCTTTAATACCAACAGAAAATGGTACTGGAGTTCTGAATGCCTAAAACCAATTGTACAGCACACAGATAAAACAAAAACACTGACCACTTAAGCATACAGTTGGATGGCAATTTTGCATAACTGCACTGAACCGGGAACTCTCTGCTTGGGCATCTGGTATGGTTATATTCACTAAAGTTCCTGGAGAGATCTCATCAGACAAAACCTTATGACCTGAAAAGCATACAAGCAATTTGAAGAAATGAAGATAAAATATTAGAGTCAAAAGGCACTTTGCTTCATTAATGAAGTATCCACAGACTAGAAAATATTTGCTACTCACCACCCAGGTCTAATGCTAAGTCAACTAGATGAAGTGTTCCATGCGACGTTCCAACGACCAACAGACCTCGCCATGGACGCAACTCTGCTGATAAGGTGCCCGGATCCACACTCACTTCTCCACCGGACACCATACACACATTTGTTACCTTTGAAGTTATTAATAAATATTTTATAAATTAGTAAAATGAAAAATAATTCACATTTTCACTTGAAGACTTGAAGTATATTCATTTAGTAATTGATTTTCAAAATAAACTGAATTGAAAGAAAATCTGCTTTGATCTGCTTTGATCCTCTTTCTCTTCACAGATTTTCTTTCTATCTTCCTCCTTACCTTGTAAGTAAAATGAAATACTCTAGTTACACGTGACGAATGGAGAGATAAAAGCGCAACCATTCCCTGAGGTCTTCGGTCTGCACCAAGGTCCACACCAACTACAACTTGGGAAATTGTCCCAAGCCCAACACCAGCCACACTTGTTACCTAGAAGACAAATAAATAAACAAATGAATGAATGAACCTTTTTTATTGATGTCATTATATTATAATTTAATCTGTAAAGTTCTCAATTCTATAATCCAGTACAAAAAAACATACTTCCAAACAGGCATCCACATGAATACAAAGTCCATGATAGAGTTCTCAGGCACTCACCCTGGCATCAGCATTGTGCATGATGGCACCAAATGTCCATGCAGCTTTTCTCCTTCCTGTTGTTGGCTCAATGACCTCCAAGGTGGGGCCACAGGCTCGCCAAGCAAGCTGCCCCCCTCCAACAAATCCCCCCAACACTTTAGGTGGTGGGGAGGATGTGTCAAGTTCCTTTGTGTGGTCTTCATGGCTGAGCTGTAACTCGTGTGTGAGAGGTGGGAGGGGTGTGTGACGAACCCCATTCGCCACCTGCACTACACTCACACCCACCATCTCCACCTGTGGAAGGGCCAGGCATTATTAGGCTAATGGACATATGAAAAAAGTCAATAAATAAAATTAATAAGTCAATAAATAATATATAATTACACAAACAAAGTAAAATTGATGGTGGTAATAAAAGTAACAGCAACAACAATGAAAAAAAAAAAAAAAAAAAGAAAGAACAAGAAAAAAGAAAAGAAAGAAAGAAAAAAAGTGCAAGTGTTTACTGAGAGTAATCTATAAGAAAATACCAATCTTCACCAACAGTGTCAATCAAATGTATTTAATGAACTAGAAATATTAGTGGGTTCCAATAAAATAATTGAAAGATATACATCATATCAATCAAAACAAAAAATACCAATAACTGCAACAGAAGTAACTGGTACTAGCACTACTTTTACAGCCAGTAAGAAGCCAACCTTTATGATATGTCTCCTAGCTATCACCTTTAAAGCTTTATGGGTTTATAGTAAAGATGAGCAGTCAAGGTCCAACATCCTGGAATTTCCGGCAACAACAGGAGGAATTTTTTAAAGTACTTTTCACTGAACAGAGAAGATAAATATTGAAGAAAGTCACAACACTAGCAAAGAAAATATCTCGTAGGTACTCACAGAAAAAATGTAAACAAGAAAGTGTATAAAAGTAACTAGGAGCAAATACATAGTCAAAACAATAACTTTAGATACATGAGCAAGTAGGTAACAAAAACAAGTAGCAGCTCATCCTCTATTGCATCATCAAGACCAAGTAAACAATGACTGGCCTATGTTTTTTGCTTTTGCTCTTTAGTTTACTGTCAAATGCTATCAGCAGTTTTAATTTTGTGTTTATATCCTTTTGATGGGGTTAAATTTTGGGCAGAAGCACCAGTTACAGATATCAACAGAATATTAATTGTAATTATAGCAATAAATGAATATTTTTCTATTCAAATGACAGAAGGCAAGACAGAGGAACATAATCCCTCACATTATGTGTAATTGGTAAGTACCTTACCAAAAGTATCATTTTTTCATTGAACTGTTGAACTTTAACCCACTGATGCTGGAATAGCATAGACATACAAGTCATGTCCATTATGATTTTGGTTTATTAAGTTTACTTACAAATAAATAGCTCCAAAAGAGCTTAATCACCAAGGAGTTAATTATTAGTCCTATTCCCTAGACTTTTTCATGGATTTTCTTATTTCTTAGGAGTATTAGTATTAAAAATAACAATATGATAACACTAGTCCATAATAACAATAACTAATAATAATAATAATAATAATAATAATAATAATAATAATAATAAAAATAATAATAATAACAAAAACAGTAAAGATATTAAAAACATTAGAAAAAGAAAAATGTTTCCTACACATTCAATGAATAGTGACATATACTTTTTAACAGTTATACATAAAATTATTTATAATAATCTTCTACATGTTTTCACTACTAGGATTGTTGACAGTTCTGAAAGCCTTAATTCGTGAAATGCACCGGGAGAAATGTTTTGCTTACATTACTGTGTTGATTAAAATAACATTGTGGTTATGCAGAATAGACTTTAGTATCCATCACATTGTGATATCTGAAATATTACACCATGAATGAGACTGACTTTCTGTTTACTGTATTGAAATTGTATCTCTCATCTGCTTAGGGTTAACTTAGGTCCACACCAGCTACAACTTGGGAAATTGTTCAAGGGGATGGAGCTCCCTGGCTCGGTTAGGTTGTTAGTTCATACTATAAAGAATTACCACAAAATTTTGCTGGCGTCAAAGATGCATGCGTGGATGGATTGAAGTATTTAGCCATTCCTGAATCACTGAGATGAAAAACATAAAAATGTTTTGCCTTGTTGACATGTGAGCCAACACATTTGTTTTAATTTACTGATGTAATCGAACCTTCTACATTATGTCTAACTTGTATATATATATATATATATATATATATAAAAAAAAAAAAAAAGTTTTGTAGTAACTATTTGCTTAACCCCTTCACAACAGGTCATGTCTCTAGAAGTCATAACAAACCGCTCGAAATGTGGCAAAGCGCTCCAAGGCGGTGATTCGGCTTGATGTACCGAACTCCTGCGCTCAAAGTCTTTGTGTTGCCATTGATTGCCAGAGCGAAGTTTTTTTATTTATAGTTTTCTTCACCCGTCACCAAGGGGTTAAGTGCTCATCAGAAAAGTAAAAGTAAAGAACACAAAGAATCTGCATTTGTGACATTTATCATTGATTGCAAATTATGAAGTCATCATCAATCACCAAAGTGAGTGTCAAGTGATTGCCATTCAGATTGGAAACTTTACGGTGCACAATCTATTTTCTGGCAACATCCAGACACTTGGTGCGGAACTTCCCACTCCACGCGCTCTGGAGTGTTGCCAAGTCTACAGCCATACCCCGCAGATCAAGCAGTATGTTATGACGCCTGTACACGACCCGTTGGGGACGGGTTACCGTAATTGTTGAAGTGCCTCTTTACTGCGCAGTTATTATTGCATACCTAAACGATCTATCAATTATACTGAACCATACTACAACTTTTGAAAACAACTTGCCCGCTCAGATAAGGTGGCTTCCAGTCTGGATTGCTGTGGCCTCTGAAGTTTCAACGTGCCAGAAGAGGTTTACAAACACACCAACATAATGAGAATGGATTCATTATTTGACGAATAGTAGTAAGTAAGGGCTACAAGAATTTAAATAGCGGCATCTGACACTGGAGTCAGTTCAGGTGGATTAGAAAATCTGCAGCGTTCATTGTGCAAAAGTTGGCGAAAGGAAGCAAACATGTTGCTTGGCTACGTGAAATATAATACAATGTGACTGATCCTTAACTACAAGATTTACAATATCAATCATATTGTTTATATGCAATCTGCAACTGAAAAGCGAGTGACCAAAAAAGTGCTTTCATCAATTTCTCAATTCTACACTTCGCCTTGTACCTAGTAATGAAGATTGTTGCAAATTAACCCCAGATTTTCCTTGATTCATGAGAGATATAGAGAAAGGACTGAAAACATATTAAATCTAAACAGTCTTCACATTGCATGACATTTTTGAGATGAAACAAACACAATGTCCTACTGACAACAAACACCATATGCTTCAGAAATATCGACACTGATAAAAAAAATAGGCAATTGTATAGACAGCCAGAAGGCCAATGCAGCCGAGAGCCAGACAGACGGAGAGAGAAGCGAAGAGCCAGAGACTGACTGTTCTTGTGCTCACTGTTTACGCGACGAGTCTGGCCCCGAATTCAAATGAGGGCAGCACATTACGGTCCTTTCCTCCTCTCTCTCGCCACTCAGACTTCCGCTACACACTTCCTCGGCGCAAATCCCCCTCCCGCTGGACGTCGGCGCCGCAGATTCCCCCGCCGACGGCCTAGGGCATAATCCGAGGCCAAAATCCCAAATCCCGACTTCGGCGAACATCAAGACGGGAGGCGAGACATTCCCTCTGGGCCCTCCTTCTCTCGCTCCTCGCGGCCTTATTACGTGTCTTCCCCCTACCTCTCTGCCTCCCAGACCCTCGCGACTCACCGGTGGTCGTGTTCATTCACCGAAAATGGCGCAGCATCGACGGGCGCGACAGGGCAAGGGTTTAAACGGCGGCCGCTCTCATATCACGCGGAATAACAAACCGCCATGATGGAGCCGAGGCGATCGACCAATCACAGCGCGCCCTGCCGCCGCCATCTTGAATTCGAAACCGCTGCTGCTGACTTCGCTGGCTTCCTCCTTGGCATTATTTCTCCCAATGATGAGTTCTATTTTATTATTAAAATATCTTAGAGCTACTTGAGAATACTTTTGATGGCTGTTCCTTATGCCTTGCTTCCCGGAATATAGAAATTTGGAACCGTCATTGAACAGCTGGCGCCTCCCTCGGCCACGGACCCGGACGGCCAGCATGGCGGCGAGTTCGAAAGCGTTGGCGCGAAACGGAGACGAAATCGATTCCCGGACGAACATCTCTTCGCGAAGTCGCCTTGCAAGGTAAGTCAGGGGGATTTTCTCGTCAATTTCCTTCGTGGGAATATTGTAGGAGTCTCGTGGTTGCAACAAGAGGGGCATAAATGATGGGGTTGTCTTTAAAGGCGAGGAATAGAAGGAGAGGTTCGTCTCGGAGGCAAAATGGCGTAGTTCGGGGCCCTTGGGTCTCGATACGAAAGCCTTTTATTTCATGACGAGGGCAATTGCACGACGACTGCATGACTACTTTTTTCTCCAGCGATGTGTCCACCTGACGTAAAGAATGACTCATGCAGATATTCGGAAAGATTACGTCAAGGGCCCGTCCGTCCCAACTGTCATTCACACCTCCCGCTCTTTTGGGCCCTTTCTCGCCACCAAAAGGCCCCCAGTTATTTTAGACAACCGAAAAGCAGCGAAGGCAGAGCCGAGAGGAGGCAGCAAAGAGAAAGAAAAACGATGTACACAAGATAGGCCTTTGTTTGGGTCGTATTTCCGGGTGGCGCAGCGGCGGCGGGGCTGCCACACGCCGCCAGCTGCGGACGCGTCGTATTTTCCCGATCCTCGGCGGCGCCTTGACCTCCTGCCAACTATTCTGCGGCGGAGATTGCACTCCCGAAAGGCGGAAGGCATCGTCAGCACGCGCCTTCGATAAAGCAGGGAGGGCGAGGAGCGCGAAATAAATAGAGCGGAGGGCGGGCGAGGGCGCAGCGCCGGAACGCGAGCGGGAAGCAGCGGGCGACGTAAGGCTCGGGCGACGGAGGCGGAGGGAGGATGCGACGCAATTCTCCCTTTTTCGTGCGTAGTTTCCTCTTCGTGGACCCCCGCTCGCGCTGAGACTCGTACTATGTCGTAGAGAGTGCCAAGACGAGGCCAAGATGTGAGGCGAGAGACGCGGAGGAGGAGCCGGGAGGCGCAGAAGCGAGTGTTATAGCGAAGGGGGGAGCGTCTTGGTGTCCAGCTCTTGGACTTGTTTGGGGAAATCAGCTGATTGGAACGTGAACGTCAGAGCCCCTTCGCACGAGACGCTGACACGAAAAAAAGGCTGCTGTTTATATATTTTTCTTCGGTTTACCGTCTCCCCTCGCGTTTGAGTTTCGTTATTGTCATTGGTTTTATTTGATTTTGAGTTCTGTGGTCCGTATGCCCAGTCCGTCATGTCCCAGAACTTTCAGACGACGTACCAGCCCCTGGATGGGGGTGACACCGAGGGAGTGCGTATGGGGGAGGACAGGGAGCGTGACGATGACCTCTCCCCCGATACCCACTCCAGCATGGTGTTCCACGTGGTGCCTAAGTCCAGCAAGTCGAGATGGAACCACCTGGAAGACCTCGACTCCTTTTTCACGAGGGTCTACCAGTACCACCAGAACCACGGCCTCCTGTGCATGATGCTGCAGCAGTGCTTCGAGCTGGCGCAGTTCATCTTTGTGATAGTGTTCACCACGTTCCTCCTCACGTGCGTGAACTATGATATCCTATTCCGCAACAAATTCCCTGTCAACTTTAACCCCAACGTTACGGACAAGATCACCCTGCCGGACGTCATCCGCACCCATGACCAGTGCATGGAGCATTACACGTGGAAGCTGGTGATGGTGATCCTGCTGGCCTCGGTGTTCTGGTTCCTGCGCCTGGTACACGCGGGGTTCACCTTCTTCCAGTTCTGGGAGATCAAGCTCTTCTTCAACAAAGCCCTCGGCATCCAGGACCAGGACCTCGGCAACATCACGTGGGAAGAGGTGGAGCAGCGCGTCATGGAAGTACAGGTGAGTGATGCCTTTTGGTTGGTGGTTCTTTGTTTCCTTTGTTTGCATTCTGAGGTGTTTGACGTGTTCCCTTGGTAGAATAGGACACTGTAATGTAGATATTGCAGGTTAATTTGAAGTGTTACTAGTATAATCACTTAGAAAATATAAAATTTTAGTTTTTTTTATAGGGTGAAAACCATAAAGACAGTCTACAGCAGTCTACAATGTAAATGAAAAGAATAGGTCTTTGTTTATTTTGGGTTGATTTTAAAGCTTAAAAAAGATAAGAAAAATAGGGAATCTACTGATAATTTAATAATTTGAAATATGGAAGGAATATGTTTAGAACTCATGTCACACTTCAAACCTAAATGAAAACAAAGAAAACATTTTCCTGTTCAGATACACCTGCATATATTCAGTTAAAAGTCAAAAAATCATAATGAATGCTGGATAGTAATGAAAAAATATATAGATAGAAATGAAAAATTAACCACATTCCGCCGGGGAAAATGGTGTGCTCATTTTTTATATTTTTGTGAAATATCTCTTAGCCACAAAGAAGTCAATTAGTAGACCTAGTGACCTTACCTTATTTCCCCATTCTTTGAATTGGTGGGAGAAAAATATTTTTTATTAATACTCTGAATATCGATGGTATTGTTTTTATTAATAATTTATAATTACTATAATGT
>NC_061855.1:32770317-32772817 GCF_019202785.1 Penaeus chinensis | reverse complement strand
CCCTCTCTCTCTCTCTCTCTCTCTCTCGCTCCCCTCCTCTCTCTCTCTCTCGCTCCCCCCCTCTCTCTCTCTCTCTCTCTCTCGCTCCCCCCCTCTCTCTCTCTCTCTCTCGCTCCCCCCCTCCTCTCTCTCTCTCCCCCCCCCCCTCTCTCTCGCTCCCCCCCCTCTCTCTCTCTCTCTCTCTCTCTCTCTCTCTCTCTCTCTCTCTCTCTCTCTCTCTCTCTCTCTCTCTCTACTACTACTACTACTACTACTACTACTACTACTACTATTACTCTTACTATTACTCCTACAAAAATATTTGTACTTATTATATTTCTATATTATTATACTTTAATTTTATATAAATATACTAATAATGATAATGATGACATAGTTGTCAGTATTAGTTTATATTTATGGATACTTATATAGCTGTAGTATCTATTTTGTTATTATTTTGTTGGTGGTCCGAATAATGCAAATTATTACTATCATTATTGTTATTGTTCCTATTGTTGATGTTATTTTTATTATCATTTGAATTGTATCAGTTTATCTTTTAAATTGCTCATACGGTTGCAAAGCATGTCAACATGGCGGTCCACCTGCATTTAGTGGCTAACCCCCCCTCCACGCCTTTCCAGGTTGAGCAGCGCATGTGCATCCACAAGGAGGTCCTGACGGAGCTGGACATTTACCACCGAATCCTCCGCTTCAACAACTACTTCATCGCCATGGTGAACAAGGGCATCATTCCCCTCAAGTTCGAGGTGCCGTTCACCGGCGAGGTGGTGTTCCTCACCAAGGGGCTGCGCTTCAACATCGAGATGCTGCTGTTCTGGGGCCCCGGCGCGCCCTTCAAGAACAACTGGCACCTGAGCGACGAGTACAAGCGGCTGGAGAAGCGGCAGGAGCTGGCCGAGGAGCTGAACAAGCGGATCCTGTACGTGGGCGTGGCCAACCTGGTCCTGTTCCCGTTCGTGCTGCTCTTCCAGATCCTGTACTCGTTCTTCTACTACGCCGAGGTGATCAAGCGCGAGCCGGGCAGCCTCGGCAGCCGGCGCTGGTCGCACTACGGCGAGGTGTACCTGCGCCACTTCAACGAGCTCGACCACGAGATGACGGCGCGCCTCAACCGGGGCTACAAGGCCGCCTCGCAGTACATGAACATCTTCTCGTCGCCCGTGATGGCCGTGGTGGCGCGCCACGTCGCCTTCGTGTGCGGCGCCATGTTCGCCGTGTTTGCCGCGCTCTCCGTCTACGACGAGGACGTGCTGCAGGTGGAGCACGTGCTCACGGTCATGACGATCCTGGGCGCCGTGCTGGCCGCGTGTCGCGTGTTCATCCCTGACGATAACCTCGTGTTCTGCCCGGAGATGCTGCTGCGGAAGGTGCTGGCCGAGGTGCACTACCTGCCCGACCACTGGCGCGAGAAGGCGCACACGTCCCGCGTGCGCCAGGAGTTCTCGCAGCTGTTCCAGTACCGAGTGGTGCACATGCTGGAGGAGCTGGTCTCGCCCGTGGTCACGCCGCTCATTCTCATCTTCCGGCTGCGCTTCAAGGCTCAGGACATCGTCGATTTCTATCGTAACTTCACCGTAGAGGTTGTAGGCGTGGGCGACGTGTGCTCCTTCGCCCAGATGGACATCCGAAGACACGGCAGCCCCACATGGCAGCCGGACGTGCTGTCGGAGGAGGACGGCCAGGAGGACGCGCGGAGGCCCAACATGACCACGAGTGGCGGCAAGACCGAGCTGTCGCTCCTGCACTTCACGATGACCAACCCCAAGTGGAGACCTCCGCAGGAGTCCACGGCATTTATCAACGCGCTCAGAACACAGGCACAGCGAGACATGAACGCACTTACCACGCTGCAGGAGGAGAACGCTCTCTTCTCGTCCCTGAACTCCTTATCGTGCGGCGGGCTGGGCGCGGCGACCACCAGCATGTTCAGGGCCCCCTGGATGCTGGGAGCCCCCGTGCAGCCCGGCGGGGTCCAGCAGCAGTCGTTCTGGTCCCCCCGGGGCCTCCGAGGGGGGATCTCCCACGTGGAGGGCTCCCGCCACGGCCCGAGCGGAGGCATCCTGTCCACGGTCCAGCAGAGCATGGGGCAGTCTAGCGTCGAGGGCCACATAGGGATGAGTAGTGTGACGTCGGGGCCCGTCGTGGACCCGGTGCTGGCCCCCAGTTGTCTCGGGCCGTCGTCCTTCCTCGGCCCGACCTTGCCTCAGGATCTCACCGCTGTGGACATGAGCCTCAGCACCTTGTACCTGCACGAGCTACACCAGAGACATCGGCACAGAACCACCTACACCGACGCGCCCCCGCAGCCTCCCTCGGGTCCCCAGGGGCCCCCGGGGGGAAGCTTCCAGCCGGTCCCGTTCCAGGGACGGCAGCCGCCCGGCGCGAGCGGCAGCGCCAGTGGCAGCGGAGGCGACGCGCCGTCGGTGTCGTACCAGCGAGCGCAAGAGAAGACGCCCCTTCTCGCAGAACCCTAAAGCCACAGACGAGCGCCTTG
>NC_061855.1:32750317-32752817 GCF_019202785.1 Penaeus chinensis | reverse complement strand
ATCGTTTTCTCTCTCCCTCTCTCTCTCTTTCTCTCTCTCTCTCTCTTTCTCTTTCTCTTTCTCTTTCTCTCTCTCTCTCTCTCTCTCTCTCTCTCGCTCTCTCTCTCTCTCTCTCTCTCTCTCTCTCTCTCTCTCTCTCTCTCTTTCCCTCCCTCTCCCTTCTCCCTCTGTCTCGCATTGCTTGCTTATATCTATTCTCTCTGTTTCTCTTCCCCTTTCCTTTTGTCTTGTCTTGCTTTCGCTTCTGTAGGTTTTTCGTCTTTTTTGCCTTCTTTTTCTATTTTCCTCTCCTTTCTCTTCTTCTTTCTTCTTCGCCTCACTCTCATATCAGGTAGTGTATTATTATTCACGTCAAACCTTTGAAGTGTATATTCCCATCCTTCCTCCTGCTACAGATCCTCTTCGCGTGACCTCGAATCTGAGAATATTCCGCCAGAAATTCCAAAATAGACACAAAACCGCCGCCGTCGACTTCACTTTGTACCGTCGACTTCCCACGGGATTGCGCCGGTCGCCTCCCCCCCACCCCCCACCCCCCGCTACCTCGCAGCCGAATCCCTCCGATGCAACTCCAGATGTGGATGGGGCGTGTTTAGATAGGCAGGTGGATGGGTGGATAGATAGATAGATAGATAGATAGATAGATAGATGGATGGATGGGTAGATCGTGTGTGTGTGTGTGTTTGTTTATGTGGATGATAGTGATAGCGAGCGTTTGTTTGTGTTGTGTGTGTGTGTGTGGAGGGGGGGGGGGGCGCCTTTACCAGCAAGATGAGGTAGTAAATAAAGTGAGCAGTAAGAAATATAGAGAAAAAACTGAGGTTTCAGTAACTTGGTTAAAAAAAAATTGTATATAGCCGGTCTGTCGGGGTCACTTTTTAATGTAAGATTTTTTTTTTTTTTAAAGCAGTATGAGTCGACATCGAGTTTCTCATGATTTTGCGGAATTTGCTCCAAAAGGCGTTATTTTTTTATGAGTTGGCTCCCTGAAAGGAAGGTCAATCGGGCTGCAGGAGCGTCGCTTTTTGTTGTTTTATTTTATTTATTTTCGTCTTCCTCGTCATGAGAAAATATTCCTCTTCTTCTTTGGCTTTTTCTCCTTCTTATATTTCCTTTTTCCTCTGTCTCTTTCTCCTCCTCCTCCTCCTGCTCCTCCTCCTCTCCTCCTCCTCCTCCTCCTCCTCCTCTCCTCCTCCTCCTCCTCCTCTCCTCCTCCTCCTCCTCTCCTCCTCCTCTCTTCTTCTCTCTTCCCCTTCCCCTTGGTCAATCGGGTTACTGGAGCGCCAATGTTTTTTTTATTCTTTAGCGGCCGTAATCCCTTTCATGCTTCAGTATAATCTGAAATCATTTCCCGGGCGCATGATAAGAGGAAGAGTGACAAGAAAATGTTATTAGCCAAGCGTAAAGGTTTGCTGCAACTGCGAGCGGCGCTAAAGGGGAAACGGCCTTCGTACTTTGATCGCACGCGCATGGACACAGGCATTTGTATTACACATACATGCACATGTACTCACGCACGTATATGAACGTGCACACACACGACACACGCACACGCACGCACACGCACACGCACACGCACACGCACACGCACACCACACACACACACACACACACACACACACACACACACACACACACACACACACACACACACACACACGCGCACACGCGCACACGCACACGCACACGCACACGCACGCACGCGACACACACACATACACACACACGCGACACACACACACATACACACACACGCGACACACACACACATACACACACACGCGACACACACATACACACGCGACACACACACACACACACACACACACACACACACACACACACACACACACACACACACACACACACACACACACACACACACACACACACACACGCGCGCGCGACACAGACATACACACGCGACACACACATACACACGCGACACACACATACACACGCGACACACACATACACACGCGACACACACATACACACGCGACACACATACACACGCGACACACACACACACACATACACACGCGACACACACATACATACACACACACACGACACACACATACACACGCGACACACACATACACACGCGACACACACATACACACGCGACACACACATACACACGCGACACACACACACACACGCGACACATACATACACACGCGACACACACATACACACGCGACACACACATACACACGCGACACACACATACACACGCGACACACACAAACACACGCGACACACACATACACACGCGACACACACATACACACGCGACACACACATACACACGCGACACACACATACACACGCGACACACACATACACACGCGACACACACATACACACGCGACACACACATACACACGCGACACACACATACACACGCGACACACACATACACACGCGACACACACATACACACGCGACACACACATACACACGCGACACACATATACACACGCGACACACACAC
>NC_061855.1:32742817-32747817 GCF_019202785.1 Penaeus chinensis | reverse complement strand
CTCTCTCCGTCTCTCTCTCTCTCTCTCTCTCTCTCTCTCTCTCTCTCTCTCTCTCTCTCTCTCTCTCTCTCCCTCTCCCTCTCTCTCTCTCCCCTTCCCACTCCCTATACCTTCTTCCCATATCTTGCTTTCTTTCCCCCTTCCACCTTTCTTCTCCTCCCTCTCTCCCTCCCTCCCTCTTCGCTTCACCTGCTTTTTCACTTTATTTCATGCCATCTTTAGTTATGAAAAAAAGGTTTGCGCGTGCGTGCGTGCGTTTCCGTTGGGGGGGGGGGGAGATCAGAGCTTATTTGGTGTTCATTTGCCTTACCTTGTTAGGGTAATTTTCCTATATGATAGCATATAGGTTTATAGTGGCAAGTCGTGATTAGATAATAATGATAATGGTAGATAGTGATAATAAGAGAAATGGTAAACGTAAAGATAATGGTGATTGATAATAATGATAATTGTGGTAGGAATGTTAATTTTTTTTTTTTAATTTTCATCTCTATGTTAATGTTAATGAGGACGATAGTAATTACAGTGAAATGAATGAAAACCGATACAAATTATAAAATATAAAGATTATTTTACGGCCGGACGGGGATGTCGCGGACAAGTAAATTGAATGAAACACGTAAAAATAAACAGATAAAATGGTCATATACTGCATGGGCCGACAGGGAACCGTGGGCATCGTTTGGTAAATGAAAATGACCCTCGGTGTGGGTGGGTGAGTTCATGGCTAAAAGCGGGCGTGGATCGCGGGTGATGGAGAGGGGGGGGGGGCGAGAGGGGGGAGGCTTGGGGGGGGGCAGATAGACATATCGGCAGGCAGAATATATATATGTATGTATATGTATGTGTGTGTGTGTGTGTATATATATATATAAACTTGCAGACCGAGAAATATAGACAAAGAAGATGGTGAAATATACAGAAAGATGAATATACTGGCAGACGGAGAAATAGACAGATAGACAGAGTTAAACAAACATACAGGTAATCAGAGAAACAGACAGACAGGGATAAAGAAAAATAAGAAAAGAAAATACAAGTGAGTTGAGAGAAAGAGAGAGAGATGAGATGAGAAAAGAAAATGCAAGAGAGTTGAGAGAGAGAAAGAGAATGAGAGAGAGGGGGGGGGGGGGTAGTGAAAGAGGAAGTGCATAGATAGATTAACCGAATAGAAAAATCAGGATGTTGACGAACGGGCGACTAGACACGAAAGTCAAAGAAGAAAACGAGGATGTTAAAGAGAATGGATAGGAGAAAGGAATTACAAATTACATACAAAGCCAAAGGAAATTGAAGCATAAATAGATTACGACAATGATGAAAGACATGAAGAAGGATAGCGGATGATGAAAGTGATGGATGGGAAATTGAACAAGAGGATGATGATGAAAGAGACGAAGAAGAGAAGAAAAAGAATTACACGCCGTTTTTTTTTTTTTTTTTTGTTTTGTTTTGCTTTCTTTCTTTATTTCTTTTTTTTTCTTTTTTAAAGCGACGACTCACTCGGATCGATTATTACGCCGATAGATCAGCGTGAGCAAGTCGTCGTTCGGAGGCGCCCGCGAAAGGTCACTGGCCCTCTGCCATTCCTCACGGCGGCGCCCTCTGTCATGCGGCTCTTTTCCTCTTTCGCTCTCTATTCGCTTTCTCTCTTTCTTATTGTCTTTATATCTCTCGCTTATTCTCTCTCTCCTCTCCTCCTCCCTCCCTCCCTCCCTCTTCTCCCTACCTTCACCCTCCTTCTTTCTCCCTTCTCCCTCCTCTCTCTCCTCCTTCCTCTCTCCCTTCTCCCTCCCTCTCCCCACTTCCCTCCCCCGCCGATCATGCGTTTCAATAAGTAATCACCCTGTGTAGGCATGTTGGGCTGCTCGTGTTTGGGGTTGGGGCTTGGGATGACTGGGCTCGGTAGTTCGGGGGGGGGGGGCGTCGAGGTCATTGATGCTTTTTTTTTCGATTTGGGTAGTTGCCTCGTGCACTCTAGCTCTTTCTTTCTTTCTTTCTTTCTCACTTACTCTCTTAATCTCTTACTCTTTTACTCATTTACCCTCTCTCTCTTTGCTTCTCCATCTCCTTCTCCGTCCCCCTTTCTCTCTTACTCTTTTACTCTTTCTCTCTCCCTCCCTCCACCTCTCCGTCCTTCCTCCCTCCCTCCCTCCCTCCCTCTCACTAACCCTCCTTCCCTTCTTCTCCCTACCCCCCCTACCTCCATTGCGCCATGAGGGAGCGCCATGAACGAGATTGAGAGGTAGTAAGGAGCCCCCCCCCCCTCCCCCCGGCATTACGTCCCCGTCTGATCCCCGCGAAGTGGTGGGGTCCGTCGGGAGCGAGGGAAGGCCGTCGCGGCGCACTTGTGGGGGTTTAAAGGACGTTGCTTCGGGACGTAGGGACGTTTGTGGTTTTGGATGGCGTATGTACGCTCGCGCACGCAAGTAGATGCAAGCAGACTAGCAAGTCACATGTACGTACACATACTCATACTCATACTCATACTTACACACACACACACACGCGCGCGCGCACATACACTCGTGCTCGCAGATTCAACAAAACCGTCACTGCACCGAAATAACTTTCACGACTATATTATTCGCGTCTGATGATCACGCGATTTCTCTTTATACACGCCACTGTTATTTTTATTCATTATCCATCCTTTTCATTTTTCCTTGTCCTTTTCTTCTTATTTTATCTTCTTCCTCTTCTTCATCTTCTACCTCCTATTCCTCTTTTTCTACCTCTTCCTCCCCTTCTTCTTCTACGTCTTCTTCTTCTCCCGCCACCTCTTCTTCAACGTTCAATCCTCACGAAAGACGCCGCCAGCTGATGCGAGGCTTTTTTCCCTGAACGACTCATCCTTATCTTCCGTCTGCTTCCCCCCCCCCCTCCCCCATCACGCTCACTTTAAGGGAGAAGAAAGGGGCGGGATAGGCTGGAATTGAGGGTCGTACTGTTCCTCAAAAGTTTTTTTTTTTTTTTTTTTTTTTTTTCTTCTTCGTTCTTCTTCTGCTTCTTCTTCTTCTTCTTCTTCTTCTTCTTCTTCTTCTTCTTCCCTAGACGAATGACTATTCCGCCTCTCGAGGTCGTCTGCCTGCATCCTCTCCCCATTTCCCTCCTACTTTGAGGGAGAGAAAAGGGAGGGAGGGGGGGGTAGGGGAAGGGGTGATGGAGGTCGTGCTGCATTGCCAGCCCAGTGTCGTCGAGGGGCAGGAGGGGGTAGGGAAGGGGGGAAGTGGGGGGAGGAAGGATGGGGGTCGTCCTGTCCCTCATCAGTCGTGGCTTTGAGAGGGGATTGCGTCGGCCGGAAACCAATCCTCGTGGCTGATCCTCGCGCTTGGTAGGGTGGGGATGGGGGTGGGGAAGGGAGGGAGGGAGGGAGGGAGATTTGGCTGGGGGAGGGAAGGAAGGAGGGGAGGGAGGGGGAAGTGGAGGAGGTTGAGGATGGGTGGGGAAGGGAGGGAGGGAGATTTGGGTGGGGGAGGAAAGGGAGTGCGATTTTGGGTGGGAGAGGGGAAGGAGAGAAAGGGGGGGGGGTAGGGGAAGTGGATGTCTAGAAGGAGGAGGAGGAGATTAAGGGAATATGATTCATCGGGGATGGGTGAGTAAAGAAGGGTTTGGGGGATGGGTGAGAGGGGAAGGGTTGGAGGGATGGGTGAGGGAGGATGGGTTGGGGGATGGGGGAGGGAGGAAGGGTAAGAGGGCAGTGGAGGGGAGTTGAATACCTGGGGGTTTGGCGAGGGAGAATGGAGGGGGGGAGTGGATGTCTGGGGTTGAGGGAGGGCGGGCGAGAGGGATATGGAAAGGGGGGTTGCATGTCTGGATTTTTTTTTTTTTTTTTTTTTTAATCCGTTGGGCTTTTATATCTGTCGTTCCTTTTTTTTTTTTTTTTTCTTTTTTTTTTTTTAATGGCCGAGCAGTTTGTTTGATATTTTTTGTTTAATATTTGTTTTGTCTGTTTGGCTGTGCTTGATTGCACGGTTGTCCTGCAGGATTTGTTTTCGTGCGTGACTGATTGTCTTTCTTAATTTTTAAGATGAAGTTCCTCTCACTTTCTCCCTTTCTTCCTTTCTTCTTCCCTCTCTTTCATTTTCTTCTTTCTTTGTCTCTCTCTGTCTCTCTGTTCCCCCTCCTTCCCTCTCCCTCCTTCTCCCTTTCCCTCTCCACCCTCATCTATCTTCACTTCTTATCCTCCTTTTCTCTCTCACTTTCCTCGCTCTTCACCTCCCTCCTCCTCCCCCTCCCCCTCCCCCTCCCCCTCCCCCTCCCCTCCCCATCCCCTCCCCCTCCCCCTCCCCCTCCCCCTTCTCGCTCTGCACCTCCCTCCCTTTCTCTCTTTGCCTAACATTTCTTCCTTCTGCAGAGAACTCGGGGAAAGATAAGCGAAGGAAGAGGGGAGAAGACCAAGAAAATCGCGAGGAATGTTGATATTGGGGCGATCAAGGTGAGAGAGAGAGAGAGAGGGAGAGAGAGAGAGAGAGAGAGAGAGAGAGAGAGAGAGAGAGAGAGAGAGAGAGAGAGAGAGAGAGAGAGAGAGAGAGAGAGAGGGAGAGAGAGATGAACAGAGGCAGAAAGAGAGAGAGGGGGGAGAAGGGAGAGTATGGAGAAGAAGAGAGAGAGTATGGAGAAGAAGAGAAAGAGAGAGAGAGAGTATGGAAAAGAAGAGAGAGAGAGGGAGGGAGGGAGGAAGAGGGAGGGGGCAGGACCGGAAATTAAGACGTTAAAAGGACCCGGGCAAAGGGTCAACATCGGCAGACGAACCGGCTTCAAACACCTGATATGTTAAAGAGTAAATGTATAAATGGAAACGGGGGAAACTAAGGAAAACTAAAAAAGAAATATCCAGAAACCTCTTCCATCAAAGCGAAGGGAAAACTTCAGGCCGCCATCCTTCCATTCGAGAGAGCAGTACACATTTTTCCTCCTCCTTCCTCTCCTTCGCCATCCCTCCTTTCTTCGTTCTCCTTTCTTCGCCATTCTTTCCTCCTTCCCTCCTTAAGTCCCAT
>NC_061855.1:32731922-32734422 GCF_019202785.1 Penaeus chinensis | reverse complement strand
TTCTCCCATACCCTGCCCCTGTCCTCCCTCCTCCTCCTCCTCCCTGCCAGCCCCCTTGCCCCTGCCAGGACGCCATTAGGGGCATGGGCATCCTCAAGTCGCGAAGAAAGTTCCCGCCCGTTTCCTCAATGGCGCCTACCTGCCCCCTCCCGCGTCTCAACCCCTGTCCGCTGGTCTCATCTTTTCGCCTTCGTCATCGTCAAACTTGTTTTCTTTATTATCTAAGCATGGTATTTTTGATTTTGAATAAATTCCTTCTTGTCTGGTATGCTTTTCTTTCTTTTCTTGGTGAGAGGATTGTAGATATTACGATTTTTTCAGAGCTGTTGTTACAGGAAGGAAGTCAGAAGGGAAAATTTTGGACTCGGCAGGACATTCCTGGAAGCCAGAGCAGTGGAACACAGGAAGCGTCTCTGGAAAATATTTACCTGGCCAAAAACAAAATTCTACGCTGACCCAGATTTCAATCTCGGAGTTTTTTTCCGCTATTTATTTATGTATTTTCTTCCCCACCTTTCGTATACTGTATGCTAGAACAAGGGGAGATGAAAATAAGGTCGTGGTTTTAATTTTCCTTTCTTTTTTTTTGTTCTTTTTTTGTTTTTTTTTTTTTTTGCACAGCGTTTTATGTCATTTCCATTTCAGAAACCTAGCCAAGATAATTTTCAACGCCATGAAAGAATTGAAAAAAGAAAAGAAAACCGACAAAGGACATTCTGAACAACTGTAAGGAGTTCGAACAGCATGAGAAAGCGTTCGAACCTTTCCTTTCTCGACGAAGGAAGTTCTGACCGAGGATTAGGTGGAGCGCCGTGATGTAATCGGACACTTGAGCGAATCCTTTCAAGATACAAATACCACATTGGATATTCGGTCATCCTCGACCTCATCCTCGTCCTCATCCTCATCCTCATCTTCCTTCTCCTGCACCTCTTCCTTCTTCTGCTATTGCTCTTCCTCTTTCTTTTCTTCCCCTCCTTCTCCTCTTACTCCTTCTTCTCTTTCTCCTCCTCCTCCTCCTCCTCCTCCTTCTCCTCCTCCTCTTCCTCCCGTTCCTCCCTCTAATCCTTCTTCCCCTCCTCCTTCTCCTCTTCCTCCTTCTTCTCCTCTTTCTTCTCCTCCTCCTCCTTCTCCTCCTCCTCCATCTCTTTTTTTTTCCTCCTTCTTCTGTTCCTATTTCTCCTTCTTCCGCGCTTTCTTCTTTCGATTTTTCATCTTCCTCTTCTTCTCTTGTTCCCTTTCCTTACCTCCCTTATCTTAATCTCCCCCAATTCCTTTTTTTTACTACCTCCTTTTTCTTTTTCTTGTCCTCTGCCTTTTTATCGGCGTGTGTGTGAGTGTGTGTGTGTGTGTGTGTGTGTGTGTGTGTGTGTGTGTGTGTGTGTGTGTGTGTGTGTGTATGTGTGTGCTTGCGCGTCTGTATGTGTGCATGTCTTTGTCTCTATGTCTTTGTGGGTCTATGTGCCTTTATGTATGTATCGCATATCGAGTGTTTTTTTTGTATCTGTCCCCTGAATATATTCCATTATTTAAGACGCACTTTGTTTGCCAAATCTCACCCTCACGCACTGCCATGTCGCTGCCCACGCCCGGGATTTCCCTTTTCGTAACCCGCACAAGTCCTGAGAGAATTTATGCGAAACATTGCCTGAATAATTCCCTTTCACAAAGAGATCGATTAAAATACAGTACATAGTCGAGGCACAAGCGCAAGGGAAATGTTTGTTGCAAGCGTAAGATGTTTTGTGCAATTTTGGGTTTTGTATGGTGGGTTGGAAGTATGTTGCAAATGGGTTTAGATTGCAATGGGTTAAGGGGATCGTAATGTTTATTGGATAGAATTTGTGGGTTTTGCAAAGACTCGTGCATCGTTTTAATTTTTTATTTTTATTTTGATCTTTTTAGCTGGTATGTTTTATCTACTATGTTTGTTTATTTGTTTTGGTAAGTATGTGTGTGTGTCTTCAACCCCCCTCCCCCCCATCTCCAACTCCTTCATCCCCCTCCCCCTCCCCCCCCCTCGTCAATCTCTTACCTCACCATCCTTTCTCCCCCTCCCCCCTCCCCCCCCCCCTAATAGTAAAAGTGTCCCCGACCTCCATTGTTTACATGCGCCATCTACCTGTTGTTTACGCATCCCTCCCTCAGCTCCCCTCCCCCTCCCCCCGCCCCCTTCCCCTTCTCTTCCCCCTCCCACCTCCTCCCCTTCCCCCTCCCCCCCCCACTTTAACCCTCTTCTGCTCCTCCCTCTCTTTATCCCTCTTATCATTTATTACCTGTTGTCCAAGCTCCGGATAATTGTTTGGCGCAGACATAAACAAGTAGCTTATGGTGTTACGGGAGCTTGTTTGTTTGTTGCTTGGGAGAGTTTGTTTGTTTGTTTGTTTGTCCGTCCGTTTTTTTGTGGGGGGGGGAAAGGGAGGGGGGAGGGGGGAACTCTCAGTCATTTTTTTGTTTTTGTTTTTTTTCAGGTTTTCTTTGTGTTTGTCTTGTTTTATTT
>NC_061855.1:32719422-32721922 GCF_019202785.1 Penaeus chinensis | reverse complement strand
CCCTCAAGGTCGAGAGTTCTTAAGACCTTCGACACGAATTCGACCTCGCGAGACGTGTACGTAGAGGCGGTCTTGTAGTTGAGGAAGGAAGGGACAATCGACCAGATGGAGAAGCGTGGTTTGTTATTGTTTTGGTGTCGTGAGCGATGTATTTTGACCCTGAACCTGGCACTTTGTAGCAGGTTCGTGGGGCAGGATGTGTGTGTTGGGGGGGGGGGGGGGGGGCTGTGTGTGTGGGGGGGGGCTGTGTGTGGGGGGGGGCTGTGTGTGGGGGGGGGGCTGTGTGTGTGTGTGTGTTTGTGTGTGGAGGTGGGGAGCTGTATTTGTTTGTGTGTGCTTTTTTGTTTAAGGGGGCTATGTAGGCTTTTGTTTGGGGGGGTGGGGGTCTGTATTGTCTTTGTGTACTTGTTTGTGTGCATGTGATTGTGAGTGTGTGTGTTTGTGTGAGGTGGGGCGTATGTATATATCTGTTTATGTGATCGAATGTGTGTTTTAACAGAGATTTGGGAAGGCCTGTTTATGTGTGTGTTTGTGTGTGTGTGTGTGTGTGTAGGGTGGTCCTAGGTGTGTATATATGTTGTAATATATATGCATGTTATCATAACTCAATGTGCTTGTTTTTTTGTTTTTTGTGGACTATGCGTGTGTGCGTGAGTATGTATATGTGTGTTTCTACGTAATAGTAATCACAGTGATGATAATAATGACAAATTTGTAATGATTTAGGAGATGCGAATGACAGTAATATGACTATGATGATGCTTATGATGTTAATAATAATTATATCAATTGCAAAATTCAATGATGGTAGTGATAAAAATGATAATAAATAGCAATTATAATGACGATGATGATATTAGTAATGATAATAAAAATAATAATAATAATGATAATAATGATGATGATGATGATGACGATAATAATAATAATAGTGATAATATCAATGATAGAAAAAATAATTATTTTGTTAATTTTAATAATAATATTGATAATAACAATAATAATAATAATAATAATAATAATAATAGGGATAATAATAATGATAATGATATCAACAATTGTAATAATAATGATAACGATGATGATAATAATAATAATAATAATAATAATAATAATGATAATAATAACAATAATAATAATAATAATGATAATAATAATAATAATAACAATAATAATAATAATAATGACAACAATAATAATAATAATGATAATGATAACAATAACAATAATAGCAACACCAACAACAACAATAATAATAAGAACAGCAACAACAATGATAATAATTAGAACAACAGCAATAATGATAATAACTACAACATTAACAATAATAACAACAATAACAATAATAACAACAACAACAACATTAACAATAATAACAACAATAATAACAATAATAACAACAACATTAACAATAATAACAATAACAATAATAGCAACAACAACAACAACATTAACAACATTAACAATAATAACAACAACATTAACAATAATAACAATAACAATAATAGCAACAACAACAACAACATTAACAACATTAACAATAATAACAACAACATTAACAATAATAACAACAACAACAATAACAATAATAACAACAACGCAACCAAACCAGCCCCGCTCCCTTCCCCGCGCCTCCAACCCTGGGATTCCCTCTTCACCTTTAGTCTCACCTGCAGCATCACCTTTATCTCATCTCTGTACATCTTCCTGTCACCTTTGACCTCTTCCGTGCCCCATTCATGCCCCCTGATCCCCTGCCCCCCCCCCCTCCCCCCTCCCCTTACCCTGCAACTTCCTCGCTAACCTGTATTCGTCACAAAGGAAGTTTGGTAATCTATAAGTTTTCTCTTTCCTGTTATATTATGAAGTTTTTTTTTTTTCATTAATTATTTTCTTTATTATTGGCTTGTATATTTTTCCCTTTTTCTTTTTTTTTTTTTTTTTTTTTTTGTTCTTCTTCTTGTTTGATTATTCTTTGGTTTTGTCTTTGTCTCCGATTTTTTATGTTTATTTTTATTTATTTTTTTAGATTTGATTCGCTGTCTTTGTCTCTTGTTTTCACTTATCCTTATAGCCTTCTCTTTAATGTTGTTTCCTCCTCTTCCTCATTCCGTTCTCTGTCTCCTCTCTCTCTCTCTTATTCACTGTTATTCTTTTTAACATTCGCAGTCTCTCTCCCCTCTCTCTCTCTATCTATCTATCTATCTGTCTGTCTATCTATCTATCTTTCGCTGTCTATCTATCTATCTCTACATTCTCTCTCTTTTCCCTCTTTCTTCCTCTCCCTCCTTCGCTATTTCCGTCTCCTCAACTCTTTTCTTCCTCTTTTATTCCCCTGTTCCCCTGTGCCTTACCTTTGCTCCCACGGAATTTAAATCACCTGTGAATGAGATGCCACAGTTTTGCCCTGTTCCGGTGCGCGAGGTCAGAGGTCATAGCCTGGCCCTGACCGCGGCTTCTGTGACGTCACCCTGCGCAGCTTGTTCTTCTTCTTGCTGTG
>NC_061855.1:32696922-32701922 GCF_019202785.1 Penaeus chinensis | reverse complement strand
AAGGAGTCTATCAGAAGGCCTTAGTTCCCGATTCTGATTTCCCCATTCCTTGAATTGGCGGGAAAATTAATACCATTGCTATCGATACTGTTATTATTGTTATTGATGTTATGATGATTAATTTGTCATTGAAATAATTTAGACAATGAAATGATTCGAAAGACCCTTTTCTTAGAGTGAAAGAAGAGGGTAAACAGGTGAGATAGGTAGAGCCATCTATGTGTAAATAAAAAAAAATTAACGTGTATTACAGTGGGCATGGCATGTATTCTTGACACATGGGGCGAATGGGTTAATATCATTATCATTATTATTATCATTGCTGTGGTCATTATTGCATGTACGATTGTTATTATTGTTACTATATTATTAATACATATACTGTTGTTATTATCACTGTTTTCATTTCTATTTTTATCATTATTTGTTGTTATTATTGTAGTTATTAAGTAATCATTATCGTTATTATCATTATTTTTATCATTATCATTATTATTGTTATTATTATTATTATTATTATTATTATTATTGTTATTATTGTTAATAATATTATTATTGTTGTTGTTGTTATTGATCTTATCATTATTATTATCATTATTATTATTATCATTATTACTGTTATCATTAATATCTTTATTATTTTTATCATTATTTTTATTTTGTTATCATTATTATCATTATGATTATTATTATTACTTATATAATATTGTTATTGTTATTATTTTTATTATTATTATTATTATTAATATTATTGTTGTTATTATTATTATTATCATTATTATTATTGTTATTATCATTATCATTATTGTTGTTGTTGTTATTATTATCATTATTATTATTATTATAGTAATTATTATTATAATTATTATTATAATTATTGTTATTATCATTATCATTATTGTTGTTGTTGTTATTATTATCATTATTATTATTATTATAGTAATTATTATTATAATTATTATTATAATTATTATTATTATCATTATTATTATTATTATTATTATCATTATCATTATTATTGTTGTTATTATTAATATCATTATCATTATTATTACCATTATTGTTATTATTATTATTATTATTATTATTGTTATCAATATTATTATCATTATTATTATATTATTAGTATTATTATTATCATCATTATCATTATTATTATTATTATTATTATTATTATTATTATCATTATCATTATTAATAGTAGTAATAGCAGTATCATTATTATTATTATCATTATTACTAGTAGTAGTTGTAGTACTAATGTTATTATCATTATTATCATTACTATCGTTAATTATTATTACCATTATTATTATCATCATCATCGTTATTGTTGTGATTATCTTTATTATTATTATCATTATTATTGCTATTATTATTATTATTATTATTACCATTATCATTACTACTCTTACTATTATTATCATCTTCATCATCATCATTATTATTTAATATTATTATTATTATTATTATTATTATTATTATTATTATTATTATTATCATTATTATTATTATTATTATTATTATTATTATTATTATTATTATTATTATTATCATCATCATCATCATAAAAACAAAATAAGAACAAAACACATGGAGATAGCATGGAGATGGAGATAACAATAGACACAAACACACACACACACACACACACATACCCAGAGGCGGAGTCAGCGAGACAAAAGACACAAGAATAAAAATGATCAGTTAAAAAAAAAACATACATACATATATAAAAAGTGTCTCATCAAGACCCTCGGCATCGCCCGTGCATTGCCTCCTCTGCCAGGGTGTGACAGGTCCTCCTAAGGGAAAACAGAATGTGGCGTTACGTCAGGGTCACTGAGCGCCGACAGATGACAGATGACATGACATCACAGTAATCCTGATGTCTTGGTAGCTGATCGGAAAGGAAGAAGAGAAAAACGGAGAGAGGCATTAGGGCGTCGGAGAGTTGTGGGGTTGAGGGAGATGAGAGGAAAATGAGAAGAGAGGAAAGGAAGGACTCGGAGAAACGCCATGACATCACAGAGTTTTTGATGTAGAGGTTGTCGATCGAAAAGAAAAAAAAAAAAAAAAAGGAGAAAGAAAAAGGCAACGAAAAAAGAAAAAAAAAATTTAAAAAAAACATAACACAGAAAGAAAAAACCCCAAATTTTGTTTTAGAAAATATTTTCAATTTCATGATGTTTAAGGAAAGATTTAAATTAAGTGGGAAAAAGCGGTAAAAGTATTTTTTTGTTTTGGGTTGTGTGGATTTTATTTTCTAGCCAAAAAACAATAACAAATACTCCAGTGTGTTTTCATGTATCACGAATGTGTGTAGGGTAAATTGGGGTTTGTTGGGGTTTTGGTTGTTGGGGTGTGTGTGGTGTGTGTGTGTGTGGTGTGTGTTGTGTGTGTTCCCAAGTCGAGTCCCATTCCAACTTGACACGCGGGAAGTCCAGGATCAATAATAAATCCTAAGCCTCTTTCGTATACATCCGGTCAATTCGCTGCCCGTGTGTCCTAAAGGGGAACGCGGAGAAAAAACCCCCCGTTGAATTAACTTTTTTTGCTTCGTGAAATTATTCATTCTTCCACAAAATTTCCCTTTTTTGGCTGCTCTTGGCCTTCCCCCTTCTCTCCCCCTCTCCCCTCTCCAATTTCATCCCTCCTAAAACCTCTAAAAAAATTTCTCCCCTTTTTTTTCACTCTCTCTCTCTCTCTCCTATCTTTTTCCCCCCCCCCCTCTCTCTCTCTCTCTCTGTATCCTGTATTTACATGAAAGAAAGAATTATTCCCCTTCTACTGTCTGTAGGTATGTATTATTATCTAAAATCAATCAAACTACATAAATAAAAAAATAGAATTCCCTCCTCTCTCTCCTCTATATATATTATATATATAATAACATAAAATATTCCAATACCCCCCTTCCCCTCTCTTCCTCTCTCTCTCTCCTCTCTCTCCGCTCCCACCCCTCTCCCTCCCCCCTCTCCCCTCTCTCTCTCTCTCTCTTCTGTCTGCCTAAAGAAAGAAATGCATATGCATGAAAAGGTTATGTCGGGTCTATCTTCTGCTTTGTGTATTATCTATATCTATCTATCTATCTATAATACAAAATATTCTTTCCCCCTCTCTCTCTCTAATATTATATATATAACATTTTATAAAATTCAAATATCCACATTCTCCTCTCCTCCTCTCTCTCCCCTCCTCTTCCTCTTTTCTCTTTCTCTCTCTCTCCCCCTTTCTCTCTACCCCCTCGTCCCCCCTCCCTCTCTCTCTCTCTCTCTCTCGTCTCTCCTCATCCCCCCCTCTCTTATCTCCCCATCTCTCTTCTTCCTCCTTTCTTCCCTTCTTTTCCCCTTTCGCTCTCTCTCCCTCTCCCTCCCTCCCTCTCTCCTCTTTCTTTTCTTTTGCTCTCCCCCCATCTCTCTCTCCCTCTCCTCCCTCCCTCCCTCCCTCCTCTCATCTCTCGCTAAATCCATCTCTCTCTCTCCCTCTCTCCTCTTTTCCCTCCCTCCCTCTCCTCTCTCCTCTCTCGCTCTCTTCTCTCTCCTCTCTCGTTCGCTCCTTCCCCTCAAGAAAACGATAGGGGAGCGAAAATACAAACATTAACCCATGACTTCGCACACACATTCATTATTGTGTTGTTATATATCCATATATATTCATACATAACCAACATATATAACTGTATGTATACATATATATATATATATATAGTGCATATATTTTGTAATGAAGTAATATATTATAAAGGGAATGTGGTTTGGGGGGGTGTGTGTGGTGTGGTGGGGTTTTGTGTGGGTGTGTGGTGATGTTGTGTTGGTGTACGTGGTACGAGTATATTAACTATATATGCATATAATGAAAATGTGTGTGTTGTGTGTGTTTGTGTGTGGTGTGTGTGTACTGTATATGTTAACATATTATGCAAAATTGTATAATTGTGTGTTTGGGGGTGTGTGGGTTTTGTGGTTGTTTGTTGTGGTTGTGTGTTGTGTGTGTGTGTGTGTGTGGTGTTTGTTTTGTGTTTGTGTTTGTGTTTGTTTTGTGTTTGTGTTGTGTTTGTGTTTGTGTGCGTGTGTTGTTGTGTGTGTGTTGTGTAGGGGGTGTGTGTTTGTGTGTGTGTGTGTTGTGTTGTGTGTAGGTGTGTGTGTGTGTGTTGGTTGGTTGGGTCACACATCAGGCACACAATAAAAAAACAAGTAGAACAAGCAGATAAATAAGCAGCGAAACAGTAAAAATTTAAAAAAAATGCTCCCAAAGGTAAAATCCGTATTTGTTTATTTGTTGACTTCGCGTTCTTCTTCTTTCCGCATTAAATAATGGTCATTAAAATAAACACAATTCATCTCTATTACCCCCATTAAATCACATAAATTAACGAATCTCCTTTTTAATTTGTAAAAAAAATCCCAAATAAATCTAAAATAGTGTACCAATGGGAATAAACGGGCAGGGAAAATCCGCACCGACCCACTGGCCCTTGTGTTATTGAGCCACACGTGACGGCGAGTCGAGGCGGAGGTGAATTCTCGGGCTTTTTTCTATTTAATTCCCCTTAATAGAGGGTCTTTTTGCTAGTCGGTGAGAGGCAGAGTAAGGGAGGTGTATTGGGGGTTGGTTTTGTGACGGGGAAGTTAGGAGGTTTTCGTTGTCTTGGCTGTAATGCTGCTTTTTTTTGGGTGGGGTTTAAGTGCTCTATGGTTTGATTTTTAAAAAAAATTTTTCCCCCTTGGTTTTCGTTGTCAGTCACGTGGGGCTTTTTTTTTGGGCAGGTCACGGTTTTTCCACGAGGGACGCCAGGAGGGGGAATCGTGCCCTTGTCTTGACGTGATTCTCAAAAAAAAAACGAGGGTGATTAATATCGTTGCATGCGGTGTCATTGGGCTGCCTGCGAGTCTCACATATTTTTGGGGTTTGAGGTCTGCTTTCGCATCTTTAGCGTATTTAGAGGTCTAAGCACCTGGGGGAAGGCGAATTAAACTGCAGTTGTTTTCCCCCCAAAA
>NC_061855.1:32669422-32691922 GCF_019202785.1 Penaeus chinensis | reverse complement strand
ATGGGTGTTGATGCGCTCATGTGCGTGTGTATAGTACAGTCATAATTGTTCCAATTTGAATTATCAAAATGCGTAACCTTGGGGGGGGGAAATTATTTTTAATTAACCTACTCTCCTCCTTTCCAGCAAACTATGGAGCAGCTTTGGGCCATGAAGGCAATGGAACATGCTGAGATCCACTTCAATGTAAGTATTTCTTGTAAGAAGATTAAAGTTCGGTTTTTGAAATGGCTTCCTTAGAAATCCTAATAAACCTCATCCAGGTGTTTTTTCTTTATCATATATACTATTGGGAAATGGTCCCTACATATGATTTTGGAAGTAGATACATTTATTATTATTATCGTTTCCTCATATTATCATCTTCATTGTCATTTTCATTATCATTATCAGGTATTATTGTTATCATTATCAGTCCTTGTTATCATCATCATCATCAACATCATCAATCATTAAGAGAAATATTCTTTTATTCATTGTTACCCACAAGATATGCAGGCTGATGATTCTCAAGAGCCATCAGTCTTGACCGAAATTTTTGAAGTGGATCATACTAAACTACTTGAACATTTCCCTGCAGCTTCTGTGTGCAGTTGACCCACGGTTGTTAAAACTCACGCCAAAGGACGACCTCATTTACAACACCTTCAGAAAACAGTTTCCCGATTTTAACATTGAGAAATTGGTGGAGAAGGGTCTTAAAGACAAGGAGGCAAAGGAGGTAAGGAGAATTCTGAGGAGGCAGTCAGCAGATGTGAAAGCCAATAGATAAGACTTTTTTCTCTCTTTTCTTTTCTTTTCTTTATTTTTTCTTTTTCTTTTAGTAAGGAGATATAAGATTTCTTTTATATAGGAAGGAGATTTAGTAGGTGGTTAAACATTCTAAAGAAGATGACCAGATTTTAAAAAATGATTGAGTCTGTGGTGACTAGATGGATGTCTCAAAACGTCCAGATAGCCATTAGTCAAAAATACTGAACAATAGTAACCAAGACATGATGCCCCCAAAGAAGAGCTCATGTAGACCTCATACCATCTGTCCTGATTTAGGATTCTAAAGTCCTACCAAAAACGGGAACCACGAGCCGAACAGCAGAGGGATTATCAGGAGCTTTTAGCATTTGGATTTGGTCCGGGTCAGAGATCATTGCATCTTCAGCCTACAGGCCAGAGATCTTTGTATTTTCACCATATGATTGCAGCATTTTCAAATAATTTCAGTGCAGCGTTTTCAAATAATTTTAGAGTAGCGTAATTGCAAGATGGGAGGTGTTGTTCATTGCCAAGAGGTTCCAGTTAGGTTTTCACAACATGAAATGTGAGATTTACTTGGCTTTTCTGAAAACGAGATTCTGAGTAGTTAATTCATGAAGCACTTCTGGCTTAAACCAGGTATATATAAGATAATTTCAATTGGAATGGAGTTAATAAAGGTGAATGATCAAATAAAACAGTAATAATATGTAAACAAAAAATAAAAAAAGATAAAAAAAAATTTGATATTGTATTAGTTTTAGCCGTGAGGAAAAATAATCCCCCTCTCTACAAAAACTGTAAACAATTATTTTGGGAAAAGTGGATAAAAGGAAGTATATTATGTAATGCTTATAAAAAATGTTAAAAGGTATTCAAAACTCCCAATCCTCCTCTCAAAATAAAATATGATAATAAATAAAAGATAAATAAATAAAATTCATATGTCTCTCTCTCAGAAATGGAGACCCTTTTGCAAGGAATTTGAGCACGAGATCGAGGACTACAGCTTTGCCACCCTCGTCCGCATTGACTCCCAGCAAGACTACTCGGAAGATAACACCATCCTTGTGACCCGCATCCAGTTCTTCGCAATTGAGATCGGCCGCAACAGGGAGGGATACAATGACTCCATCAGGACCAAGTACAAGCCTAAGCCCCGTGCCAAGAAGGCCCAGAAATAGCAGTGGGACGTTGGCCGTAGTTTCGTCAGTTCGTAATTTTAAATTGTGCGCAGGAACCTTGTTTCTGGTTCAGCAACATGTTTTCTTTATATCATAAACTATGTTAGTTTGCATCCTTTTCTTTTTTGGATCTTGTAAATCTCAGCTTTGTGGTTGATTACGGCTTTGTCAAGAGGCATTATGTAATTATCCTCCAGGTGTATCTGTGTAACAACTTGTGACAACAGCTGTGGAGGCAGAGGAGTACATTGGTATAAACAACGCTTTATAAATGTTGTAATAGTACCGGTAGTAAAATAACTATATTTTACTGATGTGCATGAATGGCTTGATTTGTATTGTGAGTAATGAGAGAAAATAACCAGTTGAGATGTTCCCTCCAGCGTCACTTCTTATGGGGAAGTATTTGGCAGTTTATATGATGAAGTATGCTTATGATGATATATATTTATAAGTTCATTGTCTGTGTATAACTTCATCTTCGATATGAATAAACAATCTGTGGTAGTAGTACACCTTTTCATATAATGTCAATTAAAAATTATTATTGTTATTTTGTTAACATTTTATTTATTCATTATTATTTTTTAATCTATAATTTTTTACCTCCTTGTTATGAAAGGGTCCACTATATATTTAAAGGTGAGGTGTTTAGAGACCTAAGTTGTTTTTTGTTGTAAATGTCCAAGAAAATCATGTATACATTATGCATACTAACCCAGTTTCAAAAAGATGTGTCATACTTTTCTTGGCACCTTTTGGTATATTTGCTATGGGACTACAGTATGATATAAGACATTCACAGAAGAATGTACGGTGCATTGATATTAGCTGGAGCTTCCTGCAGAAGTGGAGATGGATATATATATAAATATGTAGTTTGATGAAGATTGCAAGAAACTGACTGAAATTTGTATATGAAAAGAAGGAAAATTTATATGGAATGACAAACCATATGTAAGATTTTAAGTTCATCTTGAATAACTTTTTTTTGTCTAATTCTAAAATTGTTCAATATTCTTATGGAATACACTCATTTCATCTGAGAATCATTGTTATTCATACCTCTCAATATTTTCTATTTTATGCATAAACTAGTATTATAGTTAGCTACTTAATAAGTTTCCTAGCAGGTTCAGTCTCAAAGATTAAACACAGTACAGACATCTTAATTTTACTTGACATCAGGAATAGAAAATGGGAGAAAGCAAAAACAAATAAGCATATTAAACATTTATATATTTGGAATGCATAAATATTTGGAATTCCATTTATTCTTTAGAATGTAATATAGTATTCAATAATAAGTAGGTAACAGATTGATGAAATATACAACTATTACCATAACAATGTTGCTAACCGAAGACAAAAAAAATAACAGATTTAATAAATATCACAAAACCTCTTCCAAGATAATAGAATAGGGAAAAATAAAATCTGAATGTAAAAGAGTAAGATCTTGTTTTCCAAGTAAATTAGTTTCAAACTACTATTGCAAGTAAATATTGACATAAGTAAATGTCTGACATGAAGGGCTTGAATCTAATTTGTATTTCATTTAGTATATATGTGTAACATGAATATTTCTTGAATATTACTCTTATGTAATACTGCTATTTAGCTAGATTAAGCCTATTAGTGTGCAAAGCTCTCATGATAAATTTGAAATTTAGGACAAATATTTTCAGCCGAAGATAATTACTACATGGATAGAGGGTAAAGAAATTAAATAAATAAAAATTAAACTAAGGGGAAAAAAATGAAAGAGGGGCAGATCTCCAAGATATGTTTCTAAAAATTTGAAGTCCTATAATGATGAAAAGAAGGTAGATTTTAGCTAATGTAAACAATTCACTTAAGTGGAGCTATAAATGTGATTTGGATTCGATATCAGTACATCAAGAGGATTAGCTGCTCTTATCCCCTAAGAAGAGACGGAACAGAGATCCTGGCGACGGTGGAATAGTAATCGTTGAAGTCCAGCCGATTAACCAAGTCCTTGATGTAGTCCATTTTGCTGTGCTCGGCTACTCTGACTAACACTGAAAAGAGATTGAGGGATAATATTACTATTTTGGATTAGATTTTTTCATTTTCATAAAGCCTTCTAGACTGTTTCAGAAGCAAGGAATTTTACTGTGAGTTTGTAAAGTAATATGTGGACATAAAGCAAAAATAAACTCTGCTAAATACCACTTACCAAAGTGTGGATGCATTCATATAGCCAAAAATCTAAACCAAACAAAAAATGAAAGATCATGCAGCATGTGACAAAAATTTATCAACTTATCAAGAAATCATGCATCCTTTAACAAAATTGACATATGACATGCTCCATAGCTTTACATTACTTTTAATCTATACTAATATTCTTTTTTGTTCACTTTTTTTTTTTTTTTTCATGACAATTTCTTCAAAAATTATATATGCACCATGCAAGTTTCAGGCAACATGACAATAGCATTGCTGTGGATTCAAGACAAAATTACATTCTAATGCTAAATGTAGTTAGGGTGAATGCATCTTCCTCATGATGAATACCAGCAGTTCCTCTTCAAAATTATTTTCTAACATCTTCATATGCTAAACAGGATATGCTATCTTAGACACCCACACATGCTCACAATTAGCTCTTGACTACTTCTGCAGGATGCCATGGCAGATCTACCTAATGATCTCTCCAGCCAGTATACGAAGTATCCATATTAGATACGGTATAGAGACATGTCACAATGCACTCTACATGGGACTCAAGTCTGAAATGATTGTCCAACTGCATTTCTGATTATATGAAAACCGGCATATAAATACGTATGCATAATTATGTTTATGCAAAAAGGAGTGCGAGTGCACAGCAGAGTATGCATGTGGATAACATTCACTTCTCAATGGATGAAACCAATAAAATTTCACATTGTCACAAAGGGGGGGGGAAGAAAAATGAACAAATAGTGCTGATCTATTTCTTAACAGATAACTAGCCTATTCAGTGATAGATGTCTGATTATTATTATTATTTACTGCTACCTGAATCTATTCCAGCAGCACTCACTATTCAGTGCATTTTAGATTTAATTAGGCCATTCGCGAGCAAGCAAAGTGACCAAAAAGATAAATCGTTTTTACCTCTTGCAGTTTACTTTCCTCTTCCTGAAGCACTTCAAGGATTGGAAAAATACAAAAATGATATCTAAATGATTGACAGAGAATGGTACAAGACAATCATGATGAAAAACCTTTGAGATCAATTAATCTTTACACTTTTTCTTTTTTTTTTTCCTTTCAAGTAAACAGGCTAAACACTTGAGAAATGTCCCTTTTTCCCAAATGTACATTAATGAGATAAAATAATACTCTAACATCTAAGCAATCTAGTCATAAACTACAGTACATTTATGGGTAAATAGGGTAAGAAAGGAAGAAATATATAGCAATAAAGACGAAAACAGAATCTACAAAATGGGACATATACTGAAGAGGAGAACATTAAGAACAAGTAAGGAATGGAACAAGTCAAAGGTACATATTGCTAAATAGCCCCTTACAAATAAAATCTTCACTTCTAAGTTTTGTAAGTTATCCCTTGACAGGAGAGGGAGGGAGGGAGGGAGGAAGAGAGAGATAAATCCCTTCTACATTGAATAATGAACTACTTTTTTTTTTTTTTATCATTATTATCAAGGCAAAGATGCAATTCACAGGCTGGTGATGACTAGCTGAATTTAAAATGTCTACCATATATTTTTAATAAGGTTCATCACAACTATGTCAATTATCAAACAATTATCATCACTAACCCATCAGTTATTAAAAACTGTCATCATTGCCATGTCTGTTATCAAAAACTTATTACTAACCCGTCAATTATCCAATAATTAATGCCAATCTGCCAATTATCCAATAATTATCATCACCAGTTTGGCAATTATCCAATAATCACTATAACCAATCTGTCAGGTATCCAATAACTATTATCACCAGCCTGTCCAACACTGAAGAATTACCATCAGCCTATCAACCTGTCAATCAAACATCATGAATAATTGCATCTTTGTCTGGATAAAAAGTGCTTCAACTGAACATAGAATGAGAGTAAATGTAAATAAACAAAGATGAAGTCTTGGAACAACAGGATAACTACAAATAATCTAAATAAGGTTCAAGGTAAACACAGATGGAAAATTCGTAATCAAAAGGGACAAATGCACAGAGTTGAACAGAAGGCGTTACACCTGCTTGAAGAATGGAGGACCTTTTCTACACTTTACAACTTTGACTAATCTGATTAATCTTACTAATCTGTTCTTATTAGTACACTAAGCCAGAAATATACATAATGAGGATAAACAATGGAGGTGAAGGCTTGAAGTTTTGTAGCACCACATACATGTTCTAGAAATATACAGTAACTTTGAATAAATTAGGCCTATTGGGCACATTTACTTCTTTTAACCATTAACCATTCAAATAAATTTCTTCACTTTGTGATACTTTTTAGGCAATTCACCCTCTTTTCTTGAAA
The DNA here is from genome assembly GCF_019202785.1 of Penaeus chinensis. Lineage (NCBI taxonomy): Eukaryota > Metazoa > Arthropoda > Malacostraca > Decapoda > Penaeidae > Penaeus > Penaeus chinensis. The sequence goes on along the minus strand of NC_061855.1, from coordinate 32,685,463 downwards.
CTCCAATATTAGGTATCATCTCAATTTTACTATCACACTTGATAAAACACTAGAAAAATGGAAATATTCTCTCAATTTTCTCAAACTGACAGCCTACATGGGATGATGTAATATCATCTGTCTACCTTCTGTAAGAAAAGCCTACATGTTCTTACCTTTCCCTGCAAACCCATGAGAACAGTTGCACATACCATGCCTAACTTTAAAAGCTGTAAAACCAATGGTTTAACATGATGATAATGATGTGGTATATTCAAATTCATCAGAATTTAACCAAGATACTAATGGAGGTACATAAATACCCTTACAATTTTACAAGACTTTAATGTGTAACACTCGCTAAGACATTCACGCAAGGGCATTCACGGATCCTTTCAATGTAGAGCATAGTTTGAATTTTAACTTTTACATGGTGAAGGACAATACATATATATTTTTTATAGAGTACTTCTCCAATAGGTTTAGGTTTATATTCATCCACACCTACTCACCCATTTACCCACAGACAGTGACAAAAAGATACAGAGACAATGGCTGACACACACACATGTACAAACACACGTACACATACATCTGCGCGCGCACACACACACACACACACACACACACACACACACACACACACACACACACACACACACACACACACACACACACACACACACGCGCGCGCACACACACACACACACACACACACACACACACACACACACACACACACACACACACACACACACACACACACACACACACTCTCTCTATCTCTCTTTCTCCCCCTACACACACATGCACAGTATACAAATACCTGTAATAACAGCATCACAAACAGAATTTCTTATTCCAATTAATAAATTGAAATAATTTCCACGAAACATACTCTAAGACTGTAACTGTTGCAATCAGATTTAAATGTTCTCGTCAAATCATCTGTGAATAGCAAGAGGACCAAAGAGTAAATAACTTACATTTATGGAGGAATGTTGCATGTTTCTGGAATTCCTTGAAGGTAGACTGAAGAGCAGCAAAGCCTGGATGTTCAGTGATCCCGGATGCGCTATCAGTATGCCACTGGTGAGATAGCAGCTGGCCTCGGAAGCGCAGCATGAGGGCAAACACGTCTCGGACAAGTTTGAGCACAACAGCACCATTTGGATTGAGGAAGCACCTGCAAGTATTTTGACATCTTTTAATAATTTCCTTGTCAATTTTTCAATAGTTTTCTTTCTTTCCTTTCTTTCATGTTGAAAAAAACTATTTAAGGTATACAAGCAAGTAACTAACTAATCAAATACATTGGCCCAGATACATCTACAGAGCAAAAAATTCTAAATTGCCTTACCATCAATACATTACATTTTCTCATAAAATCTAAGTAAATGCACAAGCAAATGAATACAATAAACTAAGATTTTATTCTAATTCAAATAGGTAAAATTTTGGGTAAATTTTGACAAACCACAATGTATTAGCATGCACTGCTCCACACCTGGGCTTTTGTCCAATCATGATCAGGTTTGTAAGGCATTCGCCTAAGCAACAGGAAAAAGCTGCATGCCGTGATTAGACATAACTGGCATCAGCAAGTTTATTTAAATGATGAGCTAGGATGTCACCCAGCATGAATGAATTAATACACCAGCCATATACTGTAAGTTTCTATTTCCATTGTATCCTTTCTATGCAAAAAACAATACAGAAACCCAACCTCCTTGTTATCCCCAGGCTGCCAGCACTTGCAGGTCAGAAGCACCACAATTACCATACAAATTGGTCATATTTTGAATGGATTATAAGTACTTTACATGCCAATAATGTTTTTAGATTGTTTTACATATTTCAAGAAAAAAAAAAAAAAAAAAAAAAAAAAAAAAAAAAAAAAAAAAAAAAAAAAAAAAAAAAAAATAGTCTTAATAAACCTAAACCAACAATTATTAATATAAGAAATCATTCTTCTGAAGATGACACTTTAGAGGATTTTTTTATCAAATACCTAAGCCCTATTCATCCATTACAAATGAGTTTCATGATGTATAAACTGTCCCTAACTACAACACACCTTGACGTAATGGAGTTGACGTGTGAGCAGTGGAGTTCGTACAGGTCGTCCAGGGAGGTGACTTTTTCATGTAACTTCTTCTCGAAGCCACTCCAGCTGATCTGGTGAACCTGGTATGATGAAATTGCAAGCGTAAAGTAAATACAAATAAATGAAATAGGAATGACATAAGAATTTATATAAAAGTAAAGACAGTTTCGTAAAATTTCTAATAACAGAGAGTGAGTTTAATTAGTGTTTTACAGCAAGCACCAAAAGAAAGAGAGAGAGAAAAAGTTCCGAACCTCATTCCACGCTGACCCAAAGAGAAAATCCAATTACCTGACTTATAACATAGGCTTGCACAACCAGAAGGAAGTGATGCATCTGATGTGAAAACAGACAAACTTGATGGAACTGCCTGCACTTTTTGAATCTGCCTTCTGCATCTTGCCGACCTGAGAGGAGCAAGACTCACGACGTTATATGCATATTACCTGCCTCTAATATCATAATAAATCAGAAACCAAGCATGAGATTATATCAAATATAAAAAACAAAACTCATGTGCACAATCCTTTTTTTTCTGTAAAAGTCATTTATAGAAAAAAAGTATGTGTGTGTGTGCGTGTGCATGCGTGCGTGCGTGTGTCTGTGTGTGTGTGTATATATATATATATATATATATATATATATATATATATATATATATATATATATATGCACACACACACACACACACACACACACACACACACACACACACACACACACACACACACACAGAGTTCTAAAATCCTACTTTATAACACATCCAATGAACATACACAGACAAAAACCTCAACACTCACTGAGACTCATGGTGTGCCTGAAAAGATCATCTGCTGCCCAGATGCTGTGGTGCAAAGATGCCAGGAAGGTCCACAGGCGAGAGTAAGAGGCTAATACTGCACTGTCGAGAATGAGCGTGTGCGGCCATCTGACGTGATAGCGCAACTCGAGACAATCCAAAATGCTAGCTGTGAGTAGAATTGGGAAGTATTGAAGTTTAAAGCAGTTTAAGATATGATTAGAAATATGATATATTTCTTGGCCTGATATTCAGAGTATAATATAATAAAAAAACAACAACATTAAACTGTAACATCTCATCTTCTATCTTCATAAACTCAAAAAAGAGCAAATGTATATCTTGCTACATCAACTGTTACTCTAATATACACATTACACATTATTAATTCTGCCTTTTAATTGCACTACTCACTCTGATGCGTAAACACTGATGGAATGTTGGTGATTGCAAAAGAAAGGTTGTCTATTAGGGGACTGCTACTCCAGCAAGAGTCAGCCACAGACTTCTGCAGGATGCTGTTTAACTCAGCAGGAATAAGAAGTGTTGCTGGATCCCTTGTTGTGTCAAACTGTGGAAAAAACAACGCTCATTTCTGGTGGGTCTTAGGAAAGTTCTTAATAATCACACAAAATTTTTAAAAAATGACACCATATTATATTTTATATTTATTTATCAAAAGTAGGTAAATCAAAACAAAACATAAATGTATAGAAACAGACAAACAAAAAGCAAAATCAAAAACAAAAAAGATGCATGATAGCTCTTGACAACCTTTGTGAAGAGGTTTACGGTAAGAGCTCGGGCAAAGTGGGCATCATGCAGCAGCAGGAGAGCACGCAGAGCTGAAAAGTGGTCAATCAGGCTCTCCTGGACTAGAACTTCACTCAGGAGACTTGTGTTCACCAAGCGGCTTCTGCAGAACACAATAACATGTATTACAGCATTGTCTCGCATGAGTATATGCACAGTTTCAGATGCGGGAATATAGCAACTACTTCAATAAAACCTAAATAGGATTAGATACTAACTCCCATTTTGCAATCCTCTTTTCTTTAACCACCTCTCAACCTACCTAAAATACCCATTATAACTAACAAATCAAACCTAATCACTTCCAGTCATAACAAACCAAACAAAAGTCACATCTCTGTCAACTAACTGCGTGGCCAAGTGAAGTCTTATAGAGCGGATGAAGTAGATGGGGAGGCAAGCCAGTTCGCTGTTGGTGGGAGTCATGAACGGTTCCTCCTTCTTCGCGTTGCCGACTGTTGCCGGGTGGCCAGTCAGCGCAGTTCCAGTTATGTTCAGGAGGGGGGCTTCGTCTGGTGGAAAATTTTAAACCTGGTAAAAATCTGGGACTCGGATTATGTGTGATAGAATTCGGCTAATTTATACACTTGGTGGTTACTACATATCAAAATATTTCAAAGAGATACGGATGCTTTGAAGAAGAAGCATATCAGTAGTATTGTATATACCACGAACTCTGAGATTTATATGAATAAAAGCTAATAGCAATCTTCATATTAAAAAAAAGATGGATGGAAAAAAATGAAAAGAAGACAAGGAAAATAAAAGAACGAGAGAAAAAAGAAATCTCACCCATAAGCTTCAGATACTCCACGCTGTACGGCTGGACCTTCGGCACGACCGAGAGCCTCCTTGCGGACAAGAGGTCATCCTCCATGGTGGTGTCAGTGTGGGGTGAGGTTGGTGACTCAGCTGGTGCCTATTCATTAAGGAAAATTATTAGTTTCAACATCATTAACATCTCAAGTCACCCTAAGTTATAAAGAAAGAAAAACAGGAAAAGAGAAAAGAAAAGAAAGAAAAGAAAGAAAAAGAAAAGAAGATAGAAAACCTTACCAGCGTTGGATAAGCAGGAGAGAGGACACAAACTAGACTTCACAGAAAGAGGGTGAGCTTGGGAAATTAGAGATAAAGTATGGACAGCATATTCACAATTTGTCTGAATATCTACGAAATTTTCATGAATACTTTAGATTTTAAAGGTTTACCAGAAATATCTCACTCTTTCATTTTTAATGATATATATAATTCAAGTACAGAAACCAAGTCCTTAGCTTATAAAAACCAATTAACATCACCAATTGTGTCTGAATGCATTAACGAATGTACTGTTACTTACCTCCGACCAGTTATTACATAAAGGGTGCATCATGCATTTACAAACTGAGGTGTGAATGTAAAATAATTTCTTTAAATATGGTCTAAGCAGAAGAAAATCCACTTATACAATTTTTAAGTACAAATAAAAAATAAAAGGGGGCATAAAACAGAACCAAAAATTTTGAAAAGATGAAGAAAAGAAAAGTACTTAATACATTCCTCCTTCCAGCTGGTCTTCTATGATCAAAATATATTATACTATAGCTTGTTTAAATAAAGATAACAAAAGAAAAAGAAAAAAGAAAGAAAACCCCGGGCAACATATATTGACTAAAAATATTGGTACAAATTGTTCAAACTTGAAAAAGAAAATGTGTATGTTCAATGCAAAAGAAAAAAAAAAAAGAAAAAAAAAAAAAAAAAATTAATAATAATAATAATAATAATAATGATAATAATAAAAATAATAATAATAATGATAATAATAATAACAATAATAATAATGATAATAAATAATAACAACAATAAAAACCATAACAATAATAATAATAATAATGATAATAGTACTACTAATAATGAAACAATACCAACAATATCCATACTAAAGCACAGTCCAAACTAAAATTTCCTTGAAGTGCTAATACACATAAAAAGGAGACCACCCGCCCACGCACACAGCCTCACGCATTCCCACAATCACGCACACGCAAACAAGAAGAAACAAAGAATGGAGCAACACCCTCCACCTACATGTCTCCAGAGCAGTTTGTGTATGACGGCATCGGAAGCATGACCGTAGATGCTCCTTCCGCGCTCCTTCAGTACCTCGCCACCCACCTTGATGGAGGGTAGGGGGTGGTGGAGGGGAGGGAGACATGGTGCAAGAGAGGAGGGGGGAGGGGGAGGCCGGGGGGATTCAGAATATTCGTTTAGATTTTGGTCAATTCTTGGCATTTCTTTTTTTTTTTATGTTTTATTTTCTTTTATGGGGGTTCTGATTAGTCCTTTTCTATTTATTTCCTTATTTTTATTATCATTTTTTTTTTTTTTTGCCTTGTTTCCAATTGGTTAGTTGCATAAGATAAAGTGCAAAGTGACATCCAGTGCAGTGATATATTTTGAAATGAGCTTGTGCCTTTGCATGCACTCAGTAAGCAGCTTGGATACATCTGCTTTTTGTTTTCCATGATCTGAGAGAAGCTATGCCCAGCTAGCAATAGCACAGTGCTAATACCTGTTCTGCAAGTTTAACAACTATACAGGATATGGGACTGGAAATGGTGAGCATGCTGTGAAAGATGCGATATCAGGCACCCCAAGAGACGTGGTACAAGCCTTGCGTTCATGTACAAGAGACAGCACCAGAATACCAATCAAAGCTTGTGTGGTGATTAGTGATATTACCATATTTTCTGTAAAGCATTCATCCTTCTAACCTTAGAGATGCATAAACCACATACCATGTCAGTTCTTATATACCAGCACTGCCTTGATTATGTGTTTCATCACAAAACATACTAATATTACCTAGATACTTCCCAAAGCCTTTGTTCCACAATGATACACAAAAATATCCTAATGATCCTAATCCTCCTAATAGGCGCTGCAACTTGAAAATTCACGCTCTGACCAGTGAACAAATGCACAAAACTGACACGAACTACAGTGTTGTGAAATGAGTCACACCATAAGAGTGCATAGCAATATACCCTTTTGAATTATGCAAGTCACCCTAGTTTTCTAAAATCCACCTTGGAAAGCACCATTTACTTTCAATTCAAGCAGCAATACACGGCAATTGAAAAAACTATGCTTCGTGAGACACAAATCTCGAACCTGGATCCAAGCATCATTTTTTTCCACTTTTGTTTTACCCTCAAAAGATGCCTGTCTTTTCATAAGACCCCATAACAATCCAAAGATCTCCATAATTCGTATGTATACATTTACTATCCAATTATAACATGTGCTGTGCATGTTCATAGTACCAATGTGCTTCCATCACACAATATCAAACACCGGTCACTGCAAATGTGTAAATCAAGAATGTATTTACTAGTGTATCTTATCTTTCATGAACACAGTGCCTTCTAGTGTGTGATCAGCAAATTTATGATGCCTGGATATCATAAAACTCATTCATGGGCCCATATAAATGAAAAAGCAACAAAGCATTTGTCTTGTCTCAAGCAAATATTGCAGAGTTCCTAAGACTTTAGTTAGCTTTTAGAGAAAAAAATTATCTAAAACATTCATCATTTTGACAGGCTGATTCCTTTCTCCGATCTGTTCATTTGCTAATTAAGCAATTACAATTAGAATGGTAATTCTTTACAGTTTACTATATTAATAAGGATGAAATAAACTATTATTACAATATTCACAAAGATCATATAACCCTATATATATGTTCTACAAATTTGGTTATCAATTCCTATCAGTCTTTAATCCTTTATTAAAAATCTGTAGCAGTCTATAAAAAATATACTTTTTACACTTCAATTCACAACTATATCTATAAAAATAAGCCCTATTTAAGATATATAAAAGATGAAAACTATAAGATGAGCAACTGTTTAAAAGCTAAAACAAACTTTGAAAGATAAAATCTAAAGAAAAATATAGCTGTAACTTGAGATCCAATAAGTCCGCACTGAAATGATTTGTATTTTGAAATCATTTGCCATTGCAATGTACATGTTACATGAGGTGTCTTCTTGATCAGGTTACATGTTCCTACAGCCACTAACAAAAATAAGGAAATGCTTAAATTATTCAGAATAGCAGAGAACCATTCCATAAGATATGTTCTGTCTCTTGCATCAGTTGAAGAATAATTTAAACTCATATCTGTAATGACCTATAAATAGTTTTGTCAGTAAAAATCTTTCACACTTGGACAAACCTGGTATTCACTATTTTTATTACTTTAAATGCCCAGTGAGGGAGCTTTACATCCAGTAATAGGTGCTGTTCCTGGTAAACAAGAGAATCTAATATGTTTCTAAAAATTATATTAAAGTTACAGTAACACTCAGCTTCCATAGCATGTTTCAGACAAAGTTTTTAGATTATATATTTTTTGCATAAATTTCTTTAAGACCAAACTCGGATTTAGCCATTAAGCTTCACTTCAGAATAATAGCAATGAGACCTTTTTCTTTCAAATTAATATCCTGTCAGAAATGGAACATTCAACATTAGCACAAAAAAAATTTATTCATGGATTTACCTGTTTTGTAGAAATATGTAAAGTGTTTTACCCTCAAATATAACTTCAATATTTTTTGAAATTCCAGTTTGATGGCATTTCAATTAAAAACTGGAACAATACTAGGACTTTTGTTTTTTTCCATGGTGGCTAGATCTGATACAGAATGTCCTAAACATCCTAAAATGTAACATGTCCATATGCAATGTTTTGACATGGTTTATAAAATACAATCATGTCCCCCTAGGGGGAAAAGCCATCAAAACTGAAGAAATTCTCAAAACATACCTGGTCTATTAGGATTGGCCTTTCTTCATCAGGTGTAGTGAAGGCAGTTGACCCAGAGGTCTGTCTATCATAGGACAGGCAGGATTTGTAACTGGCTGTGCTTGCTCCTGAAACCTGTCGTTCGTAGGCTATTGCTGCTCTATAGTTTCTACTTGTGCTTTCTATGCCAATGCCATATTCTGAATCCAGGACACGCTTTTTGTTTTCCATTGCTGCAGATGATGTTACAGCTTTGGATTTCAAAAGATTCATTGTGTTCCTGCTTGTGGTGCTAGACTGAAATTCCTCACTGAGAACTTTACGTTTGATGGCTGCTGCCTCTGCACACGTTTCACGATATCTAGTGAATGCTTCATTAAGATTAGGAACATTACCATTGCTTTCATCTTCACTTCCCATAATGGTTTTCTCCTGAGGTATACATCCTTGACCAGGGTCAACAGTGGCAGTAGAAGCCACTGCAGATGCCTCTTGACTATTGGCATTTGCATCTCCCTGAACTGTGACTATTTCTGAAGTATATCCTTGATCTACATTTGCATTTACATCATCTGGACCTGTATTGCCATTTTCGTCACCATCCTTTAATTTGTCACCAGCTGTTTGTGTTAGGACAAAATTAGCATTGCCATCCCCTGGCCTCTGTGTGTCTCGCACTCTGATGCCATACTCTTCATTCAGGACCCTCTGGCGAATCTCTGCTGCTGTCAGATTTCCATTGTCTACTTGCAATTCACTAACCAACTCTCTGGTAACCGTTTCATTGCCAGAAGAATGCAACAAACTCTGAGCTCCGACCAACTCTGTACTAACGATGCCAAACTCTTCCTCCAAGACTTTCTTCTTGATGGCAGATGCTTCAGTTTGGTTGCAAACATTAGAGAAGTCTGGGTGCACAGGGAGTCTATCTCTTGCAGGCAGCTGAGTCTGTTCTTTGCTGTGAATAATAGATCCAATGGAGCTCTTCATGTATGCACGGGACATCCTGCTATCCGCCACATTTCTATCATAGTTGATGTTCTTTGTTGAGTCAACCTCCAGTTCTGGCAGATTTTCATCATGGGGAGTGTCCACAATGTCAGATGAAGTGCTCATGAGGGAAGTGGTCATGTCATATGCTGATACTGATTCCTCTGTTGGACTTGGCTCAATGCAGTCACTCCTCAGAGGGTCTGGACTCAGGTGATCAATGGATTTTGTATTTGAAGGGGTGTCTAGCTTTTTTACCAAAGGTAACAGTCTCTCAGTTGTAACATCTGAGGTATCAGTGTCCTCTTCATCATCTTGGCTGGCTTTCTTTGCTTCATTCTCTGGCTGTGGAGACCATTTGAAGTTGACAATGAACTTCTTCCGGGACTCGCTCAGGAGACAGCGTTGCAATTTCCACTGTGAAAGGACCTCTCTACGTTCTGCTGCCTGCATCAGCTTTTGATAATACATTTCAATTTCAGCTCTGGAATAGGAAGAAATAAACCAATAAATATAAATCTATTTTACTGATCTAACTGTAATAAATGGGAACTGTTATAATTCACATGAATAGAGTACCTAAAGATAAAACTAATGGTAGATTAACAATTTCCTTGTAAGCTTTATACATAAAAAAAATATCATGACTATTATTAATCCCAAACTGGCAATCACATTTTGGAGAGTCTGTTCTAGGGGAAAAGGGTCAACTTTTTAGGACACACTTTTGTTTTGCTGGTACAGGCACTCCATGATGTTCCAGAGAGAGAGAGAGAGGGAGAGGAAGGGAGAGGGAGAGGGAGGGAGGGAAAGGGAGAGGGAGAGGAGAGGGAGAGGAGAGGGAGAGGGAGAGGGAAAGGGAGAGGGAGGGGAGAGGAGGGGAGAGGAAGGGAGAGGAAGGGAGGAAGAGAGACAGAGAGACAGAGGAAGAGGGAGAGGGGGAAAGAGAGAGAGAGAGAGAGAATTGTGAAATAAGGGGGTGCCAAACACTGAAGTTGGGGAGTGTGGGTGGAGAGGTAACTCCCCTGTGGTTATCTTTAATGTTCCAGAGGTATTTTGTAAATACAGCATCAGTAGTATGCAGCTCTAAGATCTTATAATTTGGGTAAGGAAAGAAGGTACATATACATATATACAACACATTATGATAATTTACTTGAAATCACAGTTCTAGCCAACATCATGTTTTGGTTATTGTATATTCCTCTGTTGTAAGGGGTGCAATTTTTCACACTATGCCTCCCCCCCCCATCCCCAGATCTGCAACTATTTATAGGTCTATTGTATGAAACAGAGATATGGTTGAAGTGAATGCCTCTCCTATTTTGGTTCCCCCACAGACGCAGTCAGCTGGCAGCCTATGGAGGCATATGTCAGCCGCATTATCATTATCTATTTTGTTATTGGTTTGAGCATTATCTATTTTCACCAATATTATTGTTATTACTATCCTACCATAATTCTTATGAAAAATTCATTATCCTCACACCAAATTAATAGCCCATGTGGTCTGTCAAAAGTCCTCAGCCTTTATGACGTTAAATATCCATTTCCTACTCCAGCTTCCTGGTAAGTGTTCCAGAAAGAGGATATGAAAAGAGGTTAACCAATGAAATTATATAAATAAATAAAGAATATATAAATCTACAGCAACATAAATAAGAGGGACAAATCAAAAAAATACTACAGGGAAACTGGTTTTTTTACTTCAGCTTTTCCTCCCGCTGTTTCTTCTCCTTTTCCACTTCCTCGGCCTCCAAGGCAATCTTCTTCTCCAACTCTATTTCCTTTGCCTTCTCTTCCATCTTCCTTTCTTCAGCTTTTCGTGCTTCCTCTTTGAGTTCCTTAAACCTGGCTCTTTTCCTCTCTATCTCTAGTTGGCGGACATCATTCATTCTCTCTGCAAGAAGGAAAAGTTTATCATATGAGACAAGAATCAAATGGATATCTATTTCTCCTTCACTCTGTGTAATGAAAATGTGCACAAGCTGAAAATTACATCTTACACTACATACAAGATTCCCACCCAAAATAGTACACATTAAATTTCCATTAATGAATCTTCAATCAACATGCCATAATACATGTCATACCCACAGAAAGCTGCTGGCACTTACTCTCAATCTCCTTGATAACAGCTGCGTGCTCTCTCGCAGATATGGCCAAAAGTCGCTTCTTTTCCTCTCTCAGTTGTTCTTCTCTTTGCCGAGCTGTGACCTGAAACCATTGGGGATTGCTGTTAATAGATATCAAGTTTTTAATTTCTTTTAAAATTCACATTTTTTTCTTTTTCCTTCTCTCTTGAGCTCCACAGTGGTAAATATTCCATACCTGATTCTTAGCGGCTAAATATTCCATGTGTGCCGCATAGTTCTCGCACTGGCTCCTCATTGTTTCCATTTCTTTGCTTGAGATGCATAACTGAAAGCTTGGATGCTTGACTCCACCAGCTGCTACTAGATGATGCTATACAAGAGAAGACATGGGTATAAATTCAAAGCAAAATATAAATGAAATGGAAGTAGACATAAATCTAGGGCAGCATATTGTATCTTTCTTCTTTTTTAAACAAAAGATTAATATCAAACGTACTTTAGGTGAGCAAAGCTTCAACAAGTTAAGAGCCTTTCCACATGTATAAGCCTCTTGGAGGACCTCACGAAGGAATGGTGGCATGTCCGACAGATCACGCAAGGTGTAGCCATGCGTCCAGTAACTCCTGTCCCGTTTGAGGAGTGACCTTCCATCGACATCTATCATGAATTCTAGTCCTGGATCGGAGCACAAGCCCTCGTACACCCATTCTTCTAAATACCTGAAGTGAATTAAAAGATGTTGGTCCTTATTCTGAACAGACAAATGGATAGTGTGCTGGATCTTGGATATTCTGTTGCTTGTTTTTTATTCCTTTTACTAACAGTACAAATAAACTTACGGTATGATAATGTACAAAGATTTACAGCTTTTGTTCACTTTTTTCCACTTTTCAGAAATGGGGGAAAACAAAAACAAAAAACAAGTTGCATAAATAGATGAGCATAAAAACCTTATGAAAGCCCTGTTGAATTACCTGAAGAAGGGTACGCACGTCGCTTTCAAGATCGACACCAGGAGGAGAGAACACTCACGGTCCTTTGTCACCATTAAGCGGCTATGCAGTTCCCCAATGAGAGACAGACCCCTTGGTAGCTTCTCTGTGGAAATCTGAACCTGTGATACTGAGCTTGAGTTGTGGCTCTTGAGAGATGTGTTTGCTGAACTTTCAGGCCCAACAACCTTTCCACTGGTTCTAGTTCGCATGCCTGAAGTTTTAATTATTTCTGACACGGGGGAGATGTGGCATATCTCGGCGACAAACTTGACTTTCTTGACTAGATTTTGAGCCTTCTGTTGAAGCTGCAAGAGGTGCTTCCCACCAACAAGTGACAAAACCATGCCCCTGAAATTATATTCTTGATATTAAAAGTTTGTGTGTGAAAGTGACATGAATTATTAGTGATACTTTTACCAATGCAAAGAATATTCTATATTGATATGGTTTACAAAACAAAAGACGTGGATCCTCTGTATTATTTCAAATTTTCAAAAAGGAAAGACAAACCCCATCATAACACTATCTACATATACAGATTGCTTATCCTGCTTTGGATAAAGAAGCTTTATCAAAAAGCATCAAGGAAAACTTGGCTACTTACCTATACATCTGGAGGAAGTTTGAAACAGCAGAAGTGAAAGCACGAAACACTAAACCTTGGATGTGGACTTGGCGTGTGTACATGGCTGGAGGGGTGCACACAGTTTCAAGCCTTTAGGAAAACAAAAAATATGTTAATTTTTATGTCATGTTTTTGATATCTGTGTTTTAATAAATGATGAAAATTTTGTATCAAAGAAAAAATGCCTCAGACCAGAAGAGTTTACCTCCGCACAAAGCTGCCACATTCGACAAATTGTACAAGTGACAGTCTGAGAGGTTCTGGCGTTATGCCCGGACAGCACAATCCCTCCCTGATGCTGAAGCTCTTTGTTTCCTGGATACAGAAAAAGAATATTAAGCATGTAGTTACTGGTACCATTATGGCATTCTTCTTTTTTGGGGGGATATTACTTCAGATTATGCTGTGAAGCTCATGACTATATAAATAAAATTAATATAAATAAATGTGTATGTACACACACACACACACACACACACACACACACACACACACACACACATATATATATATATATATATATATATATATACATATAATATAAATATAAGCTATGTTCATACTCATGATCCTTTAATTAAAATCTTGAGCAAAAGATATAAACCAAAAAAAATCACATGCTTATTTCCTTCCTGTATTTTAAGTAATTATTCTTGGATATTCTATTCTTTTGATTGGATACTTCATATCTATAAGTAACTACCCATCACAGATACAAGTAGTCAGCTTGTTATTTACATAAACAGCATACTCTGAAGAATACAAAATCTCAATCCTCACCTGGTGCCATGGGAAATTCAAAGACGGCAAGCCAACCATAAGATGCAGCATATCTTGACACAGCTTCTCTTCAGAGCAAACTTGTAGACTTGGCACATAGTGAGCAGCTCCAAAGCTCCCCCATAGCTGCTGGTACACCACCCAAACCCTGTAACCATATAAGAGAATATTTCTTAACTTGTGTACTAAATTTCTAGTGATTATACCTCTGCATTTCCATTTGGCAGATTTTCCCTAAATTTTGTACATCCACTTAGATTAGTCTCCATACCTGTGAGAGGTCTCAGTCCCAGTTTCGGTCAAATATAATTTCTCTTTGGTAGTTGCTGGGTGCCCAAGGTTCTCCCAGGTTCGCCGGGAGGTCAAAGGAGGACCTTCCAGCACTGCCTCCCAGATGTCACCCTTCTCCTCTTCTGGGCAGTGACGAGAACTTGCTCTTGACGAGGCATACCCCTCATCACTGCCAACCTGTTAGGAGCAGACATTCAACTTTGTGTCAGAGAAAGTATGTAAACTATTAGTCATATATCTGAAAACATTTTCATTAGCTTTAAGGACTTTGCATAAAAAAAACAAAAAAACTTACTGCACTACTAGACGGTGAGGGCAGAGATTTGGGCACATGACCAAAATAGCAATACCCATGGGGGTTGCTTGGTAATTCTGGCAAGGTGAGTACAGCATCTGGAGTAAGTTCACCACTCCTCTCTTGCAGCATTGCACCCATAGCTCTGTAGAGACAATGAACTAAGTAAATAGCGGTACATTTTTCTAATGGGATAGTAATCATCACCATTATTATCATAACTACCTATCATTACATTTTTTATAATCCTATATCACAGTTGTCATCATCATCATCATTACAAGCTGTAGCAATTATGATCATCATTACCAGCACCTATCATATTTTCATAGAGTACCAGAATCAAAAATATTTAATTACTCACTTGCCAAAAGCTTCAAACTGATTCTCCTGCAGCAGGAGAGGGCTAATACCAGTACCCGGGAGAGCATTGCAAAGCCCCAGCATGGAGTCAACGCTCATGGGAGACACGGGGGTTCTCTCCTTCATCAACTCAATAGAGGCGGGACTAAACAACTCGGCTGGGAAGTGCATGTAGAAACGGCCATGCTCTGCCGAGTGCAAGAAGGTGTCTCCATAGTGCAGGGGGCCCGTCGGCAAGAAAGTGGGGCGCTTCTGGAATGCCCGGAGGGATGGGAGGTCATTGTGGTAGCATACATTTGGAAATACACATCCAATAATAAAACAAATTATCAGTTAACAATATCAATAGTATCTAAAAAGATATGAAATGGGAATGGGAAAATCAGGTGAGGTCATTCAGGCCTACTAACTGACTCCTTAGTGACTAAGTTGCAGACCAACTATAAGTAAAGAAAATAAAACACACAAAACCATAGTGCACAGTATGTGGATGACAATGGGTTAAATGCCTATATCAAGCTCACTTGTTCTCCCTGCGCTTGAGCCCTGTGCTTGCTGTCTGGGACACACACACACACACACACAAAAAGCCAAAGCTGGAAGCTTCTCTGCCAAACAATTACACACACATTCTTGGTATATCAACACACAAAAGACTACCACAACATACAGTTCCTTGAAACCTGCAGACAAGCTCTCACAGAGACTCAAAAACAACATTTGATAGCCCTGTATAACAAACAAATAGATTGTCCATGATGTACTATAAGTGTCATGGGATGGTAGTAGTTATGTAAATCCTTTTATAACAGGTATATATTTTTATATGAACCAGGTCATAATTATAACCTGGTTCTATATCCTATCATCACTAGGTCTAATGTATATTTTAATGGATATATACTAATATCATCTAACAGGGCATGAACAAGCCTGCAATTTATGACACTATGGGAGGCCACTAAAACTGCCCTTTTCAGAATAAAACTCGGATATAAGAGCAAGCAGGGAGCCAATCACTCTTGCTCACTCAGTAATAGATTCTCGAATCTGTGTCAATGTATTCTGTGAACCAAAGCATTATCATATTATTGTGGAATATAGTGTCTT
>NC_061855.1:32659422-32666922 GCF_019202785.1 Penaeus chinensis | reverse complement strand
ATTGCAATTACGGTTGGTGCTGTTAAAATTCTTGCCTCGCTTAGCAATGGTGCAATGTTTAATAAATTATGTGATGCATATATAAACATGCATGACTGCCGTGTCATTGACCTTCCCGTGTGTGTGTGTGTGTGTGTGTGTGTGTGTGTGTGTGTGTGTGTGTGTGTGTGTGTGTGTGTGTGTGTGTGTGTGTGTGTGTGTGTGTGTGTGCGCGCGGGCTGTTATCTTAACCCCCCCCCCCCCCCGCCTACCTTTCCTGTGGGCTAAGAGCGTCGAATAAACCATCCTCTTGAGCCGGCCCTGCTGCGCCACCATCAGCGCCTTGTCCCGGATGTAGAAGTCCTCCGGCGGCCGCCCGAAGGTGTCCACGAGCTCCTTGACCAGCGCCAGAGGACTGTCCGTGGCCGGCTGGTTCCCTCGCAGCCTCTCGCCGGCGCCGCCTCCCGACCCGCCCTTCCTCGCGTCCTTGGGGCCAACCGCCTTCTCCAGGTTCTTCAGGATGTCCTCGGGCGAGACGTCGTAGAAGGCGCTCGAGCTTCGGGAGCCCTTGCCCTTGGAGGAGGGGGCCGGGTGGGGGACGACGCGCCCAACGCCCCCGCCCTCGCTCGTCGGCAGGATCATGGCGCCCGAGCGGAAGGAGGACAGGAGGTAGGCCTACTTCGCCTGCTGCTGGTTGCGGGTGTCGAGGTCCGGGTTCAGGGGGTCATTCTGGAAGAAGAAGAGTTTTGTATTAATGGGAATGGATAAATAAGCTTTATCTCCGAGACTGGGAGGGATGGGGATATGAGGGAGGGAGGAGGGGAAGGGGGAAAGGGAGGGAAGGAGAGAAGGAAAAGGAGGAGAGTGAGAAGGAAATGAAGAAGAGGAAGCAAGAGGAGGATGAAGAGGAAGAGGAAGAAGAACGATAGAGAGAAAATCTCGAACTCGTCCCGAAATTCCACCAAGACGTGATTAAACCCCTTTCTTTCTCCGAGCAAGAGCGACAGAACCACTCCCATCGCCATTAATTAATCAAAGACCTGCCTGAGACGTCTTGGCTCCCCCCCTCCCCACCACCCTACTCACACTTCCCCTTCCCCCCCCCCCCCCGCCATCTAATACATCCCCATCCCGATCCCCACCACCTCCTTCTATAGCCCCTTACCCCTCCCTCCCTCCCTACTCCTCCTCCTCCCCCTCCTCCTCCCTTTCCTTCTCTTCCCTCCCCGTCACTTCCCCTTCTTCCTTCGAGCAAATCCTTCGTAATCTCCTCGACGGGGCGTTTCGTCTCCTTCCTTGCTCCTTGTTCTCTTTCTATATTCTTCTTTTTTCATCTTCGTCTCATTATTACTACTATTATCATTATCATTGTTATTTTCTTCCTCCTTCTCATTCTCCTTCTCTTCCCCCATCTTCTTCTTCTTCTTCTTCATCTTCTTCTAACTTCTCCTTCTCTTCCGTCTCTGTCGCGTCTTAATTACATGGCTTCATGAGATTGCATCCGAGAGAGAGAGATAGAGAGAGAGAGAGAGAGAGAGAGAGAGAGAGATAGAGAGAGATAGAGAGAGAGAGAGAGAGAGAGAGAGAGAGAGAGAGAGAGAGAGAGAGAGAGAGAGAGAGAGAGAGAGAGAGAGAGAGGGAGAGGGAGAGGGAGAGAGAGAGAGAGAGAGGGAGGGATGGAGGAAGGGAGAGGGAGGGAGAGGGGGAGAGGGAGAGAGAGAGGGAGGGAGGGAGGGAGAGGGAGGGAGAGAAAGGGATAGGGAGAGAGGGAGAGAGAGAGAGAAAGAGAGAGAGAAAGAAAGAAAGAAAGAGAGAAAGAAAGAAAGAAAGAAAGAAAGAGAAAGGAGAGAGAGAGAGAGACAGAGAGACAGAGAGAAAGAGAGAGAGAGAGAGAGAGAGAGAGAGAGAGAGAGAGAGAGAGAGAGAGAGAGAGATAGGGAGATAGGGAGAGAGGGAGAGGGACAGAGAGAGAGAGAGAGGGACACACAGAGAGAGAGAGAGAGAGAGAGAGAGAGAGAGAGAGAGAGAGAGAGAGAGAGAGAGAGAGAGAGAGATAGGGAGATAGGGAGATAGGGAGAGAGGGAGAGGGAGAGGGACAGAGAGAGAGAGAGAGGGACACAGAGAGAGAGAGAGAGAGAGAGAGAGAGAGAGAGAGAGAGAGAGAGAGAGAGAGAGAGAGAGAGAGAGAGAGAGAGAGAGAGAGAGAGGGACAGAGAGAGAGAGAGAGAGAGAGAGAGGGAGAGGGATAGAGAGAGAGAGAGAGAGAGAGAGAGAGAGAGGGAGGGAGGGAGGGAGAGAGGGAGAGAGGGAGAGAGGGAGAGAGAGAGAGGAGAGAGAGGAAGAGAGAGGGAGAGAGGGAGAGAGGGAGAGAGGGAGGGAGGGAGAGGGAGAGGGAGAGGGAGAGGGAGGGAGAGGGAGAGAGGGAGAGAGAGAGAGGGAGAGAGAGAGAGAGAGAGAGAGAGGGAGGGAGGGAGAGGGAGAGAGTAAAAGAGAGTGAGCAAGAGAGAGGGAGAAAAAGCAAGATAGATAGATAGATAGATAGATATATATGGACTGAGATAGAGATAGATAGACAGAGAGAGTGAGAGAATGAGAGAAAAAGTGAGTGAGAGAGAAAGAGGGTAAGTGAGAGAAAGAGAGACAGAGCAAGCGAACTTGAAGGAGCAAGAGCAAGGGTGGGGAAAAGAGACACAGAGCAACCGAGAGTAAGGACGAAAGCGAGAGTGAGGAAAGAGAGACCGAGCAAGCGAGAGTGAGAAAGAAAGAGCGAGAGAGAGAGACCACCAAACAGAACCACACAAGACAGACAGACCAACCAAACAGAACGACCTGGAGAACCAAGAAAGCGAAGGATCTCTGTAACGCCTCTGATGCAGGAGCAGGGCGCGGCGTGTCTCCGGAAGGCCTCCGCGAGAGCACAATGGACCCGCTTCGGTGTGAATCATTATCCGAGGCGATCGCAGCGAGAGAGAGAGAGAGAGAGAGAGAGAGAGAGAGAGAGAGAGAGAGAGAGAGAGAGAGAGAGAGAGAGAGAGAGAGAGAGAGAGAGAGAGAGAGAGAGAAAAAAAAAAAAAAAAAAAAATCCTCTCTCCTGTATTTATTTTCTTCTTTCGCAGAGAGAGGTCAAGGTAGTCGTGAGTCATTAACATTATTAGAATGGTTGTTTTTATTACAATTATCATCATATTATCTTTATTAGTAGTACCAGCTGTAGAAGAAGTGACAATAAGAGTGAAACATAAAAGAACAAAGAAAACAAAAACAAATAATAAAACAGAAGAAACTAAAAAAAAAAAAAAAATGAATAACCAACATACCTAAAATTAAAGTATACAAAAAAACAGAATAAAAAAATAATAATAAAAAATATATAAAAAGACAATACCAAAAAATAACAACAGACACAAAGAATAAAACAAACAAACACAGGCACAAAAAAAAAACACGACACGACCTTTAAAACACGTCATACAAAAAATCCACATACACAGGCATACCAAAAAATAAACCTTTTTTTGACTCCTTTCCCGTAAGAATCGAGGTCCCGTCGTCTTTATAAATAGAACATGACTCAACATGACCCATGCTTCCCTGGCTGAGTAGGTGGGGAAGATGGGGCTGGAAGAGGTGGATGGTTGGGGATGGTTGGGGAAGGGAGGTGGGGGTGAGCGGCGGGGGGTGGAGTGGGAGGGAAGGGAGGGGGAGGAGAGTGGGATAAAGGTTGGGGGATGGAAGGAGTGAGGGGAGTAGGGGGTAGAAGGAGGGTCGGAATAAGTGGCTAGAGAGAGGGGGGGGGGGAGTGTGGGTAGGGGAGGGGAATAAAAGGAAGCAAAGGGGAATAGAGGTAAGGGGGGGGGGGGTAGAAGGGAGGGAATAGAAGGGTAAGGCCGTTATCTTATCCTGGTCTTATCACAACTGTTCGTCACCAGATTCTGAAACTTTTCACTAGAAGCTTCTTTTATTCAGTTTATTTTTGTAGAGGCAGATAGAACAACAAAAAAACAAGAGTAATGATAACAACAACAACAATGATAGCAGCTAAACCATGACTAACATTAAAAATGACAAAAGTAATATTTGGAGACGTTTTTAATTTACCCCCAAAAACAATGATAAGTGCGATAAGGAGGAGAGGGGAGGAGGGAGGGGGGAGGAGGGAGGAGGGAGGAGGGGGGAAGGGGAAGGGGGGAAGGGGGAGGGGGTACAGCTTGGGTACAGCGGCCCCCAAGGCGCTCCTCGGTCGTTCCGCGGGATTTTCTTTATTTTCGAGTGTCGAAGTACAAAGAGAAAATAAACTCTTTTCTGATCCCCTGCTTATGGAAACTTTTCGTTTGCCGCTGGGTGAATTGGTCATAGAACGCTATCGGAAGTAGAACAGGAGGAAGACTAAGATGAGAATGAGGGAGAGGGAGAGGGAGAGGGAGAGGGGAGGGAGAGGGAGAGGGAGGGAGAGGGAGAGGGGAGGGGAAGAGAGAGAGAGAGAGAGAGAGAGAGAGAGAGAGAGAGAGAGAGAGAGAGAGAGAGAGAGAGAGAGAGAGAGAGAGAGAGAGAGAGAGAGAGAGAGAGGGCAAGAGAGAGAGAGAGAGAGAGAATAAAAGGTAATCAAACAGCGAAAGTAAAAGAAAGAAAAAGATTAAACCGAGGAGGAGCCGTAAAAAGAGGGGGAGGAAGAAGAATTAGAAGGTAAAAAATAATATGAGGATGAGAAGAGAAGAGAAAGAGAAGGCAAAGAAGGAAGAGGAAGAGATGGAGAAGGACAAAGAGAAATAGGTAATAAAACCACACACCGTTCTCCTCCCCGCCCCCCCCCCCCCGAAAAAAGGAAAAAAAAGAAGAACGAAAAGAGAAGTGCGAGACAAAAACAAAAAAGGAGGGGAGACAGAAAAATAATAATGAGAGCGGAAAGAAAATGAAGAAGAAAAGAGAACAGAGCTTATATTTAGGCGACGAAAACAATTCCGAAGAGGAAATGAAACCTGCTTCCATTAAAGAAATAAGAATCGGACAGAATTTTGAGCAACAGAATTTCTCAACGAGTGACGTTAATGAATGAGTGTTTTTATGAATAAATGATATAGAAAAAGCACTCGCAATTACCTACGATTCAGTGACGTTGTTTGATTATAATTTTTATCATCGACACTTTATTTTCATTATTATTATTATTATTATTATTATTATTATTATTATTATTATCATTATTATTAGTGTGTGTGTGTGTGTGTGTGTGTGTGTGTGTGTGTGTGTGTGTGTGTGTGTGTGTGTGTGTGTGTGTGTGTGTGTGTGTTTGAGCGTGTTCGTGTTCGTGTGCGTGCGTGCGTGTGTGCGTGTTCGTGAGAGAGAGCGCGCGCTTGCGTTCGCACATATGGAAAGTCTTCGAAAGCACTGCCATCCATCATCCAAACCACCAGCAGCAATATCGCCAAACACCGACACTTAAACTACTTACCTACTTAATGAAACCGTACAATATGAATCACTTGTCAATATCCTGTCGCTTTGCTCTGTGCTAAATTCGGGTTAAATGCACTACCATTCAAATATAATGAGGCTACGAATGCGGGTAAATAACGCAATGGGGGATTCCAGTGACCCAAAAGCCTGGTTAAAGGGGAGAGATTACTATCATTATCCACTTTTATTTATTCTTTATTATCATTATTATTACTATTATTATTATTACTATTTACAGAACTGCCGGCACTGACAGCAATATTGGCTCAATAATGGTTGTTTATTTATATATCAAGGATACTCAACATCCTTCCTTCATTTCTCTTTTTCTCTCTCTCCCCTCTTTTCTTCTTTTATTCCTCCCTTTCCCTTCTCTTATATTTTCTTTCTCTCCCTTCCCCCTTCTCTTTCTTTTCTCTATTTCACCGTTTCTTACTCTGCCCCCTCTCCCTCTCTACCCTCTCTTTCTTATTCCCCCTTTATCGTCTCTTTCTCCACTCCTATTCACGTACAAAACGGACACACGCGGAAGCACACGCGCACGCAGGCACACGCACGCATAAATTAGCACGAGAAGCGTTCATGCTGGACAACTTGTAAACAAAACAATGAAGGCAAGAGCTGGAAAAACACGAAGGACCATTTACTGCGTTACCTCTGGGGCTGAAGAAGTGATGTGATGCGTGTTCTGAAGACGCACTCTAGCGAAAAGATCTTTCTTTATAAGCGTACACATATACTCACAGAAACACAGACACACGCACATACACATATCCACCCCAAGCACACATGCATGCGCCCCCACCCACCTTTATCCACCCACCCCTACCACATCACCCTTACGTCCCCTCACCCCCTGAAGGTCTCTCCGCCTCCCCAACACCTCTCCCTCACGTCCCCTCACCCCCTGAAGGTCTCTCCGCCTCCCCAACACCTCTCCCTCCCACCCCCAACCCTATAACTCCTTACCCTCCAGCCTACCCTCTCCCACCCTCAACACCCCACCATTCCTTCCATGCCCCCCCTCCCTAACCTCTTCACGCCCCCACCCATCCCCTCCACCCCTACTCTCCTCCCCCAACCCCTTCACGTCCTCCAACCATCCCCTCCACCCCCGCTCACCTTCCCCCAACCAACCCCTTCCAGCCCACTCTCCTTCCCCAACCATCCCCCTCCACCCCCCCTCTCCTTCCCCAACCATCCCCCTCCAGCCCACTCTCCTTCCCCCAACCATCCCCCCCCTCTCTCCTCCCCCAACCCCACCTCCCACAGCGCAATCTTAAAGCCGAAGCCCCCGCCTGGCCGCCGCGCGTCCCAACCCTCGGCTCCAAGTCAACCTTGAGAGGCGCTGCGTTGAACTCGGCGGCGCCTTCGACCACCGCTCACGTGACTGACCTTTCAGACGCCCGGAGAAATCTATATAAACGAACGGAATGAGAGAAAGATGAGACAGAGAGAGAGAGAGAGAGAGAGAGAGAGAGAGAGAGAGAAGGAGAGGGAGAAGGAGAGGGAGAGAGAGAGGGAAAGGGGGAGGGAGGGAGGGAGGGAAAGCGGGAGGGAGGGAGGGAGGGAGAGAGAGAGGGAAAGGGAAGGGAGGGAGGGAGGGACGGAGGCAGAGAGAGAGAAGGAGAGGGAGAGGGAGAGGGAAAAGGAGAGGGAGAGAGAGAGGGAAAGGGAGAGGGAGAGGGAGGGAGGGGGAGGGAGAGGAGAGAGAGAGAGAGAGAGAGAGAGAGAGAGAGAGAGAGAGAGAGAGAGAGAGATAATGATAATGATGGGGATGAAGAAGAAACGAGGATGACGGGGAAGGGGAAGAACGGAGGGCGCGGTTTCGGCTGGGTGGGGTGTGTTGTGTGGAGGGGAGGGGGGGTAAGGAAGGCGGGGTAGGGGGAGGAGAGGGAAGAAGCGGAAGGGGGTTATGTGAGAGGGTGGAGCAGGGAGGGGGAGTGAGAGGTGGTGGGGATTGACCGGGAGGGGGAGGACGTGACGCAAGGAGCAAGGAGGAGAGGGGGAGGGGAGAGGGAAGGAGGGGAGGGGAGAGGGGAGAGGGAAGGAGGGGAGGGGAGAGGG
>NC_061855.1:32653706-32656206 GCF_019202785.1 Penaeus chinensis | reverse complement strand
TCTGTTCACCTTTTGCTACCACAGGAATTCGTTTTTTTTTCTTTTTTTTCATGTTTTTGTCCCTACATTCCGCAGCCAACAGCATCACTATGATAAATGAAGGAAACAAGAGAAAGAAAACGATCAGAACATCCGGTACTAAAGGCTGGTAAGATAATAAATGAAACAAAAGAGCATCAATTTCGGCCGCTCGGAACCGATCCCTTGCGCATTCCGACGCTATTAATGACCCCGACCTACGTCAATTTCTCTCCATTATACATAAATACTTAGCAGTAATTATACCCGCCTCCTGCCACGCCCACATCCACCCAGCACGCCCACGTCCACCCATCACGCCCACGTCCACCTACTACGTGACCCCGTGGGCGTCGTGTGGGCGGCGACATGTACAAGGCGGGTTAATCCCTTGTCCGTTTAGCGTGACGAGAATCTTCTCTTCAGCTGTTGTTGTTGTTGTTGTTGATGTCATTGTTGTTGTAGTTATTATCATTGTTATCAGTTTTGTTGTTATTGCTGTTGTTAATGACTTGTAGTTATTATTGTTGTTACTGAGGTAGTTATTTTTGTTGTTGTTTTTATAATTGTTGAGGGTGTTGTTACTGTTGTTGTTATTGTGGATAGTGTTGTTCTTTTTATCCGTGTTTTTGTTATTGTAGTTGTTATTATTATTGTGGCAGTGTTGTTGCTTGCATTGTTATCGTTGCAAGCAGTGTTTTTGTTATCATTCTTATCATGGGCATTGCTACCATTATCTTCAGTGTTGTTTTTGTTACTCCTACTTGTGTTGTTGTTAGCTTTAAGGCCTGTCTTTGTTGACTTCAGTGTTTTTAATCATAATTCTTTGTTGCTGGTAATGCTGCTGTTATTTTTTTTTGTTTTTGGTTAGTGTTGGTATTTCGAGTGAAGTTATTATTGTCTCTTGTTGTGGTGTTGATATTTATTGTATGTTATGGCTTTATTTTCCCCCTTTGGCCTCTCTGTTCTCTCTCCTGCTCCTCTGTTCTCTTTCTCTTGTTCGGTTCTATGGATGATTTCTGAGTTCGTTTTCTTTTTTTTCTTCTTTTTTCTTTTTCTTTTTCTCTTTCTCCTTTATTTCAGTCTTCTTTTTTTTCTGTTCCTTTATTCTTCTTCTTTTTCTCCTCCTCCTCCTCTTCTTCTTCTTCTTTGTGTTCTTCTTCTAGGTCTTCTTTATTTCTCCTT
The DNA here is from genome assembly GCF_019202785.1 of Penaeus chinensis. NCBI lineage: Eukaryota > Metazoa > Arthropoda > Malacostraca > Decapoda > Penaeidae > Penaeus > Penaeus chinensis. The sequence continues at coordinate 32,655,003 of NC_061855.1, read as the reverse complement.
CTCCCCCTTTTTCTTTTTCATCTTCTTTTCTTCTTCTTCTTTCTTCTTCTTCTTTTATTTCTTGTTGTTGGTGTTCTCTCTCTCTCCCTTTTTTCTGTTCCCTTACCTTCCTCCCTCTTCCGTATTCCCCACACGTTTTCATGATCCCCTCCTCTTCCCCCTGCCTCTTCCCTTCCCCTTCCCTCTCTTCTGTCTCCTACTCTTACCCTCTCCCCCCCTATCTCCTCTCCCCACCCCCCTACCCTCTCCAGTCCCCCCTTCTCCTACGCTTACCCCTCTCTCCCTCTCAAATCTTCTCTCCTCTATCTTTCTCTTACCCTCTCCCCTTTTTTCTTCCCCACCCTCTCTTCTCTCCCCTTCCCCTCCCTCTCTCTTCTCCCCTTCCCCACCCTCTCTTTTCTCCCCTTCCCTGCCCTCTCCCCTCTTCTCTTCTCCTACCCTCTCCCCTCTTCCTTTCCCCCGTCCTTTCCCCTCTCCCACTTTCACGCCTCTTACGGCTTCTCAGGACAACCCCCCTCTCCCCTCCTTACCTACACCTCCAACCCCTCTCTAGGACAACCTCCCTCCCCCCTCCCCCATCTCCCCACCCTTCCTCAACTTCCTCACTAACCCCCCTTATTTCTCACCTGATCCCCCCCCCCCTCCATCCCCCACTTCTCATCCTCCCTCCTCCTTCCTTCTTCTTATTTCCGAACCCCCTCCCCCCTACTCAACACCTACCGACCCCCCTCCCCCACTTCTCTACCCTTTGACCCCAACCCTCCCACTTCTCCTACCCCCATTCCTACCTCCCGCCCCAACCTCCCGATTCTCCCCCACACTTCTTAAGTCACCGCCTCCCCTCCCCCCTCTTACCCCCTCCCCCCATCCCCTCCTCCACCCCATCCCCACCTCTCACTCCCCCTCCTCTCACTCCTCCCCACACACCCCCACCTCCACCCCCACCCCCACCCCAACTCCCCTCCCCCCCACTTCTCCCCCCCTCCCCCCCCCGCTTCCCAACCCCCCGCGTGGAGAATACCCGAACCGTCATATCCCACGGTAGTTAGACCATAAATAAGATAATAACTATCTGTTAATTACCGAGGCCTATCTCTCATCCTGGCTCTAACAATCCTGAGCGGTCATTCTCTTCGCGAAGGAGGAGAGAGGAGAGAGAGAGAGGAAGGATTTGAAACGATGGATGGAAAGAGGAGGAGGTGGAGGAGGAAAGAAAGGGAAAGGGGGATTGGAAAAGGGAGAGGAAGAGGGATAGAGATGGAAGACGGGAGAGAAGGAAGAGTGGGAGGAGGAGGAA
>NC_061855.1:32631206-32633706 GCF_019202785.1 Penaeus chinensis | reverse complement strand
TCGCATCGAAGAACATTCTATAACGAGATCCCAAGAACAGGTAAAGAACAAAGAGGTATTGATGTTGGGGTGGGAGGAGGGGAGGAGGGGGGGAGGAGGAGGGTGAAGAAGAGGAGGAGGAGGAGGAGGGAGGAGGAGGGGGAGGAGGAGGAGAAAGAGGGGGCGGAGGAGGGGTAGGAGGGAGGGGGAGGGGGAGGAGGAGGAGGGGGGAGGGGGAGGGGGAGGAGGAGGAGGGGGGAGGGGGAGGGGGAGGAGGAGGAGGAGGAGGAGGAGGAGGGAGGAGGGAGGAGCAGAGGGAGGAGGAGGAGGGGGAGGGGTAAGAGGTGGAGGAGGAGGAGGAGGAGGAGGAGGAGGAGGAGGAGGAGGAGGAGAAGAAGAAGGAGGAGGAGGAGGAGGAGAGGGAGAAGGAAGAGGAGGAGGAGGAGGGGAAGGAGAAGGAGGAGGAGGAGGAGGAGGGGGTATAGAGGTGGAGGAGGAGGAGTAGGGTAAGGAGTAGGAGGAGGAGGAGAGGGAGAAGGAAGAGGAGGAGGAGGAGGAGAAGGAGGAGGAGGAGGAGGAGAAGGAGGGGGGAGGAGGAGGAGAAAGAAGGGGAAGGGGGAAGAGGAGGAGGGGAGGAGGAGGAGGAGGAGGGGGAGAGGGAAGAGGAGGAGGAGGAAGAGGAGGAGGAGGAGAGGTAGGAGGAGAAGGAGGAGGAGGAGGAGGGGGAAGAGGAGAGGGAGGAGGAGGGGGAAGAGGAGAGGGAGGAGGAGGGGGGGGGAGGAGGAGGAGAGGGAGGAGGAGGAGGAGGAGGAGGAGGAGGAGGAGGAGAGGGAGGGAGGGAGGAGGAGGAGGGGGAGGAAGAGGAGGAGGAGGAGAAGGAGGGGGAGGGGGGGAAGGGGAAGGGGAAGGGGAGGGGAAGGGGAAGGGGAGGAAGAGGAGAAGGGTGAAGGGGGGAAGAGGAGGAGGGGGAGGGGGAGGAAGAGGAAGAGGGGGAGGGGGTGCTTGATGGCGGGGGATGGGAAAGGGAAAAAGGGAGGGAAGAAAGAGGAGGGGGAAACGGGAAGGGAGACAGAGGAGGGAGAGGGGGAGGGAAAGAATAGGAGAGGGAATGGAGAGGGGAGGGGGGAGGGGGGAGGGAGGGGGTATCTGGTGGTGGGAGGGAGAAGGCAGGGGAAGGAAGGGAGAGAAAGAGGGAGGGAGGTACTAGGTAGTGGGAGGGAGGAGAGAACGTGAGAAGGGAGAGGTGGAGGGAAGGGAAGAGGAGGGGAAGAAGGGAGGGTGGGAGGGAGGGAGGGAAGGAGGGTTAATTACACCAGTTAACCATATTTAAGGCGCCTTCCTCTTCTTCTTCTTCTCCTTTTTCTTCTTCCAGTTACTCAAAAAAGCCTAGAGGGTCGTCGGGAATGCAAAGTTCTCCGCGTCAAAAACCATGAGAGATTCAGAGCTGAATTGTTTTTCTTTGTCTGTCTTTATTTTTTTTATCTTATGTGTGATTGGCTTTTATTCTATTTTTTTTTTTGAAGCTATTGTTTTTATTTTTATTATTTTATGCATCGTCGGGCTTTTAAATGTCTGAAAACGGTTTTAGTCTTTTTTTTCAAATTTCTTATTTTTTATTTTAGTGTGATCAGGAACATCCCTATTAAAAAAAATCTAAATACGATTTTAAATAAAAAAAAAGAGATATATCACCAACCAACCTCTTATAAACTCCCTCGAGTATATTAATCGACGTAGAAACAAGCATATCTATTATATAAAAAAACAAGCTCTAATGTATACTTCCCGGTTATATATCCCTATGGATACTTCCCGGTTATATTTTCCAATGTATACTTCCCGGTTATATTTCCCAATGTAAACTTCCCGGTTATATTTTCCAATGTAAACTTCCCGGTTATATTTCCCAATCTCCATCTCTCACAGAGCCTATTTCCCTCAGCAGGACCCCGATACCTTTTCTCTGATATACTCCGCAGCATACCCCAGGTATATCTATCATTTATCAAGATAATATCCTCTACGTGATTACCTTTTTTATCGTTTTCATTTTATGGGATGGTTCGTAAGCCAATTAATGAGCTTTATCAGGTGTTCGTAATGGAGTGAGTGTTAATGTAGTGATAACTGTGCTGTATATCTTCGGTTATGACTGTACGTGTGTGCGTGATTGAATGTGCATGTATGTGTGTGTGTGTGTGTGTGTGTGTGTGTGTGTGTGTCTGTGTGTGTGTGCGTGTGTGCGTGTGTGTGCGTGCGTGTGTGTGTGTGTGTGTGTGTGTGTGTGTGTGTGTGTGTGTGTGTGTGTGTGTGTGTGTGTGTGTGTGTGTGTGTGTTCGATGACGTTTGCAATAGAAGCGAAGATGAGGATGATGAAAATGATGAGGATGATTATGATGAGGTGGATAATTATAGTAATGATAATAATAATGATCATGATGATATAATAATAATGATAATGATAACAATGTTAATGATGATAACAATGATGATAATAATAACAATGGTAATACTGATAATG
>NC_061855.1:32624581-32627081 GCF_019202785.1 Penaeus chinensis | reverse complement strand
GACACCGTGACAGCGTGACACTCCCATCGCGGACTGGCGGCAGAGACGTGGATTTTCTTGGCAAGGCGCAGCGGAGAGAGTAGGCTGCGTCATGTTACTGCGTCTGTTAAAGAAAGTGTGTATGTATGTATGTATGTGTATAAGCATATATATATATATATATATATATATATATATATATATATATAACACAGACTGTGTATGTGTGTGTGTGTGTTGTTACTGTTGCTCTTTTATGACTATCATCATCATTACTATTGTCAACATTATAATAGTAAATCTTCTTCTTCTACTCCTTATTATTATTATTATTATTATTATTATTATTATTATTATTATTATTATTATTATCATTATTATTATTATTATTATTATTATTATTATTATCATTATTATTATCATTATTATTATCATTATTGTTATTATTATTATGATAATAATTATCATTACCATTATTATCATTAGCATTACTATGATTATTATTATTATTATTATTATTATTATTATTATTGTTATTATTATTATTATTATTATTGTTATCATCATTCCCATTTATAGCAGTAATATTTTAATCATAATTTTTAACATAGTTATTATCATTATCATCATTGTCATTATTAATGTTATTATTATCCTTATCATTATTACTAATATTTTCATGATTATTATTGTCATCATTACCATTATAACTATTATGATTATCATTCTCACTGTTATTATTATTATCAATGCTACCATAATTATTTTCATCATCATTATTTTTATCTAGCCCTAATAGTAGTAGAAACTGTAGTTGCAATAACAAGAGATGATGACAATAATGCAATTGACAATGATAAGAATTGTGAAGAATATCATTGTAAAATAGTGATGATGATGATTATGATACTATTACTACTACTACTACGCCTTCTACCACTATTACTATTACTATAACCATTACTATTACTACTACTGCTACTACTACTGCTATTACTATTATTATTACTACTACTACTACCACTACTACTACTATAACTATTACTATCATTACTACTACTACTACTACTACAACTACTACTACTATGACTATTACTATTATTATTACTACTACCACTATTGCTACTACTATAACGATTACTATCATTATTATCACTACTACTACTGCAACTACTATAACTATTACTATTACTACTACTACTACCACTACTACTACTACCACTACTATAACTATTACTATTACTACTACTACTACCACTACTACTACTATAACTATTACTATCATTACTACTACTACTACTACTACAACTACTATAACTATTACTATTACTACTACTACTACCACTACTACTACTACTATAACTATTACTATTATTACTACTACTACTACTACTGCTACTGCTTCTGTTATCATCAGCATGTCATCTCACCATCCTCTTTATTACTCTTCCTTTTTCATTATTACCAATTCCACCATCATCACAAAACACAAGAAAGAAAGAAAAAGAAACAACAACGGAAGAAATAAATATTTAAAAAAGAAAAGACAAAAAAAAGAGAAGAAGAAAAAGAAGAAAAAAGAAAAGAACAAGAAAACGGAAAGTCAAAGATGTCAAATTCGTGACATCATCTCCAGGCAATCTCAGAGTGCCACGGATGCTGATCGCTGACTCTCGCTGACTCTCTGACTGACAGATGGGAGAGAAAACAGTCAAGGGAGACTCTCGCTGTCTACAACCCCGGGGGGAACTTTCGAAGAGCGAGCTGGGGGGGGATATGAAAGCAAGTTGATCAGCTCTCGGATTGCTCTCACTTTCAAGCTTCGTCATGCAACCGAATGGCTTGGGTTGGGGTTCCGGGGTTGCTGGCTGTGTTTACGTTTTCTTTGAGGGGTGGCTATTGTATTTTTATATATGTTTACTATTAGCATTATTGTTGTATTATTGGTACCCTCTTCATTATCTTTATAATAATTATTTTATCATAATGATAATGATAAGGATGAGGATGATGAGGATGATAATGATAATGGTAATAATAATCTATATTATTATCATTATCATCATAATTAACACTATTGCTATTATAATCATTATTATTAATAGTATTTATAGTAGTAGAGCGAGTACTATAATTATTGTTATCATCATAATGAAGATTCTTATTTCACCATTATTATCATCATCATCATCAATATCATAATTTCATTTTTATCATAATCATTATTATTATCATTATTACCATCATTATTACTATCCTTATTATCATAATCATTGCTATCAAACATTGAAGGATCTGATGAATATGTAAATGATATATGAAATTATGTATGAATTAATTTATCAAAATACGTATTCAAGCCTGAAGCATGTGTAAATATAGGATAATAGTGATAAGTAATTTAATTTGTTATGTAAATGATATTATGACGATAACAATCAAATAAATATTCATGATCTTAATGTAAGTAGATATTTGCATCTCTTGTGTATATATAAAACTAGGATGTACATTACATTTT
>NC_061855.1:32607081-32614581 GCF_019202785.1 Penaeus chinensis | reverse complement strand
TTGGCGGGAAAAATTACGGGAAGACGAGATCCAGGCGAGGCAGGGGATTCCGAACGTAAAAGTTATGGTAATATTGTTATTGTGTGCGTGTGTTATATATATATATTTTTCCCCTTCTTTTGAGTGTGTTTTGTTATTATTGTATTGTTGTTGTTGGTGTCGGGTTGTGTTGTGATAGAAGATTTTCCTTTGTGTTATCTTGTCAAGGGACGTGTGATTACGTGCGTATTTCATCCTAAATGTTGCTGGGTTTGGCACTTACTGTCGACGCATTTATCGAAAACAAGAGACATTATATAAAAGGTTTTCATGAAGATAAGATATTAAGAAACAAAATTATCAATAAGTTTCAAATACTTTAATCCCGTATCCCTTTTTTATCTTTTTATAATTTATTTTCCGCTCTAACAAGGTCACGAAAACACACTTATTTAATTAATGCGAAGTCTTCACATTGTTTAAAAAAATATAATGATAATACTAATAAAAATAGATATATAAATAAACAGCAGGCACACATACCGCTGACCCTAACAGTAATATAATTAGTAATAAATATATAAGTAATAAATATGACATATTAATGATTTATATCACATCAAAAGATTATATAACAAGGATAATGTAACCCCATAATAATATAATAATAAATAAGAAAATGTTTTTTTTTTTTTTTTTTTAATAACAGCTGGTACATATATACCCCCCCAGCCCCCCCCCCCCTCCTCCCCCCCCCCCAGGAGACAAGGAAGGAAACGGACCAATCAGCAGCGGCCATTTTGCGATGCGATTTTGTCATGCGATTTTACGTCACATTTCCTTAAGGTTAGTGTGTTTGCGCTCCGCCAGGCCTGCTACTTTATTATTAATAATCATTATAGGTATTATTATTGTTATTGTTGTTATTATTATTGTTATTGTTATTATTATTATTGTTATTGTTATTATTATTATTATTATTGTTATTATTTTTATTATTGATATTATTATTATTATTATTATTATTATTGTTATTATTATTATTATTGTTATTATTATTATTATTATTATTATTATTGTTATTATTATTGTTATTGTTATTATCATTATTATTATTGTTATTATTATTATTATTGTTATTATTATAATTATTATTGTTATTATTATTATTATTATTATTATTTTTATTATTATTATTATGCTATTTATTTTTTTTTTTTTTTTTATTTATTTATTACATAGGGTGAGGGTAAGCAATATAGCGTTTTTTTTATATATGTTGCAAGATTATCTGGGATATTGCACATATTGTGAGGAAATTGTTTCTTTGCAGATGTGTATTTTTTATTACGTGGAAAACTTAAGAAGATTTGGTGAGTATGATTTCGTGATAAGAAATAAACTAATTAACTAAACAAGCATGAAGAAAAAAAAAAAATCATCAAGTTTGAAAAAAAATCATCGAATAAAAAATAATGATAATAATAATAAATGATAGTTAAAAAAGGTAAACATATAAAATAAAGAAAAAAGAAAAAAACAGGCCATTTCCGAATATTGAAATCCGAATGGGTGGGGTGGGGGGAGGGGGGTAAAAAAAAAAAAAAAATTATCTCCCCGCGGAAAAGGAAAATACAGCTACATACACAATACAGGCGGACGTGCGTCGCTACGGTGCGTTGAACAGAGAAACGAAGATTTGCTCTCACGCGGCCAGTGAAAGTTGGGCGAAGAGAAGACACAGACAGACAGACAGACAGACAGACAGACATGTTGCGAACCAGAGGCAATGGGTCTCTAACCGTGACATCTACTCTCAATAAATGAAAATGATGAAAGTGTTTAGCCATGCGTGCGCGCGTGCGGAGGGAAGGGTAGGGCGGATGTTTGGGGAAGGGGGGAGGGGGGAGGAGAAAGGGAGGGGAAGGGAGGGGAAAACGTGCTCTCTCTTTCCCTCCCTTTCCCCTTCAGTTTCTCTGTCTGTATGTCTGTTTGTCTCTGTCTCTGTCTGGCTGTCTCTGTCTCTGTCTGTCTGTCTGTCTGTCTGTTTATCTGCCTACCTGTGTTTCTCTCTCTCACTCTCACTCTCACTTTTTCTCTTTCTCTCTCTCATACACTTTATCTCTCTCCCTCTCTTTCTCCCTCTCTCTCTCTCTCCCTCTCTCTCTCTCTCTCTCTCTCTCTCTCTCACTCTTTCTCTCTGTCTCTCACTCTCTCTCTCTCATACAGTTTCTCTCTCTCTCTCATCCTCTCTCTCCCTCTCTTTCTCTCTCTCTCTCTCTCTCCCTCACTCTTTCTCTCTCTCTCTCACTCTCTCTCTCTCTCTCTCTCTCTCTCTCTCTCTCTCTCTCTCTCTCTCTCTCTCTCTCTCTCTCTCTCTCTCTCTCTCTCATCCTCTCTCTCCCTCCCTCTCTCTCTCTCTCTCTCTCTCTCTCTCTCATCCTCTCTCTCCCTCCCTCTCTCTCTCTCTCTCTCTCTCCTACACTTTCCCGATGCTTAAGAAAGTGATAACCGACTGCCAGCTCTGCAACTGTTACCGCGATAGTTGCAATTCCGTCTCATGCAGAGAGCCGAGGAGGCACCGACCGCTGAGGCACTCTCTCTCTTTTATAGATGGGGGGGTGGGGGGTGGGGGGGTGGGGGTGGGGGAGGAATGTGGCACTGTCATCACCAGAATGGCCGCCTCGGGATGTCGTTTCTAAAGGGAGTGGGGGTAGGGGGTGGGTGGGGTGGGGTGGGCTGAAGGAAGTGGGGGGATAGGGGGAGAAAAGGAAGATGGGGTGGGGGGGGGGAGGGTTATCACTTGCAAAAGACACCCTTCGCATTGCAGGGAGAATCGCCATTGTCACTTCAGGGCCACGCGAATCGCCCGCAGAACAAAACGCACACGCGCACGCACACACACACACACGCACACACACACACACACACACACACACACACACACACACACACACACTGTTTCGATACATCCAGTCTCTCTATACAATACACATAATCCTAAACCTTCAAGATTCGTTCAAGAAAACAAAAAGAAAGAATATGTTTAAAGAGAAAGAAAGAAAGAAGAGTAGATGAAGAAAAAGGAGAAAAATAATAAAATAGAGACGCAGAACAAGAAAAAGAAACAGAAGAAGACGAAGACGGAGAAGAAAAGGAAGAAGAAGAAATAAAGAAATAGAAGAAGAAATAAAGAAATAGAAGAAGAAATAAAGAAATAGAAGAAGAAATAAAGAAATAGAAGAAGAAATAAAGAAATAGAAGAAGAAATAAAGAAATAGAAAAAGAAAAAAGAAAGAAAGAAAAAAACGAAGGGTAGGAAGAGACGAAGAAACAAATGTATTAAACCAAACCTCAAACATTTATAAATACACGACCTCAGACACGATCAGGTCATCAGAATCCTCGCCGCTAACAGGACCACGAAACCGGACTCACAAGCAACGGAACAGATGATCAGCTGACCGGGAGTTGCGATCAGCTGACCGAGCGTCGAGATCAGCTGATCGAACGTCGCGAATCAGCTGATTGAGGGAAACTGTTAACTCGGTCTGACGGTTCCTTTTAGCGGGATTGTATTTATTTATTTATTTATTCATTTATTTATTTTTGTGAGAGATAAAGATTTTTAAGGTTATTTTTATTATTGCTGTTAATGATACATAGACATAATGTTAATCCCATTCCATCTGTTACTATTACTGATGATTCGTCTATTACCACGAATACTATTACTACTACCACTACTACTACTATTACTTCTTACTACTACTACTACTACTACAACTACCACTAGTACTACTACTACTACTTCTGTTACTACTACTACTACAACAACTATTACTGCTACTACTACTACTACTACTGTCACTGCTAATACTACTGTCACTCCACCTCCTTCTCCTCCTCTTAGTTTCGCCACAATCGTCATCATCATAAGAAAACAAAAGAAAACTTCTAAAAAAAATACATAGTCATCAACATCATCACCATTGTCACTGTCACAACCATCATCAGTGTCGTCACTATCGTTTTCGTTAGAGCTGATTCGGTTCATATTGCTTTCATCTGCATGTTAGAACTGCATTGCTCTCCGTTACTCTTCTTTTCGTGCAGAGGAGTGCGTGGCAGAGAAAGCAGACAGCAGATTGGATGAGTTATTGTGATTTCGCTTCAACTGTACTACTACTGATGCTATTTTTACGATTACTTACTAATGTTATTATTACTACTACTACTGCTGCTATTATTGCTTCTACTGCTAGTAATACTACCACTAGTACTACTACTACAACTACTGGTACTACTACTGCTACTACTACTACTACTACTACTCCTACTACTATTACTACTATTATTACTACTATTGTTACTACTTTTACTATTACTACAACTACTGCTGCTATTACTCGTACTGCTATTACTGCTATTACTACTACTATTCCAACTCCTATTACTACTATTACTACTAAACAGTAACAATTACTACTACTCCTGTTACTACTACTGACTGCAATAATGATAACAACAAACAAAACAGCAATAATGATATCAATAATAACAATAACGATAATAATAACAATGAAAAAAATAACAACAATAACAGTAACAGCTACAACAACGACAACAACAACAACAGCAGTAACAACAATAATAGCAACACCAACAAATACAACAGCAACAAAAACAACAAAAAACATTCCTCAATAACCAAGACGAACTTAAAAATACAAGTGACCTCAGAACCAAGCCAGTTCCGGTAAGGGGAAGAGCATGAATATTCATACCACTTTAGAGAAAGAGAGAAAAGAGAGAGAGAGAGAGAAAAAAACTTGCAATTTCAATGTTGCATATCCCCCTCCCCCCCCCTCTCCCCCCCTCTCCCTCTTTGGCCTAAATGACGTCACGAACTTTACTGGCAAGATCCTGTATCCGGTAAATGAACATTTGCGACTTGAGAAAGAAAACCCGTTTTGGTAATTGTTAATATATTTTTTTTCTTGGTCGTTGGGGTAAACAGGAGGCTTGAATAAATCCTTTTCAAAGGATTTACAAAAAAAATATAGAAATTTATTTTTATTTGACAATTATTGATTTGTTTATATATTAATTTATCTATTTACTTATTCGTTGGTCTGTCTGTCTATCCATCTATTCACCTACTTATCTGTCTATCTTTTTATATGTATAAACAGGATTAGTCGATAATGAAATTCAGTGAAATTAAAAGGGAAATATATAATGAAATAATAATATAACTGAAAAGATAATAAACAAATATAAAAAAGTTTAATGAAAACTGAAAATGCAACTTAAGATTATTTTGAAGAGAAGCTGATTTGAAAAAGTTAAATAATGATGATAATGATAATAATAATGATAATAATGATAATGACGATAATGACGATAATAATGATAATAATGATAATGATGATAATAATGATAATAGTAATCCTGATGACCAAAAAGTGGGCGTGGTCTTCGTCCTTTCTCCCTTTTCTCTTCCTCTCCTCTTTTCTCTTTCGTTCTCTCTCTCTCTCTCTCTCTCTCTCTTTCTTTATTTGTTTTCTCTCTCTCTCTCTCTCTCTCTCTCTCTCTCTCTCTCTCTCTCTCTTTCTCTCTCTCTCTCTCTCTCTCTCTCTCTCTCTCTCTCTCTCTCTCTCTCTCTCTCTCTCTCTCTCTCTCTCTCTCTCTCTCTCTCTCCCTCTCTCTCTCTCTCTCTCTCTCTCTCTCTCTCTCCCTCTCTCTCTCTCTCTCTCTCTCTCTCTCTCTCTCTCTCTCTCTCTCTCTTTCTCATCTCGGCCCCCTACTCACCAATTTATTCCTTAATATCTCTCTTACCCCTTACCGCCCTTCCCTCCCTCCCTCTCCCCCTCCCCACATGAACACCCCACCCCCTCTTTTGTTTTCTCACCTCTTCCCCTTCCCCTCAACTCCCCCCCCCCTACACTCCCCCCCACCTCAACCTCTCTTTACCCTTACCCCCCCAACCCCTTCCCTCCCCTCCCCCCTCTCCCCCTCCCTCCCTCTCCCCCTCCCTCCCCTCCCTCCCTCCCTCCCTCCAGCAGTAGTAGCGACGTGTTTATGCGTGCGTACGTATGTATACCTAGACGTGTGTGCGTATGTGTACCTGGACGTGTGTGCGTATGTGTACCTGGACGTGTGTGCGTATGTGTACCTGGACGTGTGTGCGTATGTGTGCGTGTGTGCGTATGTGTACCTGGGCGTGTGTGCATATGTGAGCGTGTGTGCGTATGTGTACCTGGACGTGTGTGCGTATGTGTACCTGGACGTGTGTGCGTATGTGAGCGTGTGTGCGTATGTGTACCTGGACGTGTGTGCGTATGTGTGCGTGTGTGCGTTACCGGTCACTGTGCCGCGCCGCTACTTGAGTTTTCTCGATTCCCGCTACACACGTTGCCGTTACTGCTGCTGCGTCTACTTGCCCTCTGTGTCTGTCTGTCTGTCTGTCTGTCTGTTTGTTTGTTTGCTTGTTTGTCTGTCTTTTTGATTGTTTGTTTGCTTGTTTGATTGTCTGTCTGTTTGTTTCTTTGTTTGCTTGTTTGTTTCTATGTCTTTCTGTCTGTCTGTTTGTTTGTCTGTCTGTCTGTCTGTTTGTTTGTTTGCTTGTTTGCTTGTTTGATTGTCTGTTTGTTTGTTTGTTTGTTTGCTTGTGTGATTGTCTGTTTGTTTGTTTGTTTGTTTGCTTGTGTGATTGTCTGTTTGTTTGTTTGTTTGCTTGTCTGTCTGTCTGTCTGTCTGTGTTCTTATTTATTTGTATGTTTGTTTGTTTGTCTGTCTGTCTGTTTGTCAATCTGTTTGTTTGAGTGTTTGTTTGTCTTTTTGTCTGTTTGTCTGTCTGTCCGTTTGTCTGTGTGTTTGTTTGTTTGTATGGTTGTTTCTCTGATTATCTGTCTGCCTTTATGTTTGTTAAAAATTGTTATTGTTATTATTCTCATCCTTGTTATTATTGCTAATGTTATCATTTTAATTATTATTATTAATATTATCATGATATCATTATTTTTATCCTCATCATCATCATTATCATAATTGTTGTTATTATCATTATATCATTATCAATATTATCACCATCATTATATTATTATCATTATTATTATCATCATCATTATTAAAATTGTTGTTATTGTTATTATTATTATCATTATTATATCATTATCATTATATTATTATTATTATCCTCATCCTCATTATTATAATTGTGGTTATTGTTATTATTATCATCATCATTATCATTATAATGGCGTCCTACTAATGCCTCACTAATGGCTTCCTCCTTCCTTTTACTAAGGTGTTTTAGTCAGGCTCGAAGTAGACGGTAACTACACCTTAAGTATCTGTTGTAAGTAAGCGTTCCTCACTATTGTCGAAGTAATTAATAACAGAGGTAATGTTATTTGTTCTTATAAAGGGAGAGATGGATGAATGTGATTTACTAAAGGGGGAATTTTGATGGATTTTCTGCACTCTGTTGCGATTATTGTTTTAGTTATTGATGTA
>NC_061855.1:32588378-32590878 GCF_019202785.1 Penaeus chinensis | reverse complement strand
CGGGTACTGTGAGGGTTTGATCTCCCGCTGCAAGCAAGGACATGCATGTAAGCGCACAGTCTCTTTCTTCTGGGTCTTGCTCTCAAGGTTTATATATATATATATATATATATATATATATATATATATATTTATGCAAACACACATACATCTATATATTTTTCATATATATATATATATATATATATATATATATATGTATATATTTATGTATATTTGTCTATCTATTTATCTGTTTATCTCTTTATATATATATGTGTGTGTATGTGTGTATTTGGTGTATTTGTGCACTGTATTACACAAACACACACACACATATATAAATACACATGTATGTAGTATATATATATATATATATATATATATATATATATATATATATAAATACATATATATAGATATATATATGTATATATATAGACACATATATATAGATAGATAGATAGATAGATAGATAAATACAGACGGAAAGAAAGTTTGACAGCTAGCTAGATAGACAAATATAGAAATAGGGACAGATAGATAAACATATATAAAGACATAGATATAAGTATAGATAGTTAGATAAACATAAAGCTATATATATAATATATATATATATATATATATATATATATATATATATAGATAGATAGATAGATAGTTAGACAGAGATATATAGATAGAAAGATAGATAGATAGATAGTTAGACAGAGATATATAGATAGAAAGATAGATAGAGATAGAAAGATAGACAGATAGATAAACAAGTACGGATATAGGTATCATTGTGTAGGTTCTTTGTATGTCGTGCGTATACATAATGTATACACTCACTAAAATAGTTCTGGTATTTATAGTTTTCTTGTCCTCTTTTGGGTTATTCCCATTCCTGTGCTTATATTTTCTTCTTTGTCTTTCCATACCTTTGCTTTCTCTCTCTATCTCTCTCTCTCTCTCTCTTTTTATCTTTCCTTCTCTCCTTCTCTCTCTCTCTCTCCTCCCCTTTTCCGCCCTCTCTACCCCTCTCTCTCTCTTTCCTTCTGCCTCCCCCCCTCTCCCCCCCCATTCTTTTTCACCCCCTTCACCCATTCCCCTCCTCCCCCCCCCACACCTCAACCATCACCCCCTACTTGTTCACAATCCCCCTTCCCTCCCCCCACCCCCACCCAATCACAATTTCTCCTTCCCCCACTAAGGTGAGGAGCTGGGGAAGGGCTCGAGACAGCCTGTCCATTCTTGGCACTCCCTGGCACCTCTCGGCACTCCCTGGAAACTCCTCTTTACTCCGCCGTCGCTAAGGGAATTCATGACGTCATCACAGCCTCCTGGAATGAGCTGCGGCGAATCCTTGGGAAATTTATATTCATTTTTTTTTTTGTTTGTCTTCGTCTTTTTTTTCTCGTTTTTTTTCTACCTTTTTTCGTTGTCTTTTTCTCTTTATTTTCTTTTCTTATTTTATTTGTTTTTTCTTTATTTTTTCTATTTTCTTTCCTTTTTTATCACCTTACTTTTCTTTCTTTCTTTCTATATTCCTTTTCTTCATTGTCTTTTTTTTTTTTTAATTTGTCATCTATTTCCATTGTATTTTTCTTTATTTTCTTATTTTCTTTATTTTCTTTTTCATTGTTCATTTTTCCCCTTCTTTTTATCTATTTTTTTTTATTTTTTTTATCAGTTTGTCATCTGTTTTGTGTTTAATTATCTATGTATTTTATCACACGCACACACAGACACACGCACACGAGAATCATTGATTTGTTGTACTATATAACAAGATTTTTTTATTGATATTTCATTATCATTTCTTCTCTTTTTGTTCATTGTTCATTTCTCCCCTTCTTTCTATGTCTTTTATTACACTCACACACAGACACACGCACGCGAGAATTTTTGATTTATTGTACTATATAAAAAGTTTTTTTTTTTTTTAAATCATATTTCAGGTGATAGATATTATCATTTATTAATTTTTAAAACTCTATCACTAAAATCTAATGTCATCAGTGGCGTATTCAAAACACAGAAATAGGTCTCCCAAGTATATATAGCATTATGACAAAGTATTGTGGCAAAAAAAGGTGATGAACGAGTTAACGATTAGAATAAGTGGACAGAAGAAGGGGGATGAAGAAGGAGAAGAAGGGAGAAGGAAAAGGAAAGAGGGAGAGAAGGAAAGACCACGTGTAGTGAGTAAGGGCGAAGGTAAGGGTGATTCTCTTACATTGGGCCTCGGTCCCCGGTCTCCTAAGTTCACCTAGCAAGGGATTGGTAGGTAGGGTGGTAGGTAGGTAGGTAGAGAGGTAGGTAGGGAGGGAGGGAGGTGGGGAGGGAGGGAGGTAGGTAGGTAGGGAGGTAAGTAGGTAGGTAGGGAGGTGGGTAGGTAGGGAGGTAGGGAGGGAGGGAGGCAGGGAGGGAGGTAGGTAGTGAGGTAGGTAGGGAGGTAGGTGGATGGTAGGGAGGGAGTAGGGGAAAATAGGTAAGGTAGGCGATAAGTAGGGGTAGGGAGTGTAGGTAGGTG
>NC_061855.1:32557869-32567854 GCF_019202785.1 Penaeus chinensis | reverse complement strand
TCTTCATTACGCACAAAAACAAGTAAACAATTGAAAAAATATATAAATATACGTTCAAACAAACAAGCACATACACACAGAAGAAGAAGAAAAAAGAGGAAGATGAAGGGGAGGAAGAAGAAGATGAAGAAAAAGCAAAGAAAAAGAAGGAGAAAGAGAAGAAGAAGAAAAAAAGGAAGAAGAAAAATGAAAGGAGGAAGGAGAAAAGGAAAAAGAAGAAAAGGAAGAAGAAGAAGAAAAGGAAGAAGAAAAATGGAAGAAGAAGAAGAAAAGGAATAAGAAGAAAGGGAATAGAAGAAGAAAGGAAGAAGAAGAAGAAAAGGAAGAAGAAGAAGAAAAGGAAGAAGAAGAAAAGGAAGAAGAAGAAGAAAGGGAAGAAGAAGAAGAAAAGGAAGAAGAAGAAGAAAAGGAAGACGAAGAAGAAGAAACGGAAGAAGAAGACGAAAAAGGAAAAAGAAGAAAAGTAAGAAGAAAAAAGGAAGAAAAAGAGGAAAAGGGAAAAAGAAGAAAATGAAAAAGAAAAAGGAAGAAGAAGGAAGTGGAAAAGAAGAAGAGGAAGATGACGATGATGATATGCAGGGCTCTGGAACGCGGTACAGCGGGGTGAAACTTCCCGAGGAATGAAGGAGGGACGGAGGGACGGAGGGAGGGAGGGAGGGAGGGAGGGGGGGGGGGGGGGGTGAGGGAGAAAGTCCGGGAGATGGGGAGATCGGAAGGAATGGAGGAAGAGGTGAAAACGGGATGTGGGGGAATGGGAGAGGGAAGGAGGGAAGGTGGAAGGATGAGGGAGGGGAGGAGGGAGGGGAGGAGGGAGGGGAGGAGGGAGGGAGGGAGGGAAAGATGGAAGGAGGAATGAGAGAGAGAAAGAGAGAGAGAGAGAGAGAGAGAGAGAGAGAGAGAGAGAGAGAGAGAGAGAGAGAGAGGAGAGAGAGAGAGAGAGAGAGAGAGCGAGAGAGCGAGAAAGCGAGAGAGAGAGAGAGAGAGAGAGAGAGAGAGAGAGAGAGAGAGAGAGAGAGAGAGAGAGAGAGAGAGAGAGAGAGAGAGAAAGAGAGAGAGAGAAAAAAAAACGATATTAAATATATTCACCTTGATGGGAATCTCGGGCGCAGTGCGGAATTGAAAAGATCCCGAATATAAAGAAGAATATAATTTTTTTTCACCTTTTAGTTAAAAATAGATGGTAAGATAGTGATTTTTTTTTTTAATTAATAAAATGGAAAGATGTATAAGATTATGAATGAAATAATCTGATCTGATATCGTCGCGCTTTTTAGATAAACGATCCCTCGTCTCGATTTTGTATTTATTCATTTATTTATTCCCTTGACGTTTCTTGTTGATTTTCCTTCTTCTCTTGTTATTCTTTTATTTTCCTTCTTCTTCTTTTTTTCGTTTTATTCTCGTTCTTTTTTTTCATTCTTTCGCATTTTCACCGCTATTATCTCCTATTTATCATCCCTTTCCTCATTTCCTTTCTTCTGTATTTCTTCATCTTCATTTCTTTCTCCCATTTCTCTTTTTATCTCCATCTTTCTTTTCCCTCCGTTTCATTCGCTTTCTCCTTGTCTCTCAGTTCCTCCTCTATTTGTTTCTCCTTCACTGTTTCTCTTATTACCTCTTCTCTTCGTCCTTCTCCTTATTCCCTTTTCACCACTCCTATATCTTCCTTCTTCGTCTGTTTTCTCTTGACTGTCTTTTTTAGGTTTCCCTCCTTCTCTTCCATTTCTCTTTTTCCTACCATTCCTACTTATTATTTTTTTCTTTACTTTTTTTCTTCTCTTCCCTTTCTTTTTTTTCACTTCCTCCATCTATCCTCCTGTTTATAATATTTTCCTTTTTTTTTCACCTATTTTTAACCCTTCCCTCTCCTCCTCCTCCTCCTCCTCTTTCCTCCTTTCACCTGTTTTCTCCTCCTCCTCCTCCTTTCTCTCTCACCTCCCAGCCTCCCCCTTCTCTATCCCTCTGTCTTTTCTATCCCTTTTTCTTCTCCTCAATTTTCCCACACCTTTTCACCTCCAACTTTGCCTTCTCCATCTAATTCTCCCTCCACCTTTCCCCCTCTCCCACCTTTTCTCCAACCTCTCCACCTCCTCCTATTCATCTTCGTTTTCCTTTTTTTCCACCTCTCCACCTCCTCCTATTCATCTTCGTTTTCCTTTTTTCCACCTCTCCACCTCCTCTCTCTCCTCTTCCTTGTTCTCCTTTTTCCTTCCTCCTCTCCACCTTCTACTCTTCATTTTCCTTTTCCTTCCCCCCCCCTCCGCCTCTCCACTTCCACCTCCTCTCTCTCTCCTCCCTCTTTTTCTCCTTTTTCCTTCCTCGTATTCCCCCTCCTCCTCCCCCTCCTCCTTGTGTGTTCAGCGTAAACTCTTTCTGTTGCATTAGGCTCCGTGACCCCGACACCTTTCCAGGTATTCGGCAATCATTCTCCTTCCGCGAATTTAATTGCTTCCAAAAATATCGGTCGCCGAGTCAACTCCCCGGGGCGCGAATTTTGTTCGTTATGCCCAGGCTCCTCCTCCTCCCCGGCGATGGTGTCCGACGCCGCGTTAGTGTGGTTTGAATCGCCATGGCAACACTGTCTCTCGCCGCGCCCTTGCAACACTGCCGCGCGCTCCCGGGAGGATTGATGACGTAGGCGGTGACGTCACGGAGCGAGTTGCGGAAGCTAAATGTTCAGATAATTAACGTCATATCGACATGTTTATCGTCGTAGGCGGGGACGTTTGCGTGAGGAATACACGCCACTCTCGCCTTCTCTTTTCTTTCGCTTGTGTGGTGTTTTTTTTTTTTTTGTCTTTTTTTATCTTTTTTTATATCTTTATCTGAGATGATATCTTGATTATCATTCCTTGGAAATGCTTCACGCGAAGCGAACACTTTTGGCGCGAAGGAAAAAGCTAACACATTTTTCTCTTATTTTCTTTTCGTTTCGTTTCCACATCTGAATGAAAATTTATAAAAAAGAACGTTCATAAAATTGATCGAATATCTCTCAGTAACTTGATAAATCGAGCCGTTCCCTTTGCCCCTCCCGCCCCCCCCCCCCCCCCCCCTCACCCCCTCCGAAAACAAGGAACAAGCAAACGAGGAAGTGATGACGTCACAAAGCCAACGCGGAACTGGTGTCAGCGAGCAGAGTATCAAGATCCAGAGCCGCGTTTTTTATTTCTTTTTTCTTCTCCGTCTCTCTCTCTCTCTCTCTCTCTCTCTCTCTCCTTTTCTTCTCTTTTTATTTATTTTTCTGTTGTTGTTTCTCTCTCTCTCTCTCTCTCTCTCTCTCTCTCTCTCTCTCTCTCTCTCTCTCTCTCTCTCTCTCTCTCTCTCTCTCTCTCTCTCTCTCCTTTTCTTCTCTTTTTTTCTACTTATTTTTCTCTCTCTCTCTTGCTCTCGTATGTGTGCTTTTGACTTTGCCCTTAAACAATTCATCAAAAACAACGCCTCTTTTCGAAATAGTTACTCCAATACCCACCATCATTTCCATTTTTTTTCATTTCCTTCATTATTCCCTTCAATTTCTTTCAATTTTTTTTTCCCCTTGTAACATCTCCGCGACTCTGTTACACTTCCCCGCCGCAGAACCTCGTTACAAGAGATCCGACGGGCGGGGTTTGTTCCTCGTACGGAGCGAAAGAGAAATGAACGTTCGCTGTATCGAGGTCGCCGCGTAGTAGGGAAGTACTCGACCCCCATCCGACCCAAACCCCGTTATGCCAGATGTACGTTGTTTGTTTACTTTACTCTCCTGGCAGACTCACTTCCCCGATTGGGTGAGTCAGTCACGTGGGATCCTGTCTTGTGTTATGGTTGGGACACATGGGAGGGACGAGGAGGGAGGGAGGGAGGGAAGGAGGGAAGAGGAGGGAGGGAAGAGGAGGGAGGGAGGGAAGAGAGAGAGAGAGAGAGAGAAGGAGAGAGAGAGAGAGAGAAAGAACGAAAGAAAGAACGAAAGAAAGGGAGACCTAAGGAAAAGAGACAGAGAGAGAGAAAGAAAAGAGAGAGAGAGAGAGAGAAAGAAAGGAAGTGAATGAAGGAGAGGGAAATGAATGTACTGAAAATGGTTGCAATATGAGTGCAAGAAGAAAACGTAAATATAGAGCATGAACTCGAGATCTTAATAGATACGTAGATGAATAGGAATGAATGGAAAGAGAGGTTAATAGACAGAAAGATAGACATAATGATAGACAGATAGATAATGACTTTTAACTAAGCTGGGGGAGAGTTAGACAGTAGGGGGGGGGGGATATATAGATAGGTTGATAGACAGATGAATGTCAGAACGATAGATAGATAGATAGATAGATAGATAGATAAACAGACAGATAGATAGACAGGTATATAAATTGATACACACATACATAGAGAGATAGATAAATAAATAAATAGACAACATGACGAAGAGATAGATAGATAGACAGAAAGGCAGATAGATAAATAGATAGACAGAGAGACGAGAAACAGGAAACCCAACGACCTTGTTAAGACTTAACAGAAACATTTATAAGAAAACAAACAAACATACAAAAACACCCACCACCGGACAAAGAAGCAACAAAAAACAAATAAAAATAACCTTAAAGAAAAAATGGAAAAAACAAACAAACAAAAAACCTGATCAAGCAAGATGGTGCAAAGATGGATTAACAAGGAAATGCATTTCTTTGCACGTCTCTCTCTCTCTCTCTCTCTCTCTCTCTCTCTCTCTCTCTCTCTCTATCTCTTTATCTCTGTATCTCTCTCTTTCTGTTTCTATTTTTCTTTTTCTTTCTTTCTCTTTCTCTTTCTCCTCTCCTATCTTTCTCTCGTCACCTCTCCTTTATATCTCTCTCCCTCTTCTTTTCTCTTCTTTTCTCTTTTCACCTCGTTTCCTCCGGTCTCTTCTCACCTCTTCTCTTTCCCTCTCTTCTCACCTCTTCTCTTTCCCTCTTTTCTCACCTCTTCTCTTTCCCTCTTTTCTCATCTCTTCTCTTTCCCTCTCTTCTCACCTCTTCTCTTTCCCTCTTTTCTCACCTCTTCTCTTTCCCTCTCTTCTCACCTCTTCTCTTTCCCTCTCTTCTCACCTCTTCTCTTTCCCTCTCTTCTCACCTCTTCTCTTTCCCTCTCTTCTCACCTCTTCTCTTTCCCTCTCTTCTCACCTCTTCTCCTTCCCTCTCTTCTCACCTCTTCTCCTTCCCTCTCTTCTCACCTCTTCTCTTTCCCTCTCTTCTCACCTCTTCTCTTTCCCTCTTTTCTCACCTCTTCTCTTTCCCTCTCTTCTCACCTCTTCTCTTTCCCTCTCTTCTCACCTCTTCTCCTTCCCTCTCTTCTCACCTCTTCTCTTTCCCTCTCTTCTCACCTCTTCTCCTTCCCTCTCTTCTCACCTCTTCTCTTTCCCTCTCTTCTCACCTCTTCTCTTTCCCTCTTTTCTCACCTCTTCTCTTTCCCTCTCTTCTCACCTCTTCTCCTTCCCTCTCTTCTCACCTTTTCTCTTTCCCTCTCTTCTCACCTCTTCTCTTTCCCTCTCTTCTCACCTCTTCTCCTTCCCTCTCTTCTCACCTCTTCTCTTTCCCTCTCTTCTCACCTCTTCTCTTTCCCTCTCTTCTCACCTCTTCTCCTTCCCTCTCTTCTCACCTCTTCTCTTTCCCTCTCTTCTCACCTCTTCTCCTTCCCTCTCTTCTCACCTCTTCTCTTTCCCTCTCTTCTCACCTCTTCTCTTTCCCTCTTTTCTCACCTCTTCTCTTTCCCTCTCTT
The DNA here is from genome assembly GCF_019202785.1 of Penaeus chinensis. NCBI lineage: Eukaryota > Metazoa > Arthropoda > Malacostraca > Decapoda > Penaeidae > Penaeus > Penaeus chinensis. Next base: position 32,562,121 of record NC_061855.1, on the reverse strand, counting down.
CTCACCTCTTCTCTTTCCCTCTCTTCTCACCTCTTCTCTTTCCCTCTCTTCTCACCTCTTCTCTTTCCCTCTCTTCTCTTATCCTCACTCCCCTTCTCTCTTCTCTCTTTCGCTCTCGCCTTCCCCGCTGCATAATCCTTGGGCGTCACAACTACCACGCGACGCCCCCGACTGGTCCTTTCGGAGGATACTTCCGCGTTGGGCCAGACGAGGCGGGATCCCCACCCCCCCTCTCTCTCTCTCTGTCTCTTTCTGTCTTTCTGTCTGTTTCTTTCTGTCTTTCTGTCTGTTTCTTTCTGTCTCTGTCTGTTTCTGTTTCTGTCTCTGTCTCTGTCTGTCTCTGTCTGTCTCTGTCTCTGTCTCTCTCTCTCGCTTCTCTCTCTCTCCTTCTATCTGTCTCTCGCTTCTCTCTCTCTCTCTCTCTCTCTCTCTCTCTCTCTTTCACTCTCTTTCACTCTCTCTCTCTCTCTCTCTCTCTCTCTCTCTCTCTCTCTCTCTCTCTCTCTCTCTCTCTCTCTCTCTCTCTCTCTCTCTCTCTCTCTCTCTCTCTCTCTCCCCCCCCCCCTCTCTCTCTCTCTCTCTTTTCTATTCTTCTCTCTCTCTCCTCTCTTCTCTTATTCTCCTACAGCAACAGAATAATCATATTCACAAATAACAACAATAACATAATAATTTAACGACGACAACGAAATATAACGAAAAACAACGAAATAGACAAGTAAATAGCCAAAGTTCATCAAAATAAAATATATATTTTTTTTGACCAATCCAGTTACAGAACTTACCAGTCCCGTTGACCTGACTGGAGGTCATCTCACGGATTGTATAATGTTTACCTGGGATACTGACGTAAATTATTCTTATGCTTATTACTGTTACTGTTGTTGTTGTTGTTGCTGTTGGTTTTTATTATTATTACCACCATCATGTTTGTTATCATCATCATTATTGTTAATATTGTTGTTATTATTATTGTTATTATGGTTATGATTATTATTATTATCATCATCATTATTATTATTATTATTATTATTATCATTATTATTATTATTACTGTTATTATTATTACTATCATTATCGTTATTATCATTATTTCTGTTATTATTATCATTATTACTATCATCAGTATTATTATTATTACTATCATCTTTATTGATATTATCGTTTTTATCTTTATTGTCATTATTATTTTTATTACTATTATCATCATTATATTAGTATTATCTTTATTTTTATTATTGTTATTATCCATATCATCATCATTATTAGTTTTATCTTTATTTTTATTATTTTTATTATCCATATCATCATTATTGTTACTTTTCTCTTTCTCTTCTTCCTTCACTTCTATTCCTACCTTCCTCTACCTCACCTCCTCTTCCTTCTTTCTCTTACCATCCCTCTTCCTCTTCCTCTTCCTTCTCCTCCTTTCCACCTTCCTTTTTCTTACCCCTTCTTATCCTTTTTTCTTTCTCTCTTTCTTTATCTCTCTCTCCCTCCCACCCCCCTTTTCTTTCTCGTTTCCCTTTCCCTCCCCCTCCCCCTTTTCATTCCGTTCCTTCTTTTTCTTCCTACATTCTCCTCTCCCTCCTATCTCCCTCATTCTTTCCCCCTCCCCTCTCCCTTCTTTTCTCATTCCCCTCCTTCTTTATTCTCCTCTCCTTTCTACCTCCCTCATTCTCCCTCTCTCCCTTCTTTTCCTTCTCCCATTTTTCCTCCTTCATCATTCTCCTCTCCCCTCTATCTCCCTCATTCGTCTCCTCTCCCATTTCTCTCTCCCTTCCTTTTTTACATCCCTCCTTTTCCCTCCTTCATCATTCTCCTCTCCCCTCTATCTCCCTCATTCGTTTCCCCATCTTCCGGGTTGCGTACCGGCGACCCGCGTTAATTCCGCCTCGTGTTTTTTTCCCCCGCCAAAACTTCTTTCTTCATTGTTATGCGAAAACTCATTTTTTTGTTTTTTGTTTTTGTTTTGTTTTTTCTTTTGTCTTTTCTTGATTTTCCGTAATCTTGTTTATGTGTCTCTTGTTTATTTATTTATTTATTTATTTTTTTTCTTTTTTCATTTTCCGTCATTTTATGACTTCTTCTTCTTTTTTTATATCATATTTCCCCCCCCCCCCCCTTTCTTTCTTTAAATTTCTCTTAACTTTTTTTTTTTTTTTTTTTGGGGGGGGGGGGGTGATTTCTCTTAAAAGAACCCTACTCCCACTTTTAAAAAGATTTTTTTTTCTTTTCTTTTCCTTTTTTTGAAAATTTACAAGTCAGACGAGGTCATCCACTGCGGGTGTTTCTTTCTTCCGGGTTGCTGAGACGAGGGTTAAAGAGGGGACAGTGGAGGCGGTGGAGTGGAGTGGAGGACGTGGCTGGGGTGGTGGAGGAGGTGGAGGAGATGGAGGTGCAGGTGCAGGTGGAGGTGGAGGAGGTGGAGTGGAGTGAAGGACGTGGCTGGGGTGGTGGAGGACGTGGCTGGGGTGGTGGAGTAAGTGGAGGTGGAGGTGGAGGTGGAGGTGGAGGGTGAGGTGGAGGTGGAGGTGGAGGTGGAGGTGGAGGTGGAGGTGGAGGTGGAGGTGGAGGTAGAGGTGGAGGTGGAGGTGGAGGTGGTGGAGGAGGAGGAGGAGGAGGAGGAGGAGGAGGAGGAGGAGGAGGAGGAGGAAGTGGAGGTGATGAAGGAGGTGGAGGTGGAGGTGGAGGAGGAGGAGGAGGAGGAGGAGGAAGAGGAGGAGGAAGAGGAAGAGGAAGTGGAGATGATGGAGGAGATAGAGAAGGAGTGTGAAGAGGAGGAGGAGGAGGAAGAGGAAGTGGAGATGATGGAGGAGATAGAGAAGGAGTGTGAAGAGGAGGAGGAGGAGGAAGAGGAAGTGGAGATGATGGAGGAGGTGGAGAAGGAGTCTGAAGAGGAGGAGGAAGAGGAAGAGGAAGTGGAGATGATGGAGGAGGTGGAGAAGGACTCTGAAGAGGAGGAGGAGGAGGAGGAGAGAGGCAACAACCCGGTGATATCTCATGGACGGAAAGTGGGCGAGAAAAGAGAAGGTGTTCGTTTACCTCAGCTGAGATGTGGCAAGGATGTGTATAGACTCTACATGCTTACATACATGCTTACATAAATACACACAAACACACAGACACACACATATATCTATATATGTATACACACACACACACACACACACACACACACACACACACACACACACACACACACACACACACACACACACACATATATATAAATATATATATATATATATATATATATATATATATATATATATATATATATAAATATATTCCTATTTTTATATATATATTTATTATATTATATTATATATATTATATTATATATATACATATATATATATATATATATATATATATATGTATATACGCAAACACACATCAATGCAACCAGAAAGACGCACAAACGCCCCCCCCCCCCCCCCGCCATAACCCCTTCGCCAACCTCCGCAAATCCCCCCCCCCCCCCCCCCCCCGCCGAACCAGGAAGAAGGAAGAAGGAAGAGGAGGGCGGGTCGAGCTGGGCGCGTGAGAGGGAAGGAAGTCAAGTGGCTGATGAAGGTGGGTGGAGAGGGGAAGGGGAGGGGAGAGGAGGGGAGGAGGGGAAGAGAGGAGAGGATGAGGGGAAGGGAGGAAAGAGGAGGGGAAGGGAGGGGAGAGGAGGGGAGGAGGGATGAGTAGAGGAGAGGAGGAGGGGAGGGGAGAGGAGGGGAGTAAGGATGGTTAGAGGAGAGGAGGAGGGGAAGGGAGGGGAGAGGAGGGGAGGAGGGATGGGCAGAGGAGAGGAGGAGGGGGAGGGAGGGAAGAGGAGGGGAGGAGGGATGAGTAGAGGAGAGGAGGAGGGGGAGGGAGGGGAGAGGAGGGGAGGGGGGATGGGCAGAGGAAGGATGAGGGGAAGGGAGGGGAGAGGAGGGAGAGGAGAGGATGGAGGAAGGAGAAAACGAGTGGTAGGGAGGGGAGAGGAGGGGAAAGGAGGGGGAAAGGGGATGGGAGAGGAAGAATTGGGATAGAGTGGGGGAGGGAGAGGAGAGGAGATGAGGAATTGGGAAGATCAGGGATAGGGAGGAGAGAGGAGAGGAGGGAAAGGGGGAGGAAAGGAGGAATAAGGGAGAGGCAAGAGGGAGGAATGTTCAAAGGGAAGGGAAGGGAGGGAATAAAGAGGGAATGGGAGGAGAAAGAGGGATGGGGAGAGGGGAAGATCGACGTTTAAGAGAGAAAGAAGAGGGAGAGAGAG
>NC_061855.1:32543584-32546084 GCF_019202785.1 Penaeus chinensis | reverse complement strand
AGAGAGAGAGAGAGAGAGAGAGAGAGAGAGAGAGAGAGAGAGAGAGAGAGAGAGAGAGACAGAGAGAGAGACAGAGAGAGAGACAGAGATAGAGAGAGAGACACAGAGAGAGAGAGAGACAGAGAGAGAGAGAGAGAGAGAAAGAGATTTTATTTTATTTTCTCTTCCTTTTTTCCTGATTCCCACGTGCTGGAGGTCACTGAGTATATCCCGTAACTCATCCACGGTTTCTGAAATAAAAGTGGCATCGTCTGGAAATTTTAGATAAACATCTAATCTCTTCGCTTCCCAGTTAATATTTCTGAAAATACTGTCAACACAAGCTGTGGATAGTTCTAGGAGCATTGAAACTCATTGCCTCGTTTTGGCATCTTTATCTTATCGGAAGATTTTGGAGTCTTACTGTGTGTGTGTGTGTGTGTGTGTCTGTACATATATACATACATACATACATACATAGATTGATAAATCGATAGATAGATTGAAAGATAGAAAGAGAGATTAATAGATATAGACACAGATAGATGGATGGATAGATAGATAGATAGATATTAAATGCACATACACATACTATATTTATGTGTGTGTGTGTGTGTGTGTGTGTGTATGTATATATATATATATATATATATATATATATATATATATATATATATATGAGTAAATAAATAAATATATAAAGATATAAATGAATATATATATATATATATATATATATATCCCTCTCTCTTCCCTCTGTTTTATTTTTGTTTTTTTTTAACTCAGCAGGATTCAGTGACGTCACGAGTTCGCACAGCAATCCTCATAATTGGATTCATTTGGTTTTAAAACGGATTCCCATTCATGATTCGTCAACATGTCATTATCAGCCAAGTCTTTGTTATGCATTTTCTATTCCCGCTCTTGTCCCTGTTTTATCATCCTTCCTCACCCCTGGACACGTGTTTTATTTGTGGTAAATAGAGAATAGTGATTTTAAATGTGATAATTATAATAATGATGATGATAATAATGATAAGAACAATAAGGAAAGTGTGACACGAGCTTCTCTTCTTCCCTTCTTCTGTTAACGTTTTGCAAACTATCCGATCTCCCTCTTCCCCCCTTTTTAACCCCTTTCTCTCACCCCCCTTCCCCCTTGAGAACCCTCCTTCCCCATACCCCGTTCACATGCCACCTCCCCCACCTCTTCCCCTTCAATTGATCCTCATCTTCTACTCTCCATCCCTCCTTTTCCTTAGTTCTTCCCTCTCTTTCCCATCCTTCGCTTCACACTTCACCCTCCCTTTCTCTTTTCTCCCCCTAATCCTTCATCCCCCGTTTTCTAAACCCCGCTGAACAACCCCTACTTTTTTCTCTTTCTTCCTCATCCTCCTCCCATTTATTCGTTTCCTCTCATTTCTCTTCGCCTTTTCTCTGCCTCTTTCCCCCTCACATCACCCCCTCACCCCCCTCATCGTCTTCCTCCCCCCCCCCCTCTCTCTCCTCACCTCTCCCACATTTCCCTTTTTCCCCTCTCTTTATCCCGTCAATAACTCTTCCTTTCTCTCTCCTCATCCTACCCTCCCCCCCTCTCTTTTTCCCCTTAGTCCTTCTACTCTCCCTACTTCCTACCATTCCCTTCTCCCCTCGCCCTCCCCCCCCCCCCTTTCCCTCCCCTGCCTCTACCCTTCATCCGTTCCCTCATCTCTCCCTCTCCACACCCCCACACCCTACCCTCTCCCATCCTTCCTCCCTCTCTATCCCCACTTCTCACCCCACCCTTTGCCCTTTCCCCTTCCTTTTCGCTCTCTCTTCTTCCCTCTTCTCACCCCTCTCCCTACCCTTCCCCCATCCACCTTCCCCCTTCTCTCCCCATCCTGTATGCTTTTCCCTTCCACCCTCCTCCTCCCACCCACTCACGTCCACTACCATTTTCGACCACCTTTTCCCCCTTCTCCACTTTCCTACCACTCCGCCCCCTTCTCCCCACCCCCTCACATCCTCCCTCTCCTCACTCCCACCTCCCATCCTCCCTCCCCCGCACTCCCTCCTCCCACCCTCCCTTTCCCCAACCCCCCTCCCACCCTGCCTCTCCCCACTCCCTCCTATCACCCTCCCTTTCCCTACTCCCTCCTCTCACCCTCCCTTTCCCTACTCCCTCCTCTCACCCTCCCTTTCCCTACTCCCCCTCCCCCCTTCCCCCCCACCCGCCTTCCCTCTCTCCCCACCCCCTCCTCCCCCAATATATGCGTACCCAGGAATCGAACACGACCCGGGTACACTTCGTAATGATGATGATGATTCCGTGATGAGTATTAATATCGCCACACTGCTTGGGAAACCATTTATCTCTTTTAGTCTAATTTGTTGGTTGGTTCTCTCTCTCTCTATCTATCTATCTATCTATCTATCTATCTATCTATTTCCCTCTCTCTCTTTCTTTCTATCTATTTCTCTATCTATCTATCTATCTATCTATCTATCTATCTATATATCTATCTACCTATCTATCTATCTA
>NC_061855.1:32523584-32526084 GCF_019202785.1 Penaeus chinensis | reverse complement strand
TCAACACACAGAGAAATGCATCCTTTATACACGCGTCGAGAGACCCATCCATAATAGACACACAACAGAACCGGGGCCATAATACACACAGAAAGCTTGCCTATGGTAATGCATCTCGTGCAAGAGACTCAAGACAAATCTCCTCCTTAAGGGCTTAGAAAGAGAAATATACTGATTTATTGGCCATTTCTTTCGTGTTTTCTGTCGTTTCGCTGTTGTTTTATTATTCTCTCTTCCTTTAATGTCCAATGTTTTTTTATTTTTGTTCTCTTTTATTTGTCTTTTCTCGTTTTCTTATTTCATTCTCTTGATTTTTTTATGTCTTTCCTTTTTTTTATATCTCCCTCTCTTCATCTCCTCTACTATCCTCTTCTCTACCTCTCTGCATCTCCTTCCTCCTCCTCCTTTTTTTCTTCCTCCTTTCTTCTCCTAACCCTATCCTCTCCCTCTACTTTCTCTCCCCTCTTCCCCTCCCTTCCGCCCCCCTCCATCCCCCTTCCCCTTCCCGTTCCTCCACCCCCCTAGTCCACCCTCCTTCTCCCTCTCTCCTTCCCCTTCCTTCCTCCCCCCTCCTCTACTCTTCTCCCTTCATCCCTTTCCCCTCTCCCCTCCACACTCCACACCCCCTCTCCTCTCCCTACTCCTCCACCCTCCTCCTCCTCTCCCTCCCCCTCAACCCTCCCATCCCCCTCACTCCTCCTCCCCATCCCCTCTCCTTCCCCCCCCCCCCACTTCCTCTCTCCTCCTGCTCCTCCCCTGCCCTTCCCCTTCTTCCTCCTCCCCCTCAACTCTTCCCCCCCCCCCCTCCTCCACCCCCATCGGCTCCTGTGACCCAACGCTTGCTGGGTGTGAGTTTGAGATCAGCATTCTCTGCTAAATGCGAGTTGATAATATATTCATATTTTAAGGACAGGGAAGAGGGAACATTAGTAATAAGGTCATGATTTTAAGTGCAAAAATGGGAAGAGGCTGCAGGAGGCTGGAAAGGAGAATGAAAACAAAAACAATAAAGGAGAAAGAAATGAAAAAGGATAAGGAAGAGAAGAAATGTAATGAAACAACAAGAAAGGAAAACATAAACGAAGAAAAGAACAACATCATAACATTAAAAAACGTAGATAGTACAGAAGAAAATTTAGTCAGTGATAGAATAGAAAGAAAGGAGAGAATCCGAAAGAGAGAGAGAGAAAGGGAGGGAGAGAGAGAGAGAGAGAGAAAGAAAGAGAGAGAGAGAGAGAGAGGAAAATTGAAACAAGGAAACATAATGGTGCGCAATGGCTGCATGATTGAGCGTTCGTATTGCATGAAATCGCTTTGCATAATGTTGCAGCGGCCATTGTGTCGGGGACGTCGAGATGATATTAGTTGCTTGACTGTCCTTGTGTTTGTTTGTTATTGCTGTCTTTGTTCCCTGTCTTTTTTTGACAGGGGGGGGGGGGCAATTGGCGTTGTTCTTGTTCATATTTGGTTGTGTGATTGTTGTTCTTGTTTCTTTCGGTTGTATTGTTAGGTAGTATTTTGGTGTACGTACAGGTGGATGGATAGATAGATGAGTAGATAGGTAGGTAGGTAGATAGATAGATAGGTAGATAGATAAACATATAGATAGATAGGTAGGTAGGTAGATAGAAAGATAGGCAGGTAGATAGATAGGCAGACAGATAGATAGATAGATGAAAAGAAAGATATAAATTTAGGTAGGTAGACAGATCGATACCAAGACACACTCGCAAAAAAATAGAGAAAGTAACTTAGAACCTCATTTCGCGTAAGAAAGTTTTTTTTTTTATATAAATGAAAACATGGAGTCTGGCATTCGGGATTTTGTCTGCGTTCTTAAGATGTGAATGGAGAGGAGCGATTTATCGCGTATTCAAATTAGCTCGTTTCCTACACATCCGGGAACTTGGTCTAGGCGGCACTTGATTTCGTTCACATACTCTACGGGTGCATGGGAGGGGGTATGTGGGAGTGGGGGGGGTGTAGGATGGGGCGGATGTGGGGATGTGGGGGGGGGGGAAGGGGAGAGAGGGGGAGAGGAAAGAGGAGGAAAGAGAAGTTGAAGGGAAGGTGGAGGGAGACTGATAGCTTGAAAGATGGAGAAGGGAGAGGAAGGGTTGGAGAAAGCCTGAGGCAGACAGGAGGAAGGGAAGGGAAGGATAAAGGGTCGAGTTAGAGGAGGAGATGGAGAGGAAAGGTGGAGAAGGTGAGAGACAGATAAAAAGACAGGCAGGCAGGTACAGAGGCAGATCGGTGATGAAGGCGAGAGAGAGAGAGAGAGGGAGAGAGAGAGAGAGAGAGAGAGAGAGAGAGAGAGAGAGAGAGAGAGAGAGAGAGAGAGAGAGAGAGAGAGAGAGAGAGAGAGAGAGAGAAAGAGAGAGAGAGAGAGAGAAAGAGAGAGAGAGAGAGAGAGAGAGAGAGAGAGAGAGAGAGAGAGAGACAGAGACAGAGAGAGAGAAAGAGAGAGGCAGAGAGAAGCGAGAGAGAGGGAGGAGAGAGA
>NC_061855.1:32481084-32486084 GCF_019202785.1 Penaeus chinensis | reverse complement strand
TCACTCTTTTTATTCTCTCTCTCTCTTCTTTTTTTTACCCCTGAGGAGGAAATGCCTGCCATACGGGACAAATAAACATACCCTTGCGGCTTTTCCCCAATCTCTTTTAAATTTAAATACCCTGTTTCTTCCCTATCTGCGACGCCAACAGAACTCAGACTGGATGTGTTTAGGCAAGATATGTGGGGTGGGGGGGGGGGAGGGGAGTTTTTTTTGTTTGGGGGTTGGGGTGTTGGGGGGGAGTGTTATTGGGGGTGGGTGTGTGTTTGGGGTTTTGTTTGGGGTGGAAAAGGTGTGGTGTGGTTTGGGGTGGGTGTGTGTGTGTACGGTGTGCGTGTGGTGGGTGTGGTGTTGTGAATTTGGGGGGGAAGGGTCCCCAATATATTTTAAATGTGTTTGGGGTGGGGGAAGGGGGGTTTTGTGGTTTGGGAAATTTTGTGTTTGCTTGTGAGTTTGAAGAGAGTATCTTCGTGTGCGAGGGCAAGTGAGTTTGTTTGCCCCGTGTACATATGTACATGTGCGCGGGCGCGCGGGTGTGTGTGTATGGGGTGTGTATTATGTGGGGTTTTGTGGTGTGTGTGTGTGTATTGTGGTGTGTGCGTCGTTTGCGGGCCAGGGTGGTTAATGTGTGGGGGGGTTTTCACACCGAACACCTTACAAATAGTAATTGCCTAAACCCATCTGTTTCCCCGAAAAAAATATAATCTTCTCTATCTTAACCACCTACACACCCACCTCGATCCCACCAAACAACAAACAGTCTACCAATGTCTACCTACATACCCCTTTCCTCCCTCCAATATCTATCTATACCCCCCTCTAAATATTTATCTATCACCCTCCCCTCCCCCACTCTCTCACATAGCAACTCCACCTCGCTTAACGCCCGTTGGACTTAGATTCTTAATTAAGGGCATAAACAAAACTGAAATTACCCCTTTGCTTTTAAAAACAAATAGCAAAGAGGCGTGAGGATTAAAAGGGGAAAAATTTAAAGGGACAAGAAGGGAAAAAACGAGCAAAAGAGAGAGGGGGGGAGGAGAGGAGTGGGGGGGGGGGAAAGAAGGGCAAGGAATAGAAGTAAGATAGAGAGAAGGAGAAAAAGGATAATAGATAAGTTGATAGATAGGGAGAAAAAACAATAGAAGATAGGAGAAAAACAATGATAGATTGATAGATATTAAAGAGAGAGGAAAGCGAAAAAGGGGGGGAATTAAATTTTTTTTTTTAAAATTCTCTCTCGCTCTCTTCTCTCTCTCTCGTCTCCTCCTCTCTCTCTCACTCCTCTCTCTCTCTCCTCCTCTTCTCTCTTTCATTCCACCTCTTCTCTCTCTCTAGCTATTAAATAAAACCCTTTTTAAATTTATGTTATTTTTTATTTTTAAAATAGTTAAACCTCGATCTTTTTTTATCAGTCTGTTATTATCTACCCTACCTACCCCAAATCCTCTGTTTGCCTTTGTTTGTATGTCAAACTGTGTTCCCATTAAGATAAAGGGATGAATAATGAAAATAAAGAAAAAAGAGGGAGAGAAAGAGAAAAAAAAGAAAGAAAAGAAGAAGAGAGAGAGATAAAGAGAAAGAAAAAAGAGAGAGAGAGAGAAGAGAGAGAGAAGGGGGGAGGGGGGGGGGGGGGAGAAGAGAGAGAAAAAGAGAGAGAAAAAGAGAGAGGGGAAAAGGGGGGGGGAGGGAGGGGGAAAATCGTAGACATTTGATAGCCTCACAAGTGAAAACAAACATCCCCCCCATCCATAAACATATATCTTACACAAATACATACTTTTATTTTTTTTTGTGTTTTCCCTCCCCCCCGGCGTTTTGACATCATAAATTTCTTTTTTTCTCCTTGTCCACAATTTTCTTCTAAACCTTCTGTTTCCAAAAACAAACGTTTTCCTTACTTCTTTTCAAAATTTCTTATCTTCATCTATCCTATAAATAATAATATATAAAATATATATATATATATATATAACATAAAATTTTAAAACTTTTTTTTTCTTTTTACACTGTCATTGCTTCCGTCATTGTCTATCGGGCCCTAACCTCCATCTCGTGGGTGTTGTGGGTGGGGGGGTGGGTTTTGTGGGGTGTGTTTCTGTCTGTCTCTTTGTCTCTTGTGTCGTCTGCCCTGCTGTCTCCCCCTTTTCTCTCTCTCTTTCTCCCTCCCTCTCCCTACTCTCTCTTTTCTCTCCTCCCTCTTTTCCCTCTCGCTCCCCCCTCTCTCCCCCTTTTTTCCCCCTCTCTCTTTTCCTTTTCTTCCCTTTCCCCCTCTTCTCCCCCTCTTCTCCTTTTCTCTCTTTCTCTCTCCCCTTTTGGTCACACTTAGCCCTGAGCTCCAAAATTTTTTTCCTGCCACGGGTCATGGGAAGGGAAATGTCGTTCACTGAGGTCAGCCGGCCCCGTCAGGGATTAATTGTCTTCCCTCCCTCCCCCTCTTCCTTCTTCCTTCTTGCCTTTCTTCTTGTTGTTGTTCTTTTCTTCATTTCATTTTCATTTTTAATTTTTCCCCTCATTTCTTTTTCTGCCCTTTTCCTCATTTTTTTTTTTTTTTTCCTCCTCCTTCACCGTTTTCTTCTTTTTTCTTCCTTTTCTCTTCCTTTTCTCTTTCTTCTTCCTATTTTTTTTTCATTTCTCCTCACTTATTTTCCCATTTAAAGCCTTTTCCCCTCTGCCTCACTCTACCTGTTACTTGCTAATCCCCCCTTTTTATCTTTTTTATCTATCTTTTAATTTTAAAAATTACCTCCTTTCTCATTCTTCGTTTCTCTCCTCTCCTCCTCATTTTTTTCTAATTATCACCTTTTAGTTCCCCCCCTTTTTCTTCCTCTTGCTCCTACTTCCTCTTCATCTTCCTTCTTTTCTCCTCTCTCCTCGTCTTCTTCTTTCCTTCTTCCCACTCCTCTTTCCAATTCATCACCCCTCCTCCTCCTCCTCCTCCTCCTCCTCCTCCTCCTCCTCCTCCCGTCTTCCTCTTTCCTTCATCCTACTCCTCCTTCCAATTCATCTCTCCCTCCTCCCCATTCCCCCCACCATTTTATATCCCCTAAAGTTGTCTTCCCTTTCTTATTGCTCGTCTTGGTCTGTATTCCGCGTCATTACATTTCCTTTTATAACCTTTTATTCTGTCTCTCCTTATTTCCACTATTTTTCATACATAATATTAATTTGTAGTTCCCTCCACCACTCCGCTCTCCCGCTCTCAACCTCCTCCACCCTACACTCCCCCATCTCCACTTCCCCTCCCATTACTTCTCCTTTCTCTTCCCCCCTTTCTTTCACCCTTCTTCCCCTCACTCTCCGATTCTCCTTGTTCCTCATTCGCTATCTCTTCTACATTCTCCCACTCTACACCTTCCCTTTCCCTCCATCCCCTACTCCCTCCCCCATTTTCTCTCCCCTCACCCCCCTTCTCTCCCCCTTCTCCGCCCTCCACCCCCTCCCCCGCTCTTTTCACCCTCAATCTCTTTTTCCACTTCCCTCCCCCCTTCCCCCCTTCTCCCCCCCCCTCTCTCCAGCCCAATCTCTCCTCCACTTTCCCCTCCTCCTCCTCCTCCTCCATTCCCATCTTCCCCCTCCACCTCCCTATTTCTCACCCTCCCTCCTCATGCCCCCTCTCCTTCTGCATCCATTTTCAAACTTTATCCCCCCCCCACTTCCACAATCTCTCACAATTTCTCCCCCTCCCCCTTTCCCTAGCTCTATTCCGACCCTTTCCTTTTCCCTCACTTCCCCTCCACCCCTCCTTTTTTCCCCTCCCCACCTCCAGTCCCCCCTTTTCCCCACCCCTTCATCCCCCCCCCCCCCCCACCCCCACCCTTCTCCCCCCAATCTCTCATCCTACCCCTCCTCCCCCCACCCTCCCCTCTCCATCCCCAAATCCCCTCACCCCCTTTCCCCCTCAAATTTCGCATTCCCCCCCACCTAAAACCTCCCCTCCTACCCCCTCCCCCCCCCTTCCCCTCCCCCTTTCTCTTTCCCCCCCTCCTCCCTTCCCCTCTTTTTTCCGGGCCCCCCACCCCCCCCTTTCCCCCCCCCCCCTCTTTTCCGGGGCCTCCCGCCCTCCCCCCTTCCCCCCCCCCCCTTTTCCCGGGCCCTCCCGCCCTCCCATCAATTTAATTCCAACGTCCCCGGTTTTATTGGATTGAGAATAATTTGAGAAGATATATCGTATGACACCTCGGTAAAAATTTGTCCTCGCCTTCTCTAACTTACTATCTTCCTCTTGCACTTCATCCCTCCTTTCCCCCTTTTTTGTTTTTTTTTTTTGGTCCCTTTTATGTTTTTTCTCTCTCTTTTTTTCCTAGTTTATTATGTTTGTTTTATATTCGTTAATGGTTCTTCATTTTCTTTTCTCGCCCTTCTTTTTCTTCTCTCTGTCTCTCTTCTGCTTTCTGTCCTCTTTTCCTCCTCCTCTCTCTCCCTCTCTCTTTCTCTTATATCTTATCTTCTGTTAATTCTCTTTACTTCTACTACCTTATCCATCCCCTGTCATTATTTCTATATATACTTATTGATTTGACTGTCTCTATCTATTACCCATTATTATCATCTTTTTTTTTCCATATCCACTTAAAAAAGAAAAAGAACAAATATATATATAAAAATTTTATATTATATAATAAAATATAATATATAAAAATTTAAAAATTATGTATATATATCAAATATATATATAATATTATATATACAAAAAAAAAAATTTTAAAAATTCCTACAATAGATATCACTGGTATTGCCTTTTGGGTCCCTCTCCCCTTTTGCATTGCTGCTTTTTTTTTTTTAAAATTCTACCATCGTTAATTTTTTACCTTATTTTTCCCGTTTCTGTTATGATATTGTCATTCGTTTCGTATAATTTTATTTCTGATGTTTTTTTTTTCTTTTCTTTTCATCATTCTGTTTTTGCCCCTTTTTCATTACCATTTTTTATTATTGTCTTTTTTTTTAAATTTTTTAAACTGTTTTCATTAGTTTCATTGTATCTCTTTCATTCCTCT
>NC_061855.1:32463584-32468584 GCF_019202785.1 Penaeus chinensis | reverse complement strand
TACGCCCATTTTCCCATAGTAATAATAATAATGATGATGGTAATAATAACAATAATAATAGTAATGATAATAATAGTAATAATAATAATAATAATTGAAATAATGATAATAATCATAATAATAATAATAATAATAATAATGATAATAATAATAGTAATGATAATAATAATAAATAAATAAATAAATAAATAAAAATGGCGGTCTCGCAAAATCTCAGATATTCTCTTTCTTCTTTTTCGTTTCTTCCTTTCCCTTCCAGACCCTCCCTCCCTCTCCCATTCAGATAAGGGCCCTCCTAACCCAAAACCCCCTATCTCCCTCTTTCTCGTCTCCCTCACGCCCCCAACTCCTCGCTCCTACTAACACCTCCTTCCTTTCCCCTTTCGTCTTTCAGGCCTTTCCCCTTTTCTCTTTCCCCTTCTTCATCCCCCCCAAACCCTCTCCCCTTTTTTTTTCCCCTCACCCTTCCCTCACCCCTCCCTCATTCCCCACCCCTTCCCTCTCCCCTTCCCTCTTCTCATCCTCATCTCCCTCACCCCCTCCCTTTCCCCTCCCTCATCTCCATCTCCCTTTTAGCTCCTTCCCACCAATCTCCTCTCTTCCTCCCCTTCCTCATCCCCTCTAAGTCGGGCTCCTACTCCCTATCTCCCTTCCCTTGCCCTCCCCCCCCCCCCCCTATCTTTTTCATGGCAACTCCTCTCCGAATATTCTCTCACCCCAACCGCCCCCTCCGCCATCTCCCCCTCTTCCCCCAACTCCCATTCCTTGACTTCCCTCAACCTCTCCCTTTCCTCCTTTCCTCTCACTCCCAACCCCTCTCTTCCCCTCCGACACCCATTCCCCTCATCTCCCCAACTTCCCTTTCTCAACCCCCCTCAACCCCCACTCCCCCCTCTTCCCTTCCTTTTCACCCCCACATTTCCTCAACCCCTACCTACTAAACCCATTTGCCCACCTCTCGTCTCATCCCCTAACCCCCACTTCCCCTCCCCCCAACGCCTATTCCCTTACCTCCCCTACCATCTTCCTCTCACCCCCCAACTCCCCTCTCACTCCATCTCCTCTCCCCTCTCACCCCTTCCTCCTACTTACTCCCACATACTCCCTCCCCTCCCCCAACACCCTCCTCCCCCAGAAGCCATTCCCCCCTACCTCATCTCCCCCACCTCCTATCCCCCCAACGCCCTCCTCCCCCACCTCCCTTCCTACCAAACGCCCATTTCCCCCCACCACCCCTCCCCCCCAAACGCCCTCCTTCCCCACCTCCCCTCCCCCAAAACGCCCATCCCACCTTACCTCACCTCTCCCTCTTCCCCTCCATCACCCCCCCCCCCCCCTTCGACGCCCATTCCCCTCACTCGCGGCCGACACAAAGCATCCAATTCTCAGTCGCCGCTTGAGGGCTTCTTGACTTGGCGGGTCAAGGGAGACGGGGAAGACAAAGGACTTAAAGGGGAAGGGAGAAAGATGGGGAAGAGGGATAGAAGGAGAGAAAGGGTAAGGAAAAGGTGGGAAGAGGAATTGAAGGGGAGAAAGGGGAAGGGAAAGATGGGGAAGAGGGATAGAAGGAGAGAAAGGGGAAGGGAAAGTGGGGAAGAGGAATTGAAGGGGAGAAAGGGTAAGGGAAAGATGGGGAAGAGGGATAGGAGGAGAGAAAGGGTAAGGGAAAGTGGGGAAGATTAGGGAGGGGAGAAAGGGGAAGGGGAGAAAGGGTGAGCGGAGAAAGGGGGAAAGGAAGTGGAGAAGAGGGGAGAAAGATGGGTAAGGGAGGATAAGGAGGAGAATAATGGGAGTGGGGGAAGTGAGGAAGAAAGATGAGAGAGGGGAGAAAGGGAAAGATGGAGTGGGGAAGAGAGGGAGATTAGGAAGGGGAAGTGTAGAGAAAAAGAGGGGTGAAGGAAAGTGAGAAATGAAGAAGCGGGGAAAGGAAGGGAAATTGAAAGAGAAATAGAAGATGTTGAATGGAAGAAAAACGGAAAATGGGGAAGGAGAGAAAGGGGGAGGGAAAGATGGAGAAGAGGGGGAAGAGTGCGAAGGATTAGAATGTTGAAGTAGGGAAGAAGAGGGGAGATGAGAAAGGGAAAGGAGAATGGAGAAGGGAGGAAAGAGGTAAGAGAAGAAGGGGAAGGAAAGTGGAGAAGAGCGGGAAGATTAGCAAGGGGAAGTAAGAATGAGGGGAAAATAAGGAGAGAAGAAGAAGGGGAGAAGAGTGGAAGGAAAGTGAGGAAGGACGCAGGAAAGATAAGGAAGGTGAGGTGGAGAAAAAGAGGAGTGAAGAAAAGTCAGGAAGAGAGGGAAAATTAAGAAGTGCAAGTGGGGAAGGGAAGAAGAAGGGGAGGAAAAGAAGAGAATAGGAGGAGGTTCGGAAGAAGAAAGGGGAGGGGGAGGTCGGGGAAGAGAGAAGATAAGGAAAGGGAAGGAGAGACGGGATTTTTTTTTCAAATATACAAAACACATTATACACAATCATTGCTACCTCTGACACCAATTCAACCATGAATTAATATCTCAAGAAAAAAAAAATTGAAGATCTCTTTCGCTCATTAATTACTAATTACTGTCATACTACCACTGGACACTATCATTAATCATTAAAGACGGGTATTTTAATGGCTGAAGTATAATAGATTCTTAATCAAGCGGTCAGACTTTTGAGAAATGAGCTTCTTAAGACTAATTATGATAAGTAACTGACTAATGAATTTATAATCATAAAACCTCATTGATATATAATTATACAATTATGTCATAAGGTTATTTTTGTAGTTGATATATCGAATATATTTGGCAATTCTACTCAAATACTACATCGATTAATCAAAAGAAGATTAATGTTATCAGTGAGACGTTGATTCAATTGATTAAACAGTGGATTTATCTCAATGAAAAGGGGATTTACAGAATGTATGTATATATATATATGTATATATATATATATATATATATATATATATATTATGTATATATATATATATATATATATATATATTATGTATATATATATATATATAATCTCAGCAAGTGATTTTCCTTTCGGGAATCTTAATTTTATCAGGAAGAGTAACACCAGCGTAGCTACGAACATCTTTTTATTTTCAAACGTTTCGAAGTTTTCTAAACTTCATCTTCAGTGCTAGAAAACAGAAAAAGAACCATAAATATAAGCAGAAATTGCAAGAAATTACAACATAGAATAAATAATTGGTTACAAACAAAGCAAAACAGGCTATACAAGCAGTAAAGGGAATGAGGGTTGTTTAGAAGAAGCTAACGTTGAACTAGGGAAACAAGGATAATGGTAAACAGAGTGATTATTAATAGATCAGAATTCAACAATAAAATAGGTAGAAGTTTTAAAACAGGCTCTAGATTAAATTGAAAATTAGAAAGAGAACAGTAAACATTGTTAAGAAACACGAAAACAAAACAAAACATAAGACCACTATTATTAAAACTTACATAGAGATATATGCAGTTATTGGGTATGTAATGGGAAGGCAGTTGTTGTGTTGTTTAGGTCTGGTTTCATCCTTGAGATAAACAAGGATTCCAAGGTGATGAGGTTAAGTCTGTTAGAAGTAGAGGACAGAATGTGAAAATCAGATTGTGTGAGTGGATGTCCAGTGGAATAGCAGTGTTCTCTGATGGCAGAATGTGATGGTGAACTGAGCAGAATACCTGTACGGTAAGACTTACCCATATGCTCCAAAATACGGTGTTGTAGAGAGCGTGTGGTACTACCCACATATCGAGAGTTACATCTCGAACAATTAAATTGGTAAACAACACTGGATTTTAGTGCAAATGGTAAAGGCTCGGATTTATTCAAAAGAGAACGCATAGTGGTAGTTGTCTTGAAAATGAATTTGAAATCAATTTGGGGGAATGTATCCTTAAAAATGTGTTGAAGTTCCTGTCTAATGTTAAAACTTAAATGCCCAAGGAATGGAAGTGTGATATAACACGAGTCTTTTGCCACTGATAATACTGGTGTAGGCGGCGAGAGTTTCTTGTTTAAAAACTTTCTTAGTATTCTGTAGAAAAATTTGTTGGGGTATGAATTCTCGGTGAAGTAATTAAGCAGGAATTTCATCTCTTTGTCAAAACTAACGTAGTCAGAGCAAATACTATATGCTCTGTTGATAAGTGTTGAGATGCTATTGAGTTTAAATAGTTTGGGGGAGAAGCTAGAGTAGTTTATACCCAAACCAGTGAATGTGGGTTTCCTATAGACTGATGTTGTTAGCTTGCCATTTTCTTTTGTTATGAGGGTGTCTAAAAATGGGAGTTTTGAGTCTTGTTCAATTTCATAAGTGAACTTTAGATTAGGGTGTTTTGTATTTAGATACGACACAAACTGCTCAACTTGCGAGCAGTTTTTAAAAAGGAGGAATGTATCATCCACATATCTGCGGTACAAATTCGGTTTGAATTCATCAGGGCATTGGTTTAACCATTCCTTCTCATGATAGCATAAGAAGGCATTAGCATAGGTGGGACCTAAAGGGGAGCCCATGGCTACGCCATCTGTTTGTGTATACAGGTTGTCATTGAAAGTGAATACTGAGTCAACAGTTGCCAATTGGAGTGCTTTAGTCATTTGTTTTTCATTTAGATGATGGGAATATTCATTTAAACAGGAGAGTTCACGTACAATAAGGTTAGTGGTCTCTTCTAGTGGAACATTTGTGAAAAGAGATTGTATATCAACACTGGCCATAACAACAGGCTCAATGATTTCACGAGTAGTTATATCGTTAACAAAATCTTTTGTGTTATCAATAGTATATTCATTTTTTGTCAGAGGGGTTATTATTGGTATCAAAAATTTTGCTAAGTTATAATTAAAAGTACCAATTGATGAAATAATGGGCCTAATTGGGTTACCTAATTTGTGAATTTTGGGGAGACCATAAAGAACACCTGGTCTTGATCCAGATGCATATAAGTTATTGTAGACGGGCTCACCAACTAAGTCTTTTATACTGCGGAGGAAGCGA
>NC_061855.1:32453584-32456084 GCF_019202785.1 Penaeus chinensis | reverse complement strand
TTCTCTTCCTCTTCTCCCTCCTTCCATCTTTTAAAACTCTTCCTACGCCTTTTCCTCATCCTTAAAATCAGATCGTTACCGATATTCGTATTTTATTCCTCTTCCTCCTTCTCTTTCTCTTCTTTTTCCGTTCTCCTATGATTTTCTTCTTTTTCCTTTCCTCTGCTTCTCCTTCTTTTTTTTCATCTTCTTCATTCCTTCCTCCACTTTTTCTTCTTCTTCTTTTTTATATAATTATTCTTTATAGGTTTATCATTATTGGTGGAAAGAAAAGAAGAGGGAAAAGGATACAGGTTAGGAAGAAAAAAATAATAAACAAACAGCAAAGAGGAGGAGGAAGGAAGGAGGGGGAAGCAGGAAGAGGAAAGAACGAGGAAGAGAAAGGAATAAGGAGAAAGAAAAGAAAAGAGGTGGAGAGGAAACAAAGAGAAGAGAAGCAGGGAAGGAGAGGAAAAAGGAAAGAGGAGAAAGAAGGATAGAGGAAAATGAAGGAAAGTAAAAGAGAAGGAAAGAAGGAGGAGTAAGAAAGAGGAGAAGAGAAGAAAAAGAAGGAGAGAGATATTTTTTCTCTTTTTTTTTCTATAATATTCTTCTCCATACACTCGTTCTCTTTTCCGTTCTTCTACTCTCTTCCTCCTTCTCTGCTGCTTCTTCTTCCTTCTCCTTCTTTCATTTCATCCCTTCTCCCATTATTCCTCCTTGTCTCCCCTCCCTCTTCTTCTCTTCTTCTTCCCTCTACTCCTCTTCCTTGTCACCATCCTTCTCTCCCTCTTTTTCCATTTCCGGTCTTTAGAACACTCGATTGCAATAGAGTATTTGACTTGGAAACGAGGGCATAAAAAATAAGCAAACAAACAAACAAAGGAATGATTGGCTTAGCTCGACGGTCAGGCAGGTAATTTGACTCTGGCTGACTAAATCTGTCTCCCTGCTGACTACGAGAAAATGTTACTCTCTGCTGACTAAATCTGACTCTTTGCTCGCTAAATTTGACTCTCTGCTGTCTAAATCTGATTCTGGCTGACTAAATTTGAATCTGGCTGACTAAATCTGATTCTGACTGACTAAATCTGATTTTGACTGACTAAATCCGATTCTCTGCTCACTAGATCTGACTCTGGCTGACTAAATTTGATTCTGGCTGACTAAATCTGACTTCTGCTGACTAGATATGACTCTCTGTTGACTCAATCTGCCTCTTCTGCTTACCAAATCAGACTTTGGTTAACTAAATCTGAATCTGGCTGACTAGATCCGACTTTGGCTGACTAAATCTGATTCTGGCTGACTAAATCTGACTCTGGCTGACTAAATCTGATTCTCTGCTGACTAGCGAGCTAAAGCAGTCGGTATGTTACTCTATTACCTAGACTCTGCGTTCAAATAGTAAATCACTTCCCGAGTAAACTTTTTTGTACTCGAAATGTTGGTGTTTTTGTTGTGGTTGTCGTTGTTTTTGTTGTTTTTGTTGTCGTTTTCGTTCACCGTGACTATGCTTCAATTCCGGGTTAATAGAAGCTTTTGGAGTTTGTTCAGTTTGCTTCTTGACTGGTCAGTTGGATGAAAAGCAAAAATGCCAGGTGGACTGAATAGTATTTTGAATGTACGGTCAGTTTTCTTTTTCTTATCATTATAATCATTATCATTCTTCTTCCTCCTCTTCGTTTTTAACATTTCTTCTCTTTTTTCTTCTTACTCTTCGTTCTTTCTTTTTCTCATCTTCCTCGTATTCTTTTCATTCTTAATCTTATTCTTACTTTTCTTTTTCTTCGTCTTCGCCTTTCGTCATCTTCTTCCTCTTATTATCATTTGTTTTGTTTTTCTTAATCTTCTTCCTCTTCTTCAAATAACAATAGTAAAACATGTGTGCGCAAGAACAAACAAAAAAGAAACAAGCAAAAACAAAACATAGCAAAGCACAAAAAAATAGAAACAAAAACCAAACAAGACAAAAACAAAGCAAAACAAAATCGAAACAAAACGAAACAGAGACAAGGCAAAAACAAAAAAAGAAAAAAAACAGCAAAAAAAACGAAAATGAAACGCAACAAAAACTAAAAACAAAACGAAACAAAAACAAAACAAAACAATACAAAACACACAAAAACAAAAACAAAAAAAAAACAACAACAAAAAAACAAAAACATTAAACACGACACGGCACAAATCAAGTCAGCCATTGGCCCCGTCATTCGAATAACAATTAACAAAATAATGAAGGTCTGGTGCCATCCCATTACTAAAGCTCTTTAAATGTAAATACGACTCCCTGTTTAATGAAAAACATCATCGTTGTCCACCAGCCAGCGCTTCCATTCTCTGACGCGTGCTTACATAAAAAAAAAAAAAAAAGAGAGAGAGAGAGTGAGAGAGGGGGGGGGGGGGGGGAGGGAGAAGCAAAGAAACAGAGTGAGAGAGAGAGAGAGGGGGGGGGGAGTGAGGGAGAAGAAAAGAAATAGAGTGAGAGAGAGAGGGGGGGGGGAGAGGAAGAGGGAGAAGA
>NC_061855.1:32423584-32428584 GCF_019202785.1 Penaeus chinensis | reverse complement strand
CCACCCTCACCCCCTACCCACTCACCCCCTCCTCACCCATCCACCATCCTTATCCTTCTCACCCATCCCCTCTCCCTCCCTCCAACCCCAACTCCTATCCTGCCCACCATCCAACCCTTCCCACCCACCTATCCACTCACCCACCCTCAATCCCATCTTCCCCACCCACCCGCTCTCCCAATCAACCACCCACCCACCCTCTCTTCCACCCATCTACCCCCTCCCCCACCTATCCACCAACCAACCCTTACCACCCACCCCTACCCAAACCTCCCCCCCCCAACTCCCCCACCCCACCCACCTCCCTCAAGGCTCGTGAAAGAACTCCCGACTTTATGTACTTTTTAAAGCTTACTCGGAGATGTTAAACTTTGGCGGGCCTTTCAGCAGCATAATAGCAGCAACATGGCGCCTAACAGGCATTTCGTTTATTGCACTTTGTTCCCTTGTCGTAAAAGAGAGAAAAAAGGGGAGAAGAGAGAAGGGAGAGGAAAAAAGAGAGAGGGGGAGAAAGAAGGGGGGAAAAGAGAGAGGGGGAGAAAGGAGGGGAAAAAGAGGGAGAGGTAGAAAGGAGGGGAAAAGAGAGAGCGGGAGAAAGGAAGAGAAAAAAGAGTGTGGGGGAAAAAGGAGGGGAAAAAAGAGAGAAGGGGAAGGAAGGAAGGGGAAAAAGAGAGAGGGGAGAAGGGAGGGGGAAAAGAGAGAGGGGAGAAGGGAGGGGAAAAGAGAGAGGGGGGAAAGGAGGGGAAAAAGGGAGAGGTAGAAAGGAGGGGAAAAGAGAGAGGGGAAGGAAGGAAAGGAAAAAAAAGAGAGGGGGAAGAAAGAAGAGAAAAAAGAGAGAGGGGAGAAAGGAGGGGAAAAAGTGAGAAGGGAGAAGGGAGGGGAAAAAGAGAGAGGGGTAGAAAGGGAGGGAAAAGAGAGAGCGGGAGAAAGGAAGAGAAAAAAGAGAGTGGGGGAAAAAGGAGGGGAAAAAAGAGAGAAGGGGAAGGAAGGAAGGGGAAAAGGAGAGAGGGGAGAAGGGAGGGGAAAAGAGAGAGGGGGGAAAGGAGGGGAAAAAGGGAGAGGTAGAAAGGAGGGGAAAAGAGAGAGGGGAAGGAAGGAAAGGAAAAAAAAGAGAGGGGGAAGAAAGAAGAGAAAAAAGAGAGAGGGGAGAAAGGAGGGGAAAAAGTGAGAAGGGAGAAGGGAGGGGAAAAAGAGAGAGGGGTAGAAAGGGAGGGAAAAGAGAGAGCGGGAGAAAGGAAGAGAAAAAAGAGAGTGGGGGAAAAAGGAGGGGAAAAAAGAGAGAAGGGGAAGGAAGGAAGGGGAAAAAGAGAGAGGGGGAGAAGGGAGGGGAAAAGAGAGAGGGGGGAAAGGAGGGGAAAAAGGGAGAGGTAGAAAGGAGGGGAAAAGAGAGAGGGGAAGGAAGGAAAGGAAAAAAAAGAGAGGGGGAAGAAAGAAGAGAAAAAAGAGAGAGGGGAGAAAGGAGGGGAAAAAGTGAGAAGGGAGAAGGGAGGGGAAAAACAGAGAGGGGTAGAAAGGGAGGGAAAAGAGAGAGCGGGAGAAAGGAAGAGAAAAAAGAGAGTGGGGGAAAAAGGAGGGGAAAAAAGAGAGAAGGGGAAGGAAGGAAGGGGAAAAAGAGAGAGGGGAGAAGGGAGGGGAAAAGAGAGAGGGGGGAAAGGAGGGGAAAAAGGGAGAGGTAGAAAGGAGGGGAAAAGAGAGAGGGGAAGGAAGGAAAGGAAAAAAAAGAGAGGGGGAAGAAAGAAGAGAAAAAAGAGAGAGGGGAGAAAGGAGGGGAAAAAGTGAGAAGGGAGAAGGGAGGGGAAAAAGAGAGAGGGGTAGAAAGGGAGGGAAAAGAGAGAGCGGGAGAAAGGAAGAGAAAAAGAGAGTGGGGGAAAAAGGAGGGGAAAAAAGAGAGAAGGGGAAGGAAGGAAGGGGAAAAAGAGAGAGGGTAGAAGGGAGGGGAAAAGAGAGAGGGGGGA
Organism: Penaeus chinensis; assembly: GCF_019202785.1. Lineage (NCBI taxonomy): Eukaryota > Metazoa > Arthropoda > Malacostraca > Decapoda > Penaeidae > Penaeus > Penaeus chinensis. The sequence goes on along the minus strand of NC_061855.1, from coordinate 32,426,629 downwards.
AAGGAGGGGAAAAAGGGAGAGGTAGAAAGGAGGGGAAAAGAGAGAGGGGAAGGAAGGAAAGGAAAAAAAAAGAGAGGGGGAAGAAAGAAGAGAAAAAAGAGAGAGGGGAGAAAGGAGGGGAAAAAGTGAGAAGGGAGAAGGGAGGGGAAAAAGAGAGAGGGGTAGAAAGGGAGGGAAAAGAGAGAGCGGGATAAAGGAAGAGAAAAAAGAGAGTGGGGGAAAAAGGAGGGGAATAAAGAGAGAAGGGGAAGGAAGGAAGGGGAAAAAGAGAGAGGGGAGAAGGGAGGGGAAAAGAGAGAGGGGGGAAAGGAGGGGAAAAAGGGAGAGGTAAAAAGGAGGGGAAAAGAGAGAGGGGAAGGAAGGAAAGGAAAAAAAAGAGAGGGGGAAGAAAGAAGAGAAAAAAGAGAGAGGGGAGAAAGGAGGGGAAAAAGTGAGAAGGGAGAAGGGAGGGGAAAAAGAGAGAGGGGTAGAAAGGGAGGGAAAAGAGAGAGCGGGAGAAAGGAAGAGAAAACAGAGAGTGGGGGAAAAAGGAGGGGAAAAAAGAGAGAAGGGGAAGGAAGGAAGGGGAAAAAGAGAGAGGGGAGAAGGGAGGGGAAAAGAGAGAGGGGGGAAAGGAGGGGAAAAGGGAGAGGTAGAAAGGAGGGGAAAAGAGAGAGGGGAAGGAAGGAAAGGAAAAAAAAGAGAGGGGGAAGAAAGAAGAGAAAAAAGAGAGAGGGGAGAAAGGAGGGGAAAAAGTGAGAAGGGAGAAGGGAGGGGAAAAAGAGAGAGGGGTAGAAAGGGAGGGAAAAGAGAGAGCGGGAGAAAGGAAGAGAAAAAAGAGAGTGGGGGAAAAAGGAGGGGAAAAAAGAGAGAAGGGGAAGGAAGGAAGGGGAAAAAGAGAGAGGGGAGAAGGGAGGGGAAAAGAGAGAGGGGGGAAAGGAGGGGAAAAGGGAGAGGTAGAAAGGAGGGGAAAAGAGAGAGGGGAAGGAAGGAAAGGAAAAAAAAGAGAGGGGGAAGAAAGAAGAGAAAAAAGAGAGAGGGGAGAAAGGAGGGGAAAAAGTGAGAAGGGAGAAGGGAGGGGAAAAAGAGAGAGGGGTAGAAAGAGAGGGAAAAGAGAGAGCGGGAGAAAGGAATAGGAAAAAGAGAGAAAGGATAAAAAGGGGGGTTATACACACCGTTTGATTAAAAGTTATTATGACAGGGGAAAATTACATTTTTTGTTTTCTTTCTTTCTCTATTTCTTTTTCTTTTTTTCTTTTTCTTTTTTGTTTATTTTCGTTCATTTGCTTACGACTTCCTTCTTGCTGGATTATATGGAAACGAAAACTCACTAATAATCTGTAATAGGCTTTACGAAACAAATGTAATAACATACGGTAACAATGTTATTATTACTATTATCATGGTTATTATTATCATTTTAACCATCGTCATCTTTATTATTAGAATTGCAAATATTACTATCCTCATTATCATTATTAATATTACCATTATTATTATTACTATCATCATTATCATTATAAAATATTACCATTATTATTTTTATCATTATTATCATCAACATTAACATTATCATTATCATTGTTGTTATTATTGCTATTATTGTCATTACAATGTTTATATGAAAATAAAGTTTCAAAATTCATCATAACAATTATTATCAGTATCATCATCATTGCTACAATCATTCTCATTATCATCATCATTATCGCAACCTTTTCCATCACCAGCAACACATTAACCGAAAAAATAAATAAATGTGTAAAAGAACACAGACAAATAATAATCAAATAATAAAAAGAAAAAAGTAAAAGAAAGAAAAAACAATTACAAAAAAGTAAAAGAAAGAAAAAAACATTACAAAAAAGTAAAAGAAACAAAATAAACATAAAAATAATACTAAAATAAAATAGAAAAGAAAACACAATAAAAAAAACTAATTCTGAAAGGAAAGGATGATCAAACAGCAAACAAACAAACAAGAGCTAAAAACACGCACCTATTTTAGCGGGTATTAAACTCAGCCTCGCGGATTTATGGTCGCGGGATATTGGTAGAGGCAAGACCACTTTGCTATATATTGATAATATCCCATAATTGAGTTTATAATATATACTCACATCATTTTCGCAAGTAATATATGAACTGTCCGTCCTTCACTTCCTCTTAACCCTTTTTCTCTCTCCCTTCTTCCTCTCTCCTTCTCTCTTTTTATCCCTCCTTCCCTCGCTCTCTCATTTTACCCTCTCCTTATCCCTCTCCCTTCCTACTTTTATTTTTCCTTATCCCTTTCCTTTCTCCCTCACCCATTCTTTCTCACTCCCCTTACACATTCTTTCTCTATTTCTTTGCTCATTCTTTCTCCCTTTCCTTCATTCCTCTCTCCATTCTCTTCCTCTCCTTTCATTCCCTCCTTCTTTCCCTCTTCTTCCCCGCCCCACTATTTTTCCTCTCCCTCCCTTCCCCTACCCCATCCTTTCCTTCTCCCTCCCCTCCCCACCATATTCCTCTCGCCCTCCTTCTCCTCCCCAGCATTCTTTCTCCCTCCAGGGCCTTTAGAGTGGTATACATCAAGATCGTGAAGCATTTACGGTTGACGATCCTCCCACTTCATAATTGGAAAAAGGATCTTATGGACTGAGGGCGGAGTGGCGCTGGCAGATACTACGTAAATACTTCTCGATTTTACGGTCGTGACGTCATGCACGTAGAAAGTGAAGAGAGCGAGGGGAAAAAATGAGAAGATAAAACAGAAACGAAACTAGGGATTTGTTATTGAAACTTGAAATTATTGAATTCGTTATTGAAAGGTACATACTGTCTACCATATTTATCTATCTATCTGCATGTATTTCTATCCATGGTCTCCCCCTCTCTTTTTTAATATTTCTCAGTGTTTCTACTTCTTCCGCTTCATTCATCTAATATTCATTCATTATCTTTTTGTCTCTGTCATGCACTCTCTCGGATGTCTCCCTCTATATCTCTATCAATCCATCATTCTCTTTTTCTCTCTTTCTTCGGCTCTCACCCCTGTTTCCTTTTAAATGTTTATCTGCTTATCGC
>NC_061855.1:32406084-32408584 GCF_019202785.1 Penaeus chinensis | reverse complement strand
GTCTCTAAAACGTCTCAGTAGGATGTGTGCGAGTACCTTGCCTGGTATACTGAGTAGTGTAATGGTGATTACTGCAGTCCCACCGATCCTCTTTCCCCTTCCAGAGAGGGATGACCACACCCCTCAACAGGTCAGGGGGAAGGGTACCAGTCTGTCAGATTGCAGACAGGACTGCATGCAAGCCCCTTGCCATAGGGTCTCCACCAGCCTTTTAACAATTCAGCTGGGATGCCACAAACACCTGCTGCTTTACCCCTCTTCAGCTTGGAGATCGCCCCCCTGACTTCAGTCAGAGAGGGTGGATCCTCGCTGATGGGTGGGTCTGGCAGAGGAATCTCAACATTACCCACATCCATGTTAACTGTTGGTGGATCAACCTGAGACAACTGCTCAAAATACTCGCACGCACCCCATCAGGATTTGGTTTTGGGTGTGGATATACTTCTAGGTGTAGGTATGGGTTTGTATGCATGCATGCATGTATGTATGTATATATGTACATATGTACATATGTACATATGTACGTATGTATGTACATATGCATGTATGTACATATGTATGTATGTATGTACATATGTTAGTATATATGTATATGTAAGTATATATGCATGCATGTACATATGCATGTATGTATGTATGTATGTATGTATGTATGTATGTATGTATGTATGTATGTATGTATGTATGTATGTATGTATGTATGTATGTATGTATGTATGTATGTATGTAAGTATGTTTGTTTATATGAATGTATTTATATACATGCATATATACATACATATAGGCATACATACACACACACCCATATATGTGTGTGTATGCAATCTATATGCATATGTATACATATATCATATGTGTAGGTGTATTGGTATGTGTATATATAATATATATATATATATATATATATATATATATGTTAAAGTACATGTATGTATGTATGTATGAATGAACACACTCACACCCACCCATACACACACACACACACACACACACACACACACACACACACACACACACACACACACACACACACACACACACACACACACACACACACACACACACACACACACACACACACACACACACACACACACACACACACACACACACACACACACACACACACACACACACACACACACACACACACACACACGCGCGCACACGTGTAATCAGGGACTCCATATAAGCACAAAAAATTAGTATAGGTATATACTGAACACAAACCAGAGGCAAGATCTCTATGGATTTCTTAATTATCAGCAGAGAAACTACTGGACACAGTTACAAGAATATTCCCATTAGCCCAAATTATCAGTTCCTTAAACTTTTATATTCCATATGTAGAGTATAAGACTTAACTCTGTTATTCAGAACAAAAATATTCCTCTATCTTTTCCTGACCACAGAAAGTTGTGAATGTAATTTACTGAATTATTTTTTCCTTGTGCACTTTGGTCTTTGTTTATTTCACTTTGTCTTTCATATGACTGCTTTTTAGAGAAAATTATATTCTTTTTCAGTTGATAGAACAGGATGCAAAGATCCGTTTGTACTACTTCAACACTGAACAGTATCCATTATATATCTACAGTATCTAATACTGAAATGTTGCAAGTGCAGATATCTTTATTGTGACCACATACAAATTAAATATATAATTTCTATGTTATTTTCTTTATCAAGAAATAAGAAGGAATGGACTGTCAGATTTTTCCCTGTTCATTTCACTTTGATAAAATGCCTTCATTTGCATACATTACTCACTGAATACCCACATAAAATTTCAGTACATTAGTATTCAGTGTTCAATATTTCTTTTCATTTCTAAAGTGTTTTTAACATTTAAGTGGATACCAATAATCTTTCCATCAAAAAAGGTACAAAAATTAAATGTGATTTTTAAATCATTTATTTTCAGTCATTTTTCAGGTGACACAGATGACTTGGGATTATCATTAGTACCATGCAAGGCAGTGTACACAAAACAGTAAAAGTCAAAAATGCTGATGCCATGCCAACAGACTCAATAATAAAACCTGCCAGAGTTGCAAATACAAGTTTACCAGCAATCTCAATCGAGGCCAAAGCACTATAGTGGCTAGCCTGTGTCTCCCCCTTGCACGCTCTACTCACTTTCATCATGAGAGTGAATGACGCAGTAGATATAACACCACTGGTGAAGCTAAGAGAACACATACTTACTATACCCGAAGAGAAATATATGGATATATAATATTCATTCCATAATGTGATCAAGACTAGCATTACCAGTACAGCAAATACTCTGTACACAGAATGTAACAGTAACACATTTTTAATGTCAGCATCTTTATTCGCAAGAGTGATGCCACCATAAAATGAGCCGAGGATGGACAAACCTTGACAAACTGAGCCATTCCAGAAAGCCAGGAGATGTTTTGACATACCTTTATCCAAAAGGAAGAGAGGCATGTTGTTTATTGCTCCTCTCTCGCCCATTTTGTATAAGAGGACA
>NC_061855.1:32396084-32398584 GCF_019202785.1 Penaeus chinensis | reverse complement strand
TTCCTTTTGTTAGAGTGCACTATGAAAAAAGTGAGCTGAAAGCAGACTATTATAATTAGTGAAAAATCTTTAAAGAAGCAGTTAGTACAATTCAAACATCAAATTTACATGTAAAAACACTATATAGACATATCAACAACCACATAAGCTAAATTTTGGTAAATATTTACAGTAGTACCACACATGGATGGACAAAAACAAAAACTAACTTCTTGTACATGAATCAAAATAAGACACTTGATATTTTAGCTGATGTACAAAAGTGAAGGACAAGTAATATAACGACATACACCTGCACTGACTCAAGCAATCGCCAGTCTCATGCAAATTGGCACACTGGCAAAAATCAATAAACCTCACTTATGTGTTTTCTGGAAAGAAAGAGCTTTATCAGCAAATAAGGAATAAGACCAGGCTCCATCATGCAAAAATATACTTGGCGACTTTTGCCAGATCACTTAGTGCAGCTCTACTATACACAAACACTAATAGTATCTTAACATGCAGAGTTTCTTCTGTCCACCAGATAGTGTAATGCTCTGTTATCCATGTCAGTTTCTTTCAGACATTCATTTTTCACTGCCTGCCATGCATAATAAATCCACAGCAATTTCACTGTGGACATTGCCAGCATTGACACACATGAAAGCCTACTTTTATTTTAGAAAGCATGACACCCTGCTATCTGCAGTAAGGGTGAAGAAATGGTGCCTGAAACAGGTCATTGAGTTTTATATACAGTATAGACAACAAATCACTGTGGTGCTGAAAAGGTTATCATGGAGACAGCAGTTTGCCATTTTTTTTATACTTGCAAAAATGCTCTTGCTGTCAGCAGGTACTTACAAGCACAGCAGGCATTTACAAGCACATTGTCATGCTCTCCACAGCAGACAGTGAAAAAAATATGCCTTTGGGACAAGATATACAGATAACAATCAGTATGTAGCTTGCAATCTCTCATAAGCAGTTAACTACCCTCATAACCCTAATGATGTTATGTATTCTTGACTGGACATTGCTACCTTAAACTTATCACTCGACTTTTGGAATAAGCTGCTTCGTAATCACGTATATTTCATTTCGTTTTCTTCATAATAGCGTTATAATTCATGTGGATAAAATATCTCAGACTAGCTGCAGGGTTTTCCCACATCTCTCCGTTAGCAGACGAAATGCTGCAGATGCTAACACCCTCGTGTGACGCGGGTGTCACGCCCGCCAGCTGTGTGCCGGCATCAGTACCGTCACAGATAACGGATATTAAAGGTCAACGGCTTCCCCGTAGCCATGGAAACAGGCAGGTGGGAGGTATATACACCACGAGATCTTTTTAAAATAGAATCTGATGTTGCGAGAATCTGTCGTTGGCTATGGGCTGGAGTATTATTGAGTAGCCCTATGAAATAAATTTTTCGATGTACATTTGTTTCTTAAGAGTGTCTCGCCATATTTGTTTTTTTCGTTTATTGTTAGAGGTGATTGTATGATATGTACCTCAATGTATTTATGGTATTAATATTGTTCTTATTGAATTCTCTTAATGTTTAGCTAAGCTTAATTTAATTCTTTTAAAAAGCACTTAGGATATGCTCATTTGTTTATGTGTGAGACCCCGGCGTATTTGTTTTTTTCGTCTATTGCCAAGGGGCGTGTCGGCGGAAACCACAGCGGGAGCTCAATGTGTACCTGTGTCATGTCCTTTAATTAGCTTTCCCAGGTGGACGAGCCAGATAATTTTACCCTTATCGAACGTAGAAATCTCACACGCATGCAGCGAGAGTCTCTTCGCCAGCACTGACATACACACAGTCGCACCTTGGAACCCCCGATTGCTGTGGAGTTTTGAAAGGTTTTGAAATCCGAGGCTGAATCTTGGACAACATGAGGACCGTCACCTGTGCAGCACCGGTCAACATAGCGGTTATCAAGTATTGTAAGTGACTGTTCATATTCCAATAATTAAATGATATATCAATAGAACCCATTATAAACTGTATGTGGCTTGATTGTATGTTAGGGAGAACCACTGTTCTTTTTTGTTTCTATGTTAAGTTTTGCTGATAGATAAGTAAAATGTATTTTCTTTGCATATGTTTCTTCCATATTTTTAAAAGTATTTTATTAACTTATTTTGGATATTGTCTGCATGATGGTACAGAAAACTGCATGGTGCAGTACCTTAAAGAAATGGAAATTACACTCACTCCTATGTACAAGTAAATTATGGTTTCATTTTTCCACAGCCATGTAGTGCAACATAAAATTTGGTTGTAATGGACAGAATAACTAAAAATAAGACACTTTTCATCTATGATACATTTACAGGAAAATGTAATGGCGCTTTTATAAAGAAGAACTACACGCACTAATAGATGAAATAATCTGTGTAGCAAAAATGTCTTGTAAAAAATTAAGAAAGGTCCCAACAATGCCAGGCAAAGAGAAGTCCACAGCATTCACATGGGGGTCCAGGAATGGAGCCCCTGATCCGGGAATA
>NC_061855.1:32386084-32391084 GCF_019202785.1 Penaeus chinensis | reverse complement strand
GATTTTGAATCATATACACTATGGTAATCGCACATGTGTAGGGAAACTACCTATCGAATATTAGACACTGCCTCGGGTCATTTCTTGGTATGACGGGGGCATAAGCGTCATAATGTGAAATGGGATTTCCACCCTTCTATGTACCTGCACATAGGTCTACTGTTGTTTGTACCAAACATACATGCAGCATTTAAAAACGACATTACATGCCAATATCAGTTCGTGAATGCCTAGCGAATGGTAACAGACTACATATGAATACATTTGCTGGAATTACATTGATTTTTAATGAAATGAGTCAAAAAAACAAAAAAAAATTATAATAGCACATAACATTACATAATGCAAAGGCTCCTTTCCTAAATGCCCACCGAGTCTAATTTTTCTTTTTGTACTCGCTGCAAGACATTCCCATCATCTGCCACCTGACAACAATATCTCATGACAAAACATTCCTGTCACCTGGCCTCCAGCCAAATTTTTCATAGCATCCTCCTTTCCAGGCTAGATAGTCCCATTACATAACGACTTTTAAGAAAACACTATTTTTGACATTAGTGCTTAGCTGTACCAATTAATTAGAAATTTCATATCCACAGGCAATTGAAGAAAAGAATTGGTCAACATTTTGCGATCTGACAATAGCAGACAGTAATGAGATGCACGCTGTTTGCCAAGACTCCTTCCCACCGTGCATATACATGTCAGACACCTCTCATGCAGTAGTAGAACTTATTCATCGATATAATGAACTTCAAATCTCAAAGGGCAATCTTAAATATAAGGTAATAGTGTTGAATCTCTTTTGCCAGGTTTCAGTTTCATATTCCTACCATTATATGACTTTTAAAACCAAATGACAAGAAATTCAGTGGTGATTTACAAGGCATTAACTTTAATTATTTCATCCTGCCAGGTTTGCTACACATTCGATGCAGGTCCAAATGCATGTTTGTTTGTCCCTGGAGCTGTTGCCAATGAAATGCTCTCTCTACTAAAGCATACTTTCCCTCCAAGCTCTCCTCAGAATGCTGATAGCTTCATTCGAGGGATGAAGTCACAGACATTGACACTATCAAAGGTATGGTTAGATCTGGTTACAAATGTAGTGTTAGAATTTAGTCTTCTTGTGTCTTCTCACAGTTGAAAGTATCATACATACATATATATATATGTGTGTGTGTGTGTTTGTGTGTGTGTGTGTGTGTGTGTGTGTGTGTGTGTGTGTGTGTGTGTGTGTGTGTGTGTGTGTGTGTGTGTGTGTGTGTGTGTGTGTGTGTATATATATACATATATATGTATATAGATACATATATGTGTATATATACATATGTATATATATATATATATATATGTATATATATACACATATATGTGTATATATATACATATATGTATATATATACATATTTATATGTATATATATATATATACATATTTATGTGTATATATATACATATATATGTGTATATATATACATATACCTATATATATATTTATACATATATATATGTATATATGTATATATATATATATATATATATATATATTTATACATATATATATATTTATACATATATATATATATTTATACATATATATATATATATATATATATATATATATATATATATATGTGTGTTTGTGTATATATGTGTGTATATATATAGATAGATAGATAGATAAATATATGTATATATATTATATACATATGTAGATAGATATAGATATATAGATATACAGTTTTTTTAATGGATCAGTATTAAAATACCTTCTGTTAAAACGAAAGTTTCAATACACTGGAAAGACATAATTTTTCAATATGTTTTTAGGAGCTGGAATCCATAGCTGATGAGAATGCCCAGAGTGGACGCTTGAAATACCTCATCCACACAAAAGTGGGTGAGGGCCCCAGAGTACTCACTGAAGATGGAGCCCACTTGCTAGACCCAGTATCTGGACTGCCAACTGAATCTGGTGGTATGGCATAGGGACTGACCACTGGAGGTAAAGTGTGGGGCAGATGCAAGAGAACGCTGTCTGAGTATGTCCAGAAAGTCCTCGTGGTGTCGTCACGATTAAAAGACAGGAAGTCTCCAAGTGCTCTGCAATGAGTTATCCAGATGAGGAAATATTCAAGATGGGAAAAAGAGATTTTTTTTTTTTTTTTTTTACTTGCCAGAGAAATGTAAAACTATGGAGAAGTATAAAAGTATAGGAATAAACTTTTTTTTATGTTTATGAAATATAGGCACTTTGTTCTCTTCAGTAACAAGCCTAGGATGATATATTGCAGCTCAAAATATCACAGGTGTAGAGCTGTGATAAGAATCTCACTGTATCCAGCCAGTTTTTGAAGTACACCCATGTGGATGGACAATCAGAAAATTTATATTTGGGATATTCCTTATTATGGAAATATCTCTCATCTTGAAGATGTAAACCTCCACAGCCTTTATCATTTACTGTGATGCTCATCTGTATGCCTGCACTTTCTTCCAGATATTTCTGTAGCCATGACTGCTACCTTCTACCACTGTGCCTGCCTGGAGTTGGCCTTTTATTAGAATGGTCATCTTTAAATGTCAAGTGGTGATTCTCAGGAAATCCACCCTATGATATCAGTATTATAATGTGTGTAACAAAACTAGCTGGTTATACAACTTATATATGATGAGAACAAATGAACCATCATAAATTTCAAAGAACCAGGTGCCAGTTACTATGTGATAGTTTCCAAGTGAATACCAAATCTTAGAAGATATTTCTAAGATTTACATAAACTCATGTAAATTACCAAAGTCAGATATTGTTGTGAACAAAATAAACTCTGCATTTACATCACATATTGCTCACAAAGTTATATGTTACCAGTGACTATGTAAAACAACTTACGTAATTGAGAAGCAGGATTTTCATGTTGTAAAACCTACTCAGTGAATGGTTGCCTGCATTTTCTGTTTCTTGGTACGCTATCGATTCAACTATGTTTGTGATTACCAGTACAATATTACAAGAATAATGATCTAATAACAAATGAAGAACTCAGGGGAGCTGTGAAGTGGTTATCGTTATCTTGTGAATTCATCAAGAAAACCATTATGGTAATTAGGTGAATTGAGCTGCTGTTTCACTTTTTATATCCTATTTCTTCAGTGTTAGGATTCCAAATAGAACAAAGTTATCTAGACTGATTTCTTTCTTGTGCTAGGCATTTCTCAGTGACAAATGAGCAACATTGTTTCTTTTATCACTTTGAAAATTATATTCCAGATATGATTGAACATTAGACTAGATATTTATTTACATTTTAGCTGAGCATATTTTGACACAGCTTGCATCATAAGCTAGCAAGTAAGATTAAATGATATATTCATTTTCTGAGTTAGCAGCTGATTAAGATTTTGATTATAGAAATCAAATGTATTTTTACAGATGTGTTAGATTTTCTACGGTAACAAAGGTTGCTTAATTGCTGTATATGCTAGTTACAATATTTACTTTGAGATTCTTTATTAGAAAGTGAAAGACAAATATTTATAATGATAAAATTATATCTCTTGAATATTGATTGTATGTTTATGCATATGAAGTAATTGCTAAACTCTAATGGTCTGACTCAGAATCAGAAATCAAGAGATTGTTCAAAATATTATTTTGTTTAAGCAACCAAGTTTATATCTAGAATGTAATAATTTGTGTAAATCTTACTAATTAACCCACGACTACTTTCAAACTGAGATTTTTTTTTTTCACATGGGTGTGTTCTATCCAAATTAAGTGGATTCTTGCTCTGATATGTAAGAAAAGGCACTGATAAGTCCAACTTGGTAATGTCAACAGTAACCCTCAGGTTACAAACCTCCACCACATAAATTCTGGTTTCTTATTAAAGGGTGTCTTTCCTTTGGCTTCTTGAGCTAAGGCACCCAAGTACTGATTTGTATATCTTGAGTTTAAGCCTGTCTGGTGCCGTGAGTTATTCGTAGGACAAGGGAGGTGTCCAGCTTATTTTATGTTTTATGTTTTATTTATTTGAGGATAAATTGCTAGGAACGTCTACAAGCTCTGTCTTACCAGCGAGTGCAAATGGCTTTTTTAGGCCAGTGGGTCTTCCACATTAACTGTAACTATCAGTAATCCTTCTTCAAAGTTAATTTTGGGAATTAGAACAATAAATGGAAGAGATTATGAAAATTTGTAAGATCCAACGCACACGCGCGCGAACGCGCGCACACGCGCACACACACACACACACACACACACACACACACACACACACACACACACACACACACACACACACACACACACACACACACACACACACATCCACACATCCACACATCCACACATCCACACATCCACACATCCACACATATCCACACATATCCACACATATCCACACATATCCACACATATCCATACATCAACACATCCTACCACATATATACACATGTGCACACACATGCAAATACATATACATATCCACTAAATGTTTAATATTGAACATTTCACCAATAAATTTTAGAAGTGATAGTCATCAAAATAATGCTAAATAATTCAACAAGAAATATAACAAAAGACCCTCTTCTTTGGGTGCTCATGGAGCTTAATTGCTTAATTTTGTGTGTGTGTGTGTGTGTGTGTGTGTGTGTGTGTGTGTGTGTGTGTGTGTGTGTGTGTGTGTGTGTGTGTGTGTGTGTGTGTGTGTGTTACATATATTATTTATTTATTTGTTTATTCAGTTATTTATTATTCAAGGATAAGTATAATGTAATATATTTACATATTTGTATATTTGTTTATATACACATTATTTATCTTATATATATATATATATATATATATATATATATATATATAACATACATAAATATATGTATACAATATATATATATATATATATATATGTGTGTGTGTGTGTGTGTGTGTGTGTGTGTGTGTGTGTGTGTGTGTGTGTGTGTGTGTGTGTGTGTGTGTGTGTGTGTATGTGTGTG
>NC_061855.1:32376084-32378584 GCF_019202785.1 Penaeus chinensis | reverse complement strand
CCTACTACTCCTACTACTCCTACTACTCCTACTACTCCTACTATTCCTACTACTCCTACTACTCCTACTACTCCTACTACTCCTACTACTCCTACTATTCCTACTATTCCTACTACTCCTACTACTCCTACTACTCCTACTACTCCTACTACTCCTACTACTCCTACTACTCCTACTACTCCTACTATGCCTACTATTCCTACTATTCCTACTACTCCTACTACTCCTACTACTCCTACTACTCCTACTACTCCTACTACTCCTACTATTCCTACTATTCCTACTATTCCTACTACTCCTACTACTCCTACTACTCCTACTACTCCTACTACTCCTACTACTCCTACTATTCCTACTATTCCTACTATTCCTACTACTCCTACTACTCCTACTACTCCTACTATGCCTACTATTCCTACTATTCCTACTACTCCTACTACTCCTACTACTCCTACTACTCCTACTACTCCTACTATTCCTACTATTCCTACTATTCCTACTACTCCTACTACTCTTACTACTCCTACTACTCCTACTACTCCTACTATGCCTACTATTCCTACTATTCCTACTACTCCTACTACTCCTACTACTCCTACTACTCCTACTACTCCTACTACTCCTACTACTCCTACTATTCCTACTATTCCTACTACTCCTACTACTCCTACTACTCCTACTACTCCTACTACTCCTACTACTCCTACTATTCCTACTATTCCTACTATTCCTACTACTCCTACTACTCCTACTACTCCTACTATGCCTACTATTCCTACTATTCCTACTACTCCTACTACTCCTACTACTCCTACTACTCCTACTACTCCTACTATTCCTACTATTCCTACTACTCCTACTACTCCTACTACTCCTACTACTCCTACTATGCCTACTATTCCTACTATTCCTACTACTCCTACTACTCCTACTACTCCTACTACTCCTACTACTCCTACTATTCCTACTATTCCTACTACTCCTACTACTCCTACTACTCCTACTACTCCTACTACTCCTACTATGCCTACTATTCCTACTATTCCTACTACTCCTACTACTCCTACTACTCCTACTACTCCTACTACTCCTACTATTCCTACTATTCCTACTATTCCTACTATTCCTACTACTCCTACTACTCCTACTACTCCTACTACTCCTACTATGCCTACTATTCCTACTACTCCTACTACTCCTACTACTCCTACTACTCCTACTACTCCTACTACTCCTACTATTCCTACTATTCCTACTACTCCTACTACTCCTACTACTCCTACTACTCCTACTATTCCTACTATTCCTACTACTCCTACTACTCCTACTACTCCTACTACTCCTACTACTCCTACTATTCCTACTATTCCTACTACTCCTACTACTCCTACTACTCCTACTACTCCTACTATGCCTACTATTCCTACTATTCCTACTACTCCTACTACTCCTACTACTCCTACTACTCCTACTACTCCTACTACTCCTACTACTCCTACTATTCCTACTATTCCTACTACTCCTACTACTCCTACTACTCCTACTACTCCTACTATTCCTACTATTCCTACTACTCCTACTACTCCTACTACTCCTACTACTCCTACTACTCCTACTATGCCTACTATTCCTACTATTCCTACTACTCCTACTACTCCTACTACTCCTACTACTCCTACTACTCCTACTACTCCTACTATTCCTACTACTCCTACTACTCCTACTATGCCTACTATTCCTACTATTCCTACTACTCCTACTACTCCTACTATGCCTACTATTCCTACTATTCCTACTACTCCTACTACTCCTACTATGCCTACTATTCCTACTATTCCTACTACTCCTACTACTCCTACTACTCCTACTACTCCTACTACTCCTACTACTCCTACTACTCCTACTATTCCTACTATTCCTACTACTCCTACTACTCCTACTACTCCTACTACTCCTACTACTCCTACTATTCCTACTACTCCTACTACTCCTACTACTCCTACTATGCCTACTATTCCTACTATTCCTACTACTCCTACTACTCCTACTACTCCTACTACTCCTACTACTCCTACTACTCCTACTACTCCTACTATGCCTACTATTCCTACTATTCCTACTACTCCTACTACTCCTACTATGCCTACTATTCCTACTATTCCTACTACTCCTACTACTCCTACTATGCCTACTATTCCTACTATTCCTACTACTCCTACTACTCCTACTATGCCTACTATTCCTACTACTCCTACTACTCCTACTATTCCTACTATTCCTACTACTACCTCCTACCACAAAATTGTCTATTACCAACTTCCCAGTGCTGCTGTGATTACTGCTTCTACAGCAACAACAGCAATTAAAACTACTACTATTACTGCTATTGCTACTATTATTACTACTACTGCTGCTGCTTTTATTACTACTACTATTACTACCATTATTAATACTGCTAAAATTACTGCCAACACCCCCACTCACTACTTAAATTACTATT
>NC_061855.1:32353584-32366084 GCF_019202785.1 Penaeus chinensis | reverse complement strand
GACGGAACAGTCGACCCACAGCCATTCTTGGACAGGCTAACACCCGCCCTTAACGACACCCGCCCTGACATCCTCGACCTCCTTGTTTCTGGTACAGAGTCCTGCTCGACTGAAAGCGTAAGTCTTACTTTTCCACTGCCAATGTGTCTAAATAACTACTCATTATCATGTCTCGCATAGTGATACAGATCAACCAATCATGTTGTATTTTAATGTCTATTAATTTCCCTTCGTCTTTCCAGATTAAGGAATGGGAGATCTGCATCTTCTATGTCTGCTTCGAGGGGGAATTCACACCAACTGAGCCTACAACTGTCGTTCCTGAGGAGTAATGGTGTGAAATATTTTCATACTAAAGTAATATTCATATTTTTATTAAAATCTTCATGTCAGAACAATGTAAATCAGTAAGCCTACAACTGTTGTTCTTGAGGATGTGAAATATTTTCATAATTCAGTTGAAATCTTCATGTCTCAACAATGTAAATTAATTAAATAATAATTATGAAAGATTTGGTATTATTTTCTTTTACGTGTTTCCTGAAGTTCTGTTCATAAAAATAATATATATGTAGACAAAACAGACATTATTTTTTATATTGAATAGCATTAGGATAATATGAGGATATGAATAGAGACATTCTGTAATTCACCATAATGAATAAGAAATGCCAATACCCATAACCATATTGTAATTACATTTTCCTCATTCTATTTACCACAACACATGAAAAAAAAAAAAAAAAAAAAAAGAAGGCTATACAAGAAATTATGTTTCCGTTATTCTTATATAGACATGTATATGTATGTATGTATATGTCTTTATATATACCTATGAATATATAATATACAATATATATATATTGATGCATAAACATGTATATTATACACTGATATATATATATATATATATATATATATATATATAAAATATATGCATTGTATATTATACATATGTATACATATACTTTTAAGATAATCCTTTAAGAGATCTTTTTTTTTTACTCTTATGTTAATTGATTTGCGGACGAAGCAGTAAATGCGAAAAGGCCTTCGGCATATTCGTGTGTTTCCCTGTACTTCCCTTTGTTGTTCTACTTGCAAATTGTTCGACATGAATTCCACACGCGGACGAAAGTATTTATGTCCTTTGCAGATTTATTTTATATAGTAGATTCTATAAGATGTACACATATCATAAATACATGTAAAGGTCAGTTTTTAGACTTGTTTACGGACAATCCCCTCTTTCAACTACCTAGCATCAAAATGCACAAATTGCACTGCAATTTGGATGCATGTCTTATTTGTTCTCCTGATGACACCCACAAGCAAGCAACACTGAGTCACGCAACTCATATATAAAGGACGCTTTGCCAAGCTCATTCAGTCTGCTTCTGCTAACCTTAGCGGTAAGTACAAGAGCTTTTACTACATGGAAGCTCATCTCTTTTTTTTCGATATGACTTGCAAAGGGTTGTCATGTATGTCTAGAGATGTAACGACTTTCAAAATTGTTTTGTTGTTGTACAGAGATATTAATAATGGCTGTATTTCTAGTCACCATTTCCAAAATATGATCAGATTAACACATATCGTCTATATTCCAGAAAATGATCAAAGCCCTGACCTTTTTGGCTGCAGTGGCCGCAGTTTCTGCCTCTCCTCATGAGTTTTTAAAAAGTAATTAGTCTGCCTGTCATTTTCTTTTACTGTAAAAGTGCGCATAAAGAGTAGATGACAGTTTGTAATATAAACACTACTGTAACCAAATGTTTACAAAATGAATAAAAAACTAGGGTAAAACTATATGAAACACTATTCCCTACTGACACCTTTATATAAACATTATCTATTTCGCATCAAACAATATCTTATTTTCAGGTGTCTCATGTGAGGGAGCTGAAAATGTGACTTTGTGTGAGGCTGATGTGAGAACTGTTTCATTTCGTTTTCTCTGACATTGTTTTATTCATTTTTGGGTCAGTGCTGTTGTATCTATGCAACAGGAAGCATTACTGAGCTCATTAATCTTTATGAAACATTAATTATCCAAAATAACTTAATAGTATTTCCTTATTAGCAGTGTTGTAATCCCTAAATACCCTTGGTGTCTTTTTGCAGCTGCAAGTCTGCAAGAATCTCTTCGCAGTTGAATACAATGATCAAATTAGGAGAGAAATATACAAGAAATGTCTCGACAAGAACGGCCTAAACCATCTTGATGACGGTGAGGTTCAAAGTTCACATTTATTTTTCAAGGCGCAGTGACATCCATGTATCGGGATGACTTCAATGATATTTAGGATAAATAACATCCTAGTGAAATAAGTAAAGATATGGTTGATTATGATAAAGATAATCATTAAAATATTTATAAAGAGTAGTATTAATAACTTGCGCTGTTGGTAATGGCAATAGTAATGACAACATAGGCACTTATCAGATTTTTTATACATTGTTCATAGAAACAAAAGACACAGACTATTAATGAGTGTGTCCTCTCTAGTGGACCCTGAGTCTCTCTTCGGTCCAACAGACTCGCAGGCTCTGGCGCTCTTTGGTTCCGAGGAGAACCATCTAGCAGTGAAACAGTGCGTCCTGCAAGAGCATGGGGAGGTAAGGCACCGAATTTTGGTGTTCGCTAGCCGTGTAGGAAATGTACAATACTGTATATATGGGAACGTTACTTTATAACTCGAAAAGACTGCAAATTATTTAAAGATGCTGTACTCGCATTAAATATTTTGTTCCTGCACCTGTTACCGTTATTGTTCCCTGTAAGTAAATAACTATAATCGCATGACTATGTTTCCTCATAGTCTCATGATCATTTTCACCCCCCCCCCCCCTCCCTCCCTCCTTCACTCTACAGTCAAGGCCTGGTGGCACAGTCGACCCACAGCCATTCTTGGACAGGGTAATTCTCGCCCTTAACGGCACCCGCCCTGACATCCTCGACCGCCTTATTCCTGCTGCAAAGTCCTGCTCGACTGAAAGCGTAAGTCTTACTTTTCCACTGCCATTACGCAGGCATCCAGATTAAGCATTTTCATTCAGTCTTTAATCTTTCTGTATTAACGTATTATTTGCTCCTCACTTTGGCATCACGTTGTATTTCAAAGAATATTGATTTTCCTTCGTCTTTCCAGATTAAAGAGTTTGAGATCTGCATCTTCTATGTCTGCTTCGAGGGGCAATTCACACCACCTGAGCCTACAACTGTTGGTCCTGAGGTGTAATGATGTGAAATATTTCCACACAGTGAATTCCTCATGCCACAACAATGTGAATTAATCAGATAAGGATTATAAAAGACTTTGAATTACTGTTTTCTCTATATTTTTCCTGAAGATCGGTTCTTAAATAGGAAATCTGTGTACACAATACAGACATTATTTTTTAATAATAAATAAATACCAATACCCATAATCACATTGTAATTATGGTTTCCTCATTATATTTCCATTTTGTGGGCATATATATATATACATACATATATATGTACATATATAAATATCTAGATATATATTTCAGTGTTTATACATATAAATATATACTACAAAATATACATACATAGACATACATGTATATTATATAATGAATATATATATACATTGTATATTATGTATATGTATATACATATATATACATATTTATATGTATATATATGAGGGGGGGAATGAATATATATACATATTTATATGTGTGTATCTATATAGATAGATATTTTTTGAAGTCCCAGAACAACGATATTTTTTCTATTGTCATTATTACCACTATCGTTTATTTATAATTGAAAAAAAAATCCATTATAATCCCAGGGAATGACCCGACCCACTTATGATCTATTTTCATTCTTATGACAAAACTGTGCAATTTTCCGTGGCCGCGTTGTCTGCGGTCACCGAAAAATATGCTGCATCTTTTAGCTTTTACTGGAATGACCTGAGTCGTTGCAAAATGTGTTTTAGGCCACGAACTCCCTCGCATTCTACTTGCAGTTAAAGCAAGATGTACAATGTCCAATACGTATTTGCTTGCATCTTTTACATGCAGACTGTAAAGTAAATATATTTATGTATATACTGTGCACAACTATACACACACACACACACGTGTATGTTAGTGTGTGTGTATATATATATACATATATATGTATATATATATATATATATATATATGTGTGTGTGTGTGTGTGTGTGTGAGTGTGTGTGTGTGTGTGTATGTATACATATGCACACACATATATGTGTGCGTATGTACACACGCAGATATATATATATATGCGTGTGTGTGTGTGTGTGTGTGTGTGTGTGTGTGTGTATGTGTGTGTGTGTGTAAGTTCAAACAAATGCCCCACGAGTGGCTCATGCTAGAGCTATCCTGGGGAACCGCCCATCTTTTTTCAGCTGCTGAGAACTGAATCTGATGAGGGATAGAATCTGATTCACTTCCACAGTGCTTTCCACTACTTTTTGCGCACTATCAATTAAACAGCATTGGATGACTTACACAAGGGATACTTTAGAAGTTAAGCTAAAGCAATAGAATGTTCTTTCCTGTCTAGGGTAGTATATATATATACATATATATATATTTATATATATAAACATATATATGTATGCATACATACATATTTGTACATAGGTATATGTGTATGCATATACACGTATATCTGTCTATATATACATATATATGTATGTATGTATACATATGTGTATGCACATTTACATATATTTGTAGATAAGTATATATAAGTGCGTACATATATGTGTATACATATATAATATATATACATATATGTATATATCTGTATAAACACATGTGTATTTGTAATGTAAGATGTGTATATTTCTCATCCTGCCTCCATGTGCTTCCTGCAATTCTCTTCTAAATAGTACTGAATAACATTCCTTCAATATGGGGACATGGCGAAAAGACAAATTAATTAGAAAGGGCCAATACCCACAAGACTTTTGTAATCGAATTTTCTACTTTCTATTCACTACATTTATGTGAGTTTTCAACATCTGTTTTGTTCATTTAACGCATTTACTACCTCATAAAATAATAATTCAAGCAACTGTTTTTACCCCGTATGTAAATAAATTTTCGAGCAGACGGTTTTGCGTCATTTGCTCCTCCGTGTTACATCATATATTCTGTGACGTACACATATTAGTTACAAATATGAAGATCTGTTTTTAGACCTATTTACATTCATGCTTCAACATTTTGGAATCATTTTCATTGCACACAATTTCCTGCTATGTACCGCTATCACCGTAACTTGAATGACAGCCATTTACTGAGCAAATACTCAACACTGCTCAG
Organism: Penaeus chinensis; assembly: GCF_019202785.1. Lineage (NCBI taxonomy): Eukaryota > Metazoa > Arthropoda > Malacostraca > Decapoda > Penaeidae > Penaeus > Penaeus chinensis. The sequence continues at coordinate 32,360,747 of NC_061855.1, read as the reverse complement.
CGTCTCGATGAGGACAGACGCCAACGGTTCCACAAACCTACTTTTCTGGGGCCGTGTGACGTCACGAGCTGGAGTCGTGTGACGTCACGTGTGGGGCTGTATGACATCACGAGTGGCGCGACCGAAACAAAAGTGGGCTTGTTGTATTTTTATACTATATTCGCGTCTACAGAAGGCAATGTAGACAAGAAACGGTATATGTGAAATCGAGTGATGTTTCGTACTGCATACGATCATTTATAAAATTTGGGTAGAAATGCAAGTAGAGAGAGAGCACCAAAGCCGTTCAAGGATACTGTGTATATATAGAGAGAGCGAGAGTTAGATATATACATGCACATGTGTGTGTGTGTGTATATATATATATATATATACATATTGCGTGTGTGTGTGTGTGTATGTGTGTGTGTGTGTATGTGTGTGTGTGTGTATATATATATATATATGGAAATGTTGCTTGGTAACTGTACTGTGCTTTACATATTTTCCCCGTAGCTTTAATACCATGACCTGTTTCTCCTATTTCCCTGATCATTATCACCCCCCCCCCCCTTCGCTCTACAGTTAAGGCCTGACGGAACAGTCGACCCACAGCCATTCTTGGACAGGCTAACACCCGCCCTTAACGACACCCGCCCTGACATCCTCGACCTCCTTGTTTCTGGTACAGAGTCCTGCTCGACTGAAAGCGTAAGTCTTTTATTTTCCACTGCCAATGTGTCTAAATAACTACTCATTATCATGTCTCGCACAGTGATACAGATCAACCAATTTCATTGAATCTTCTCTGATCCTCCTGACTTTCTGTATTCACATTTTGTGTCCCTACTTTGGCATCATGTTGTATTTTAATGTCTATTAATTTCCTTCGTCTTTCCAGATTAAGGAATGGGAGATCTGCATCTTCTATGTCTGCTTCGAGGGGGAATTCACACCAACTGAGCCTACAACTGTTGTTCCTGAGATGTAATGGTGTGAAATATCTTCATACTAAAGTAATATTCATATTTTATCTTCATGTCAGAATATGTAAATCAGTAATAATATACTTGTAAAATATTTGGATTGTTTTTCTTTGATGTCATTTTCCTGCAATTCTCTTCTAAATAGTACTGAATAACATTCCTTCAATATGGGGACATGGCGAAAAGACAAATTAATTAGAAAGGGCCAATACCCACAAGACTTTTGTAATCGAATTTTCTACTTTCTATTCACTACATTTATGTGAGTTTTCAACATCTGTTTTGTTCATTTAACGCATTTACTACCTCATAAAATAATAATTCAAGCAAATGTTTTTACCCCGAAAGTAAATAAATTTTCGAGCAGACGGTTTTGCGTCATTTGCTCCTCCGTGTTACATCATATATTCTGTGACGTACACATATTAGTTACAAATATGAAGATCTGTTTTTAGACCTATTTACATTCATGCTTCAACATTTTGGAATCATTTTCATTGCACACAATTTCCTGCTATGTACCCCTATCACCGTAACTTGAATGACAGCCATTTACTGAGCAAATACTCAACCCCTGCTCAGCGTCTCGATGAGGACAGACGCCAAAAGGTTCCACAAACCTACTTTTCTGGGGCCGTGTGACGTCACGAGCTGGAGTCGTGTGACGTCACGTTTCTGGGGCTGTATGACATCACGAGTGGCGCGACCGAAACAAAAGTGGGCTTGTTGTATTTTTATACTTATTCGCGTCTACAGAAGGCAATGTAGACAAGAAACGGTATATGTGAAATCGAGTGATGTTTTGTACTGCATACGATCATTTTTTAAATTTGGGTAGAAATGCAAGTAGAGAGAGAGCACCCAAAGCCGTTCAAGGATACTGTGTATTATTAAAAGAGAGCGAGAGTTAGATATATACATGCACATGTTGTGTGGTGTGTGTATATATATATATACATATATATATTGGTACTGTGTATGTTTGTGTGTGTGTGTTTGTGTGTGTGTTTTGCTGTGGTGTGTGTGTGGTGTGTTGTTGTGTGTGTGTGTGTGTGTGTTGTGTGTTAAGTATGCATACAACAAAAATGAAAACCCCTTCCGTGTTCGATGACCGCGCAAGAAGAAAACACTGATCCCCAATATATAAAAGGGACGATTTGCCAGGCTCATTCAGTCTGCTCTCTTCACTTAAGCGGTAAGAACTGCAAGGGTTTTAACTAAATAGAACCTCATCTCATTGCTCTATTTTTTTACATGGCTTTCATAGAGATGTAACGAAGTTCAAAATTGTGTCTGTTCCATTAAGATATAGATTATTATTGTATTTCTATGCAATATGATCAGATTAACACGTACGTACTGTCTTTATTCCAGAAAATGATCAAAGCCCTGGCCTTCTTGGCTGCAGTAGCCGCAGTTTCTGCCTCTCCTTCATACTTCTTAAAAAGTAAATATCCATTCTCACTGTATTATGAGACTTGTATTGTTACAGTGTAAATAACACTACTTTTTACACTAAAGTAAAGCTATATGAGAGACTACTGCACATTCACGCCATATATTCCTTATCTAACCGTATCTTCCCTTCAGATGCATCGTGTGAGGGAGCTGGAAATGTGACCTCGTGTGAGGCTGATGTGAGTACTTTTATTTCGCTTAATCTCATATTTTTATTTGAATTCAGTGGGTCAGTGCTGCTGTTCCTATGCAGCAGGAAACTAATAATAAAATAGTTTAGGACAGTATGTCTTGTTTAGCAGTAATTTCATTTAACTTTAATGTCTTCCTAAAGCTGCAAGTCTGCAAGAACATCTTCGCAATTGATCATGATGAACAAATTAGGAGAGAAATATACAGGATATGCCTCGACAAAAACGGCTTCAGCCATCTTGATGACGGTAAGCTTACAGCATAACATTTATTTATTATTATTATTATTCTTTAAATCTATTTATTTATTTATTTTTGAGACGAATTGATACCAGGATGACTTTAATAGTATTTATAAGAAACAACATTATAGTGAAATAAGTCAAGATACTGTTAATAACTATAGTGCTATTGATAATGGCATTAATAATGACGATACGGAAAAAAATCATATTTTTTATACAACTCTTGTACATGAAAATCTCTCTCTCTCTCTAGTGGATCCTGAGTTCCTCTTCAGTTCCACAGACTCACAGGTTCTGTCACTCTTTGGTTCCGAGGAGAACCACGTAGCACTTAAGCAGTGCATCCAGCAGGAGCGTGGAGAGGTAAGTGCACTAACTTTTGATGTGTGACAGCCGTGTGGGAAATGTACAGTGTATATATATATATATGGAAATGTTGCTTGGTAACTGTACTGTGCTTTACATATTTTCCCCGTAGCTTTAATACCATGACCTGTTTCTCCTATTTCCCTGATCATTATCACCCCCCCCCCCCCCCTTCGCTCTACAGTTAAGGCCTGACGGAACAGTCGACCCACAGCCATTCTTGGACAGGCTAACACCCGCCCTTAACGACACCCGCCCTGACATCCTCGACCTCCTTGTTTCTGGTACAGAGTCCTGCTCGACTGAAAGCGTAAGTCTTTTATTTTCCACTGCCAATGTGTCTAAATAACTACTCATTATCATGTCTCGCACAGTGATACAGATCAACCAATTTCATTGAATCTTCTCTGATCCTCCTGACTTTCTGTATTCACATTTTGTGTCCCTACTTTGGCATCATGTTGTATTTTAATGTCTATTAATTTCCCTTCGTCTTTCCAGATTAAGGAATGGGAGATCTGCATCTTCTATGTCTGCTTCGAGGGGGAATTCACACCAACTGAGCCTACAACTGTTGTTCCTGAGATGTAATGGTGTGAAATATCTTCATACTAAAGTAATATTCATATTTTATCTTCATGTCAGAACATATGTAAATCAGTAATAATATACTTGTAAAATATTTGGATTGTTTTTCTTTGATGTCATTTTCCTGCAATTCTCTTCTAAATAGTACTGAATAACATTCCTTCAATATGGGGACATGGCGAAAAGACAAATTAATTAGAAAGGGCCAATACCCACAAGACTTTTGTAATCGAATTTTCTACTTTCTATTCACTACATTTATGTGAGTTTTCAACATCTGTTTTGTTCATTTAACGCATTTACTACCTCATAAAATAATAATTCAAGCAAACTGTTTTTACCCCGTATGTAAATAAATTTTCGAGCAGACGGTTTTGCGTCATTTGCTCCTCCGTGTTACATCATATATTCTGTGACGTACACATATTAGTTACAAATATGAAGATCTGTTTTTAGACCTATTTACATTCATGCTTCAACATTTTGGAATCATTTTCATTGCACACAATTTCCTGCTATGTACCGCTATCACCGTAACTTGAATGACAGCCATTTACTGAGCAAATACTCAACACTGCTCAGCGTCTCGATGAGGACAGACGCCAACGGTTCCACAAACCTACTTTTCTGGGGCCGTGTGACGTCACGAGCTGGAGTCGTGTGACGTCACGTGCTGGGGCTGTATGACATCACGAGTGGCGCGACCGAAACAAAAGTGGGCTTGTTGTATTTTTATACTATATTCGCGTCTACAGAAGGCAATGTAGACAAGAAACGGTATATGTGAAATCGAGTGATGTTTCGTACTGCATACGATCATTTATAAAATTTGGGTAGAAATGCAAGTAGAGAGAGAGCACCCAAAGCCGTTCAAGGATACTGTGTATATATAGAGAGAGCGAGAGTTAGATATATACATGCACATGTGTGTGTGTGTGTGTATATATATATATACATATATATATTGTGTACGTGTGTATGTGTGTGTGTGTGTGTGTGTTGTGTGTGTGTGTGTGTGTGTGTGTGTGTGTGTGTGTGTGTGTGTGTGTGTGTGTGTGTGTGTGTGTGTGTGTGTACGTATGCATACACACACACATATATTACATATATATATATATATATATATATATATATACATATTGCGTGTGTGTGTGTGTGTGTGCGTGTGTGTTTGTGCGTGTATTTATGCATTCTATATGTATATTTACAATATATATATATGCATATGTATGTATGTATGTATGTATGTATGTATGTATGTATGTATGTATATATAATATATATATATATATATATATATATATATATATACATATATATATGTATATGTCTATGTGCGTGTGTTTGTGTGTGTTTGTAGACATGCACAGACATGCACACATATATAAGTGTGTATATATGAATGTGTTTGAGGAGTGAGTGTGTCTGTGCGTGCGCGCGCGCGCGCGTGTGTGTGTGTTTGTGTGCGAGTAAGAGTGCTTGGTAATATGCATATGTAAGGGCAGTGCGCACAAGCGGTCAAGATTTAATAGAAGAATCAAGTCAGTAGAAGAGGAAAACAAGAAACAAGAAACAGACAAAAACAATCAGCGGCATGTCTTTAAGGAAATATTTCACCATAAATATTGTTGTTTATATGTGCAAAGGTTATAGATGACGCCTTAAACATTGGTTATGCAGGGGCAGACATAGTGGCATGACGGCTTGACTCTTCATTTCGGAAGAGTACAGCACAGATATGGTAACACACGAGACGAGTCTTGGGTAAGTGCCGAGTGCGGGGGTCGCGGCGCCGATCACCCATGTGGGGGGGGGGGGGGGATGTGTGAGTGTGTGTGTGTGTGTGTGTGTGTGTGTGTGTGTGTGTGTGTGCATGTGTGTGTGTGTGTGTGTGTGTGTGTGTGTGTGTGTGCATGTGTGTGTGTGTGTGTGTGTGTGTGTGTGTGTGCATGTGTGTGTGTGTGTGTGTGTGTGTGTGTGTGTGTGTGTGTGCATGTGTGTGTGTGTGTGTGTGTGTGTGTGTGTGTGTGTGCATGTGTGTGTGTGTGTGTGTGTGTGTGTGTGTGTGTGTGTGTGTGTGTGGATCTCTAAATATATTGCATTTTGTTTATCAAAGTGTTTTCTAATTCTATATTTATCAATTCCCTTGTCTATATGTATCTAGTCTCACCAAAATATCAAAACCTTACCAAGAGTCTAGTAATAAAAATATTTATTAAATTCTTCCTTTCTTGAAATTCTTTTCATCTTCGTCGTTTCATTTATACTGACAAACTCCAAAAATATTCACTATAGCGTAATTTTGAATGCATACCGTGCATAACTTTCTAATGACGGGCTCATTAACTCCCTCTATATAATTATGTGTCACATTCCGTTTCTACTGACAAACTCCGCAAAAAATATAAATTACGGTGTAATTTGAATGCATACCGTGCGTAATTCCCTAATGACGGGCAAATGAGCATTTAACACGATGTTGAGTCATATATCTTATATATAAAGGAAGGTCTGTTTTCCTTAGTCAGTCCGCCTCTGAACCACCTTAGCGGTAAGTACCTGAAGAACTGACTGTTTCGAGCACCTTTATTTACGATGTTTGCTCTCATTGCAATTCTCTTAAATTTGTGGCATTGCTTTCGTTAGGTTAACCACGAGAGAAATATAAATCTATGGGGTAACTTTCATATTCGTGCCAGATAGATTAAATGAGCTTACTTTGTTTTCAGAAAATGATCAAAGCCTTGACCTTGTTGGCTGCAGTGGCCACGGCTTCTGCCCTTCCGTCCAGTTATTTTATAGGTAAATATTTTGAATATCGTTTAACTATGACTGTGAATTTTATTAATACAAATATACTTAACATCCTTCACATATTTCATAAATCCAGTTAACTAAACCAAAAACTGACTGTATGTTATATCCGATATTCCTCACTTTTTTTTTTCTTCTTCTTCTTTTTAGAATTCAGTTGTTTTATTTTTACTGATCTATTTGTTTTCAATTTAATTGTTTATTGATTTATTCATCGATTTGTTTATTTATTACTTTTAGATGTATCGTGCCAAGGAGCAGAGAATGTGACCTTGTGTGAGGCCGACGTGAGTATTTGCTTCATTTCATCTCTTTCCGAAGCAGGATTCGGATATAAATGAGTAAATTGATGGTTTCTGTTTCTTTCTTTCTTTCTTTATCTTCAGTAGCATGAATTCAATACTTAAAATACATGTTGGTGTCTTCCAACAGCTTCAGGTTTGCAAGGACGCCTTCTCAGCCGAAAAGGAAGGGGAACTTAGGAGACACATATACAAGAGTTGCCTGGACGAGAACGGTTTGGACCATCTTGATG
>NC_061855.1:32336084-32343584 GCF_019202785.1 Penaeus chinensis | reverse complement strand
CGTGTTGATTGATATTATTTATATTAGTGCCGTGTCTTTGGTGTGTTTGTATCTCATTTTTTGTTGTACGTATTTCATACATTATTATGTTATTACATGGTTTCTACTTGTAAGAGAGTTGATAGATACTCTAGTCTTTCATATATCTTAGTTCAGTAATAAGTTTATTTTTTAGATTATAAAACGTGAGAGTAGGTGAACTCGTTGACATAGATTTATTTCATCGTTCCTTCGTCCCACAGCTGAAACCCGACGGAACAGTCGACCCGCAGCCTTTCTTGGACAGGCTGACTCTCGCCCTTAACGACACTCGTCCTGACATCCTCGAGCGCCTTCTTTACACTGCCGAGTCCTGTTCGGTCGAAAACGTGAGTTCCTGCTTTTGGTGTCAACATGAAATCGTAATGAAGGCCAAAGATCATGTCTTTCATACACATAAACTTTTATATATAAATACTTATACTTTTTGCCTTTGTTACTATACACTTTTTTTTTTCTTTCTTTTTCCTTTTTAGTTTTCCCAGATCGATGACTGGAAGACGTGCGTCCTCTCGGGCTGCGTCCGCCAAGACCTCCCGACTCCTGAGCCAACAACTGATGCTCCTGAGGAGGAGTGAGGCGCCAACTGTCTCGTCGCTTCCGTTGTCACAAAGCATATTACTAATACGGATTGCAATGTAAAATATTTGAAAGTGTCATGGCTTATTTGTGACAGTGATATAAATAAAAAATACTTGTGTGTCAATACTTTTTATCTGTTTTTTTCCTTCATAAATGTCGGGATATAAGGCTTAGTCATATAGGCAACATTATACAGTAATGAGCATTAAAATTGGCCGAATGAAAAGAATGCTAGAGAAAAATCAACTGGAGGATTTGGTAAAATGTATTAAATTTGTGTACTATATTCCCTGATTTACGTCCAGTCATTGAAATACACACATATGTGGATATGTAATATATATATATATATATATATATACATATATATATATATATATATATATATATATATATAGGTGTGTGTGTGTGTGTGTGTGTGTGTTTATGTATATATTTATATATATATATATATATATATATATATATATGTATATATATATGTATGATAACGCTTCCTTTCAGCTTTAAACTGTTTAATCTGGGTCTTGCATCCTTCCAAGAAAGTAAAAAATAAAGGTCCTTCCTTTGTATAGTTGGCTTTTCCCTTTTACTACACTGATATTGATAAATATTCTAATTTAATTCATAATATCTAATAATAACCTTAGAATGCAGATCACAATATTTTTAAACTTAAGGCACGAACACAAAGTATTTTAAAAACTCAGTTATATAGCCTGTAACATAATGCACATTTAAGTCTCTGCATGTGTATATATAAATATAAATATATATATATATATATATATATATGTGTGTGTGTGTGTGTGTGTGTGTGTGCGTGTGTGTGTGTGTGTGCGTGTGTGTGTGTTTGGAGTATTGCTAAATCGTTTGGCGCTTCACATTTTGAATTAAGAGATGAAACTGACATTGAATTTTCATCAGTAATGATCTTTGTGAATTCTTCCCAAAACTGAACATTTTAATGTCATTCGCGTTATCGAGAAGCTTCATTCTACTTAACCTGAACCTGTAGGACTATATTTGAAGTCCCACTGTAGAACTTACTCCTGCAACAGACCTTTTTCTTGCAAGGCACATTAACCTGCTCGGCTATTTCCTCGTCGTCCCCCATTTCATTCTTATATCTCTTACATCATCTCGCTTCGCTAAATTACTTTTCTTGTTAACCATTTGAATTATGGAAATTTGGCTCTTTTCTATCGAGTGCTTGTAGAGGTATGAATGGGAATGAATATCTTCACATACATTTTCTTCACTTGCAACAATGAACGCTGTTTATCTTGGATGATAGTAATAGTAATATTTGTATGTGTATGTGTGTGTGTGTAAATACACATATGTATGTATATATACATATAATATGAATAGTACACAATTCTTTTTCTCACTTGGCTTGAGAGACGTGGCCAGGGGAAGGATATGAAGTAATTAAAATCCCAAGACTATTTTTTCGCAGTTCCATTGATCGAGGAGGAATACCTCTGTATTTTTGAACATCCGCCAGATACGACAAGTATGTAAAGCCAAAACCGTCAGTTCCACCGATGTATGACTTTAACTGAAATTCCTTATCCTGCTGCCTGTTGCTTCGTCCTGACTAGATTCTATTCAGATGGACAGTCTGGAACTAGGTTTTTTTAAGCCTTGGCATGAATACATACATAGTTACACACAAGCGCACACACACAAACACACACACAAAGGAAATGGGAACCTGTGAGTTGGTACACCGTGTAAAAAAGGATACTCGTTCATCCGAATGAAGCTTTGAAGAACTCCGTGGCCTCAGTCTTTCCAATAGAAAACGGAACGCCACAGAAAAGGTAGATGTTCAGTTTGCAAACAGTGTTTAAATTTATAATGAATTTTGAAAAAAAAAAAAAAAAAAAAAAAAAAACTTTCTCGATGAGCTACCATCGTCTTCCTTAAGAGTTTTTTCTTGTTTTTACCTCATTACGCAAGTTGCGCATCGGCCTCGAAACCAAAGGGTGAGCAATCCTCCAAATATGGAAGAGGAATTTAATGGCAGCAGTTCTGAAGGGAGACTCATCCCCAGGTAATTATTCATTCCTGATGCATACACATATAAATTAATATATGTACATACACACATAAACCACACACATACACACACACATATGTGTGTGTGTGTGTGTGTGTGTGTGTGTGTGTGTGTGTGTGTGCATGTATGTATGCATACACATATACATACATCTATTAATATAGATGTATGTGTAAATATATGCATACACACACAGCATATATATATATATATATATATATATATATATAATTTATATATGTATATATACATATATATGTACATATATATTGACAAAGAGGTGGCATAGCTCGCTAGCTTTGCAATCTCAAGGTCTTGGGATCGCGCCTCTCATTCGACTGTGAGTGAGTACTAACTCGCTGGCGTCAGCATGCTCGGGTCAAAGTCGAGACGGAAAGGAACTGGATACCCTAATGCATCATTCCGCGACTTAGAAAGCTTGTTCCACTACGGACATGTACCCTGCTTATGGGACCAACTTTTCTGATATCCACATACACACGCACTAATACGCACCAATGACAACCCATTTGATAGCATAGAAACGATGTATAAATGATGTATCGTGCATCACAAATCTTACATAATGCAAAACAATAGTCGTGTAACAACAAATCGCGTATTTTTGGGCAAACTAAAAATTTAACGGCGCAAGTTACGACTTTTGAAAATAAGGTTTCCAGTCTGGCATACTCCCGCACATACATGTATATATGTGTATGTAGCGAACATTTTGTTCTTTTTCAATCATCGTGTTTTTTCTCTTTCCCATTTTTCGGCGTTTTTTTTTTTTTCATGTTTCTTGACTCCTTTTCCTTCGTTAACAAACAGCACAAAAGCATATAACGCACTGCATTTTGGATGCATGCATTTCCTGGTGACGCATGCGCAGGTATTACCACATTGAGTCATACATCTTGTATATAAACGACGATTTGTTTTGCTCATTCAGTCAGATCTGAACCATCTCTGCGGTAAGCACCTCAAAACCTAAATTTGAATTTGGAGTGGTGCTCTTGCTATAACTTAAAATTTGTGTTATGGCTTACATCGAGAAGCCATGATGGTAAGCTATATTTCTATATTTACTTATGCTGCATGGATATAGTAATAAGTATTGACTCTTTCCAGAAAATGATCAAAGCCTTGACCTTGTTGGCTGCTGTGACCACGGCTTCTGCCCTTCCTTCTTACTATCTAAGAGGTAAATATTTGGAAGAAAATGCCTTTGATACACATAACAAAAAAGAAAATATGAAATGTACACGTGCAGATATGACACACTTCATTTCGTAATATACCAAAATTATCTTTCCCTCAGATTCTTCATGTTATGAAGCCGAGAATGCGACCTTGTGTGATGCTGATGTGAGTACTACTTCATTTCGCTTGCGGAATATATGCTGATTTTGCTTTTATACAGTATCGCGGCAGTATATATATATATATATATATATATATATATATATATATTTCCTTCGTTGGTACTATGAAATATACCGATTCTGCCCCTTTACAGTAGTGTGCAACTATATCCTCGTCATTTTAGCAGTAACACTTATTTTTAAAATATGTCTGATGTCTTTCTAAAGCTCAAGGTATGCGAGGACCTCTTCACAGGCGACAAGGACGAACAGGCTAGGAGAGACATCTACAAGAAATGCCTCGACGAAAATGACTTCAGCCAACTCCATGACGGTCAGTCTCCAGTTTTACATTTGTGTCAGTTTCAACCAAGCTATTGTTATACTAATAAGGCATAATGAAATTGTACATAAGCCCTCATACTCATAGATGTTCAGCATTCACGTCCCTAGTATTGGCTTGCCATTAATGATGATTACATAAACTGAACATAAGACAAGCAGAAAGTAATTAGAATTTAAAGTCGTCTTTGTCTGTCTCCAGTGGACCCCGAGATCCTCTTCAGCCCCACAGGACTGGAGGCTCTTTCGCTGTTCGGTTCCGAGGAGAAGCACGAGGCTCTGAAGCAGTGCGTCCTTCGTGAGCGGGGAGAGGTAAGTGCATGTTGTGGGGCGCTGTTCAGTCGCTGTACTTTGCCTGGTGATTGGCAGGCGCTTTTGTATGGAAGTACGTTAGTGATGATAGTAATTGTATTTGCACCTATCTCTATATTATGCTTATTTCATGCAACATTATTATCCTATTAATTGGCTTCTACACAAAGTAGATATAAAATAAATTAATGTAAGCGCTTTTTCCCATTTTTTCATCTTCCCTTCTTCCCACAGGTGCAGCCCGACGGAACAGTCGACCCGCAGCCTTTCGTGGACAGGCTGACTCTCGCCCTTAACGACACTCGTCCCGACATCCTCGAGCGCCTTCTTTACACCGCAGAGTCCTGTTCGATCGAAAACGTGAGTTCCCGATTTCATCAACAGGATATCGTCATTAAGAACTGTGTGCCATAAATGTTTTTTATATTACTTATGCATTTTTGTCTTTATCGGTTGTTGTACTTTTTCTAATGTTCGCCCTTTTAGTTTTCCCAGATCGATGACTGGAAGACGTGCGTCCTCTCGGGCTGCGTCCGCCAAGACCTCCCGACTCCTGAGCCAACAACTGATGCTCCTGAGGAGGAGTGAGGCGCCAACTGTCTCGTCGCTTCTGTTGTAACAAAGCCTTTTCTTAATAAGGAGTGCAGTTATAAATATGAAAGTGTTATAGCCTATTTTTAACAATGATTTAAATAAAAAGAAAGCTTCTGTAATTCAAAACCTTGTATCAATTTCTGTTCCTTCCTCAGTATCGGGATATTAGGCTTATTTTGGCATTAGTATCATTACACAGCAATGAGAATCCGAGTTGGCCAAATGAAAAGCTATAGAAGAATCAACTGGAGAAAGGATAAATAATATATTCATATACGTATATATGTGCACATGTATATATTATATATATACACAATGCTTATTTTCAGCTTTAAACTGTGTCATCTGGGTTCTGAATCACTTCACGAAAGTTAAGAATTCAATTCCATTCCTCTGTATATATTTTGTTATTGTATAACACTAATAGCAATTAATATTTCAATTTATGTCGCAGAATGCAATATTCAAATCCATAAGGTACGAACAGAAGCTGTTTAACATACAGTATTCAATTATGAAAACTAACACAATGCACTTGTAACGCTCTCCACACACACACATACATACACACACATATATATGTGTGTGTTTGGGTGTGTATAGATAGATAGATGTGTGTGTTTGTGTTTGGCGATTCACCTTTTGAAATGTGATATGAAACTGACAGCGATATCTATGAATGCTTTCCAAAACTGGACATTTTAACTCCATTCGCGGATCCAAAAGCTTCATTCCCTTCATTCCAAGCCCCACTGTGGGAGCTGAACTCTCCAAGGCACTTTAACCTAGTCGCCCATCTCCTTTATTATTCCCCCATTTTATCCTTCAGTGTCTCTTTTATCCTCTCGCTTCGTTGTATTACTTTGCCTGTTGAGAGCCTTGAGTTAAATGTTAAATTGCCGCTCTTTTGTGCTTTTATGTGTGTGTGTTTATATATGTGTATAGAGGGACATATGTATGTATGTATATGTACACATATGTATATATACATATATTGTACATATAACATATAATTTTTATGTATATATACATATATATATACATATGTACATATTCACATATATATACATATATATGTGTGTGTGTGTGTGTTTGTATGTGTGTGAGTGTGTGTTTATGAGTGTGTGTGTGTGTAAAGACAGATATATATGAATATATATGTATATGCGTTTGATTGTTACAAATATTCATAGACAAATAACAGTATGCATCTGGAAAAGCGGCTTCATAGATTCAAAGGCTTTGGCAGGAAAACAATCCAGCGAGGGGGGGGGGGGGTACTGAGAGAATGGAGGGTGATAAGGGGGGGGAAAGGAAATAAGGACCCATGATTTTCATAGCCTCTAAAAAGAGTTTCTCGCTCAAAATATAAGATATATCGGTCCTACAGCGTGACGAATGAAGCTTCTAGAGAAAGGCATCAAACTTTGCAATAGAAAATGGAACGCCGCATTGAACAGTAGAAGTTCTGATTGCAAACAGCGTTTAGATTAATAATGAATTTTGACAAGCATCCTCGATGAGCTTATCATCACTTTCCTTAGGCCTTTTTACCTCATTACGCAAGTTGCGCATCAGCCTCGGAAGCAAAGGGTGAGCAATCCTCCAAATATGGAAGAGGAATTTAATGGCAGCAGTTCTGAAGGGAGACTCATCCCCAGGCATTGTTTATGTCTGATGCATACACATAGAAACTAATGTGCATACACACACACATATATATATGTATATATATATATATATATATATATATATATATATATATATATATATACATGTATATGTAATATGCAAATATATATGTATATATATATCATGTATACACATATATGATATATATATATATATATATATATATATTTATATATATGCGTGTGTGTGTGTATTTGTGTGTGTGTGTGAGTGCGCGTGTGCATGTATGTATTTATGCATGCATGCATGCAGACATGCATGCATATCATCTGATTGAAAGGTAGATGTAAGTACAGATGTGGTAATACCGTACACACACACACATATATATATGCATATGTACTGATAGGTAGATAGGTATATATACAGATGGTTGTGCGTGTTATACGTGCGTGTGTGTGTCTAAGTAAATGCACTTGTATATTCACACACGCCCACATACACACATACACTGATATACAGTATATGTAAATATACATATAAATACATATATATTTATATCTATAT
>NC_061855.1:32323584-32328584 GCF_019202785.1 Penaeus chinensis | reverse complement strand
GGAAAGGGGAGTGGTAAGTGTATGCTTTGTGGCAGATCAGTCACTATTTTACATGCATGTTTCTTACGGTTTTGTACGTGAAAGCACGTTAATGTTTTGCGTGTGTGTGTGTTTGCATTTTACTTTGTTTTATTATAATTTGCCTTGCAACATTGTTGAATTATCCAATAGTTTCTATATTTATGAAAGTAGTCTAGTCATATATATCACATACTTGAGCAGCATCAAATTTAGAAAAATTAAAATTCAAGAATAGATAAATGGATATTTCTCATCTCTTCGTTCCACAGCTGAAGCCTGATGGAACAGTCAACCCACAGCCATTCTTGGACAGGCTAACTCTCGCCCTTAACGACACCCGCCCTGACATCCTAGCGCGTCTCCTTTCCACTGCAGAGTCCTGCTCGGTCGAAAACGTGAGTTCCTGCTTTTGGTGTCAACATGAAATCGTAATTAAGGACTAAGATCATGTCTGCCTTACGAATAAATCCTTCCTTTTTATATTACTTTTGCATTTCTGTCTTTATCTGTTACCGTACTTTAATTCACCTTTTTGTCCTCTTAGATTTCCCAGATTGATGACTGGAAGACGTGCCTGTTCTCGGGATGCGTTACAAGACTTGTGTCAACAACTGTCACTCCTGAACATGACTGAGATGTCAATTGTCTTTGTTGTTGATGAAGTAAGGAAGCACAGTTTTCCGGTTCACGTTTTCTATACGGACCATTGCATGTTATGGGAGGATTTTTTTTTTTTTCTTTTCGTTTTCTAAATCAACTCATTTCATTACAATGTGTAAATTTGTTATAGAGATTTGTTATTAATGGGGATCAGAAAATGGAACTGCCTATCTCTCGCCCAGTCATAAAATGATGTTGCTAATATCTATGTTATTATATGAATCACTTTCTCCTTTCTGAAGTACTCTACGAACGTATGAAATAAAAAACAACATTCCCGGCATATCTTGTAATTTTCCTCATGTACAGTACTAGATATTAAGCAACGAATAATACCAATATAACATTGCATAATCTTCGTTGATAATTTTTAGATAAGGAATGAGTAAAGAAGTGTCTGAAATGTATTTTTTGTTCTTGTTTTTTTATATCTATTTAAACATATATATATATATATATATATATATATATATATGTGTGTGTGTGTGTGTGTGTGTGTGTGTGTGTGTGTGTGTGTATGTATGTATGTATGTAAATAGTATATATATATGTGTGTGTGTGTGTGTGTGTGTGTGTGCATGTTTGTTTACGTGTATGTGTGTGTGTTACCTCATTTACCTTGATCTATGATTACTTTTGTCCTACATATGTAAGTCCCATTGTATCTATATGATTATAAACCTTTCGCAAATCAGCTCACCATTGCTAACACTGTCTTAAAAAAATACCAAAACCTCCAAGATATTCCTCAGGTCCACTTACTACTTACTTTTCTGGTAAGTATCCGCTATTCTATCATTATACTGTACCTGCGTTTACTTTGCTGTACTTTGTTGTAGGGTTCATCTGAATATACGAAACATACTCGTGGACATTTGCATAGATCACTTGAATTTACCTTTTTCTTGTACTTGTGCATTTGTACATTGTCCTCTGTACACATCAGCGCTCTATGCCACAGGCTATTCATGGAAAAATAAATTCTGTGACTATATGTTCATATAAGCTACAGTTGGCTCGATCCTCTGCGCAGGCGTCTAACCACTTTGGTTTACGAGTGTTCAAAAAGGATCACTGATGACATTGTGTCGACAGATGAAATAATATCGTTAATGGTGCTCATCTGTTTTGAACACCAGCGAGGCGAGGAGTGTAGAAACCTACACACAGAATCGATCCGACTGTTGACTACATGAACATTTTTTCAACTATCTAGTGTTCTTTGTAACCTCACAATCATAGTATGTGATTAGGCCTCATTGACAAGTCTGTTTTTTTTTTTTTTTTTTTTTTTTTTTTTTTACTGTTGTTTAATAAGTCTGTGGTTCTCGAGTCTCACACTAGAGATCTGGCTAAAATTTGCACTCCCGAGTAGATAGTATGTCTTGGAGTTAACAACAAGCAAAATACAAAGTATGTCTGGGATGTGTGTGCGTTTCACAAAATGCAGGGTGTAATAAATGAAATAAAAATAAGCCAAACCGATTAGTACCCATCATGTATTGTAACATGAAACTAAAGGCAGATTGCTTGAAAAAAAAAAAATAATAAAAAATAAAAAAAAAATCAGAGCGATGCACGAAGGAAAATAAGATCACAAAATAAACACATGTATTGGTCTTTATTTTCATATTATGTTGGAAAGCTGCCTCCAAGATTCAAAAGAAACATAGGCACAGATAAAGCGATAGGAATTCGTATGTTAATGACATAGACAATTTTAATAAAGCTGTTGCATATCTTTACCCTTTTTTATTCAAGCACTTTTTTATTGTATGATTATAGAGTATGGTAAGCTGAAGCTGGTCCATGTACTTAAAAGGAGTTTATAAAGTTTGAAGAGATATACTGCATCCTATTCAATTCAGTTCTCATATCAAGTTACTGCCATAAAAGTTGTGTATAGACTTAATTGAATGTCTATAGAGGCTACATAAATTTGTATTAAAACAAATAAATCAAAAATAAGCCTTAAGGTGTTAAGATGCTGATGAGAAAACAAGTTATATCTCCGAGAATATTTCACTTTCTAGCAATGAAATGAATGCTATCAATAAATCAATATTATCAAAGCGATGGCCAAGATTTCCCTTCTATAATACACTCCACTAAGTAGTCAAGTCTTCATTACTCCTCAGGATCAATAGTTGTAGGCACAGGCATGGCGGGGTCTTTTTGAAGACATTCAGACACGATGCACGTTTCCCATTCACCAAACTGGAAAAATAAATATTAAGGAACACTGAAATTAAGCGAAAGAACATATGTTACCCAAATGTTAAAGGGAAAAAAATTTAAGGGCTAAAACTATGAGCGAAGAAAGACAGAACTTAAAATGCGAACCATTGAAAGATAGGACTAAATGTGTGAACAAAGAAAGACAGAAGGACTAATAAATATGAACAGAAAATACAAAAGTAAAAATTTTAACAGAGACGAATCTGATGAAAAAAAAAACAAAAAAAAAAAAAAAACAGAAAAGCAGTACACAAAAAAAAAAAAAAAACGAAAAATATCAATCTATAAAAATATAAATAAATAAATAAAACTGAACAAGGAAAAAACTAACCTCCACGACTATATCAAAGTGTCAATCACAACATCACCCTATACCAGAACTCACGTTTTCGAGCGGGCAGGACGTCACAGCGTAGGAAACGCGGTTCACGATGTCAGGACGAGTGACGTTAAGGGCGAGAATCAGCCTTTCCAGAAAGGGCTCTGGGTCTACCCTCCCATCAGGCGTCAACTGTGGAAGTGAAGGGAGTGAGGAGAATGCGATTGGACTGAAGGGAATGCGAAGGGAGTGAGGGGAATACGAGGAGAGTGAAGGGAATGCGAAGGGAGTGAGGGGAATACGGGGAGAGTGAAGAGAATGCAAAGGGAGTGAGGGGAATACGAGGAGAGTGAAGGGAAGGCGAAGGGAGTGAGGGGAATACGAGGAGAGTGAAGGGAATGCAAAGGGAGTGAGGGGAATACGGGGAGAGTGAAGGGAAGGCGAAGGGAGTGAAGAAAATACAAAGGGAGCGAGGAGAATATGAGGAGACTGAGGAGAATGCGATAGGAGTGAATGGAATACGAAGAGAGAGAAGGGAATACGAGGAGAGTGAAGGGAACACGGAGAGAGAGAAGGGAACACGAAGAGAGAGAAGGGAATACGAAGAGAGAGAAGGGAACACGAAGAGAGAGAAGGGAACACGAAGAGAGAGAAGGGAACACGAAGAGAGAGAAGGGAACACGAAGAGAGAGAAGGGAACACGAAGAGAGAGAAGGGAACACGAAGAGAGAGAAGGGAACACGAAGAGAGAGAAGGGAATGCGAAGAGAGAGAAGGGAACACGAAGAGAGAGAAGGGAATGCGAAGAGAGAGAAGGGAACACGAAGAGAGAGAAGGGAACACGAAGAGAGAGAAGGGAACACGAAGAGAGAGAAGGGAACACGAAGAGAGAGAAGGGAACACGAAGAGAGAGAAGGGAATGCGAAGAGAGAGAAGGGAACACGAAGAGAGAGAAGGGAATGCGAAGAGAGAGAAGGTAACACGAAGAGAGAGAAGGGAACACGAAGAGAGAGAAGGGAACACGAAGAGAGAGAAGGGAACACGAAGAGAGAGAAGGGAACACGAAGAGAGAGAAGGGAACACGAAGAGAGAGAAGGGAACACGAAGAGAGAGAAGGGAACACGAAGAGAGAGAAGGGAACACGAAGAGAGAGAAGGGAACACGAAGAGAGAGAAGGGAATGCGAAGAGAGAGAAGGGAACACGAAGAGAGAGAAGGGAACACGAAGAGAGAGAAGGGAACACGAAGAGAGAGAAGGGAACACGAAGAGAGAGAAGGGAACACGAAGAGAGAGAAGGGAATGCGAAGAGAGAGAAGGGAACACGAAGAGAGAGAAGGGAACACGAAGAGAGAGAAGGGAATGCGGGGACAGTGAGGGGAATACGAGGGGAATGAAGGGAATACGAACAGAGTGAAGGGACTCTGGCCATCCGTCTTGTTTCACTTATTCTAAAATCGTTGTGATAAGTCTCATAACAAAGATATATAAAACCGCTCATAATCTTCCTTTGCTTCGTATCATTCGCCCACTTATCTCTTTTTTCCTCGCAACCAACAGAATTCACCTCTATTTGCAAGGAGCACAAGGGATGTGACGTTAGAATGACCCAAAAACTCGTCTAGAAACCACCCTTTGTATACCTCACTTACTTGGTCTTTATGCATATGTATACCTCAACTTAGTCTTTAGCTATGTAAGATAAAATTACTTAATTATTTTTTCCAGAAAGAGGATACTTTATTTTATTATTTATGTATGTCTTT
>NC_061855.1:32303584-32306084 GCF_019202785.1 Penaeus chinensis | reverse complement strand
ATACATGAAATCGATCATCACGTGACAATATAAACTGGGCCTAGAAGAAGGCGGTTGAAATTCAAATCGTTTACATCGTGGCTAGGCAGTGTGTCGGGTGTGATGATAACTATTTCGATTTCTTTGCAAGATATCATGGACCCGAGTTTATTATACCCGCGAAAGCACGGTTTACTACCCATGGAAGAACTGTGCCCGAACTGAAAGACACCGTGGCACGACAGGAAAGACACACCAGTCCATCACCAGCTCCTCGTCGAGGCCGCGAAACGAACCCTTGGCGTCCGACACGGAGCGGCGGAGACTGATGCCGCCAGCAACGCGCCCTGGAAGACCCTCGATGCCCGCGGCTAAAAGCCTGTGTTAATGTTGAAGGAAAGGTGTGGGCAAAACTGTTACTGGGTCTGGGCTCTCCTGACGGAACATATTAGGTGAACATTTTGTAGACCAGGCGGGGTTGCCCCCCCCCCCAAAAAAAAGGAGGTTTAAGGGGGCGAACCCCCTATATAACCCGAAAGCCAGTGGATATATTGTAGTCTCATGTTTATTACCGATATTTCTCGAAATTTCCTCCCCCAATTTCCCTGATATGTATCCTGCCCTCCCCAGCTATCGGGACCGGAGGAAATGAGTGCTAGATTTGTGCGAAACTCTACGAAAACAAAAACTATTAGAAAAATGTTTCGTTCATCGGAAAATCGGTGTTAAGCGTCATCTCCAACTTTACCTTAGTTATATATTTTTTCTTCTACCTTTGTTTTTTCTTTAATCTTTTATTTATTTTCATTCATTTTTTTAGTCTTTTTCCACTCCTCTTCGTTTTACTTTTTGCCTCATTCGTTCTGTTCTTTTTTTTCTCTCTCTCTCTTCCCTACCTTCTGTTATCGTATTGTTCCTTTTATTCTTCAGTTTCATTTTTTCACTTAACACATAACACATATCCCCAATGACCTATATATAAATCTTCCTCCAACACTAAGAATTCTAAGACAAGGGAAGCTCATTCTGAATGGATGTTTCCCAGCACAGCCTTCCAAAGAACAGGCCAGTAGCAAAAAGACAGTGATTTTCAGCTTCCCACGTTGTCATGGGGGGGGGGGGGGGGGGGTCTAGAGTTGCTTCTTTGTAATACTTAGAAATTAATAAAACAATGCAATTTGTCTTCCATAAATTTCTTGAGGAAGGCACGCAGTGTGAGAAAATCTTACACATTACATTACATTAATTGACAAAGTGATAAGTGATTTATCTATTACCTTTTCAAATATGTTTTTATATTCATCATCGTAAAGGAAAATGTTATATAGGTCTTCATAGATGCATTTTGTCAGTAATTGAACCAAGTGTCTCTGATGTTTGGCGATCGTGATGGTGCTGGTCTTCAGTCACACCATATACTGTTGCTTTATTCGCTACGTTAGATGTTATATTTACGTAATACTACATTTTGTAACCATTTGAAAGTGTTATGTAATAAAAATGAAAAAGAAGTCATTTCCAGTTTATTGTTACGTGTATTATTGTTTGAGTTGGCCATCAGTAGCTAACGTAGTTAAATAAAATGGTTTTATTTCAAGGTCTGGAAAAATATCAACATTTACAAGAAAGTATTGCCTAGGAAAATGGATTATTCACCCTACGTAATTGGAAAGAAATAAAAACAAAGTATGATTATGTATTAATGGTAAGGAAAAGGAAGAACAAGTAAGAAAAAAAATGATATCAAGACAGATACTATTTTGAACATTGTTTTTCTCTTGTGCTCCAAGGTAATACTTTACCATAACCGATCTCGACGATTTTGATCGATTCCTCTCACTCTCTACTATTCAAAAATATATAAATTATGCCACGGACAGCCCCCCCCCCCCCCCATTAGCGACAATATTGACCGCGATAGCAGGGGAAGGCATGGCAGATACCAGGGGAAACTTCGGGGTAAAATATGAATAATAAATACAGAATCATTCACTATTTTGTCTAATGCAGGGGGGGGGGGGCAACCCACGCAAGACAAAGAATCCTCTTGTATTCACAACAGGGTAGAACACACGACCGACATGGGAGAGCTCGATGCCAAGTCTGTCTCACGCTCTCTCCTGCCGTGAATATGTGGATTCTTCCTTTTCCTGGATAGTGTTGGGGTCGAAAGCACCCTGCATTAGACAATATAGTGGCTGATTCTACGTACAGTGTTCACGATTTACTCCGCAGTTTCTCTGATACATTCCATGCTCTCCCCTACTTTCAAGGCTAAGAATGTGAGGTTTTTGTGAGGGGGGGGGGGCATTCCTACATATATGTGTATTAGAGAGTGAGAGGAAACCATCAATACCAAAATCGTCGCGATGGTTTAGTTAAACGAAGGTATTGTGAAAAATTACCTCTTCCAAACTCAAACCCCCCTTCACTTACATTACTCAATTTGTTGCATTTTTACAATTTAAATATTATATATATATATATATATATATATATGTATGTATGTATGTATATACAT
>NC_061855.1:32276084-32283584 GCF_019202785.1 Penaeus chinensis | reverse complement strand
CTGGGGGTGTGATCGCCCTCTCCCCTCTCCCTGAGTTGGCGGTTGTTGAGTTCTGTCAAATTATGAGGATCCTGCTGTATTTTCTGTTTATGCAAGGGCGAGTAGTGCATGCACAGCAGCGGGCTCCTGTGGACATTTTTGAGGAAAGGGGTGAGGTGGAGGAGGGAGGGAGGCGCGCGCGGGGCGGGTGGCCCTGTTTGTTTTGTTTGATCTGTCATGGTGGTGTTGCCGTTTTCGTGGTTTACTAATTTCAATTTCTTATTTTCTTGCTTATTTTCTTGATTTAATACCATTCTCATTTTCCCTTTATTTTTGTTTATAGCCATTATTTGCTTTCCATTTCGTTATTTTCCACGTTATATCACACTATTCACGAAAAACAAGAATCTTTCACTTTTTCTGTTTCTCACTAATTGGCAAGATCGAATTTGCCCGTTCGCTCACGCACTGATAACACTTGCTTCTTCCACTTGATTTAAAAAGTTCTGTCGCACTTTCTTGCTGTTTTCCATTATTATTCACTTTCTATACATATTTGTGTATTTTCATTGTATCCATCGAGGTGGACATTATCTCACACGTGTTTGAAGTGATTTTGGGAAATATCGCTCACGAAGATCCCTCCTAAATGAATAAAAAAAAAAAAACGCGGATGTTCCCCACGCACGTCCTCTCCCTCCAGTCCCTACTCTCTCTCTCTCTACATCTTATCTATACTCTCCTGATATCTCTCTCTTTATTATCTGTCTCTCTGTCTCTCCCTCTCTCCCTCCACCTCTCCCTCTTTTTTTACCAACTCATTTAGATTCTTTCTTTAACAATCTGTCTGTCTCCCCCCCCCCCCTCTCTCTCTCTCTCTCTCTCTCTCTCTCTCTCTCTCTCTCTCTCTCTCTCTCTCTCTCTCTCTCTCTCTCTCTCTCTCTCTCTCTCCTCCTACTCCTTCTATTCCTTATTCTCTCTCTCTCTGTCCCACCTCTTTCTCTCTGCATCCTCACTATCTCTCCCTATATTTTTCCCTTCTTTACCATCTCTGTCTGTTTACCTACCCCTTCTTCTTTTCTTCTTTTTCTCTCTCGTCTCTTTCTCTTTTTTCCATCTCCCTCTCTCCTTATAATCCTTCTTTCTCTCTCGCTCCTTCTCATTCTTTGTATCCTTCCTCCTCTAGCTCTTCATCTTCCTCCACCATCTCGCTCTCTTTTCTTCCTCATATTTCTTGTTCTCTCTCTCTCTATCTCTATTCCCCTCTTCCTCCCTCCCTCCTCGCTTTCTCTTCCTCTCTCTCTGCCATTCAAATTCTTTTTCTAACAATGTTTGTCTTCCCTTCCCCTATCTCTTTCTCTGTCTCATCCTACCTCGCCCTCTATCCCTCCACCTATTCCTCATCCTTTTTCTCTCCTTCTCTCTTATTCATATCCTTTCTCTAACAATCTGTCTGTCTTCCCTTCCCCCATCTCTTCATCTTCTTCTACAACTTTCCTATACTTTCTTTCTGCATCCTCACTAACTCTCCTGATATCTCTCTCTCTTCTTTACTCCCCTCTCTCCCTCCCCCTCTTTTTCTGCTCACTTACTCTCTCTCCTTCACACTCTGGTCTTCGTTTCCCTCCTCCACCTATTTCTCGTTCTCTCTCTATCTATCTCACTCTTTCTCCTCCTCATCCTATTCGTCTCCCTCAGTCTCATTCACATTCTTTTTCTAACGTCTGTTTTCCCTTCCCCCATCTCTCTCTTCCTCTGTCTCATCTTACCTCTTTCCTATACTTTCTTTTTGCATCCTCACCAACTCTCCTGAAATCTCTCTTTTTGTACCATCTCTCTCTCTGCCCCCCCCCCCTCTCTCTCTCTCTCTCTCTCTTCCTCCACCTTCTCATCCTTTTACACACACTCGCTTTCATTCTCATTTTCTATCTAACAATCTGTATGTCTCCTTTCTTACTTAATACCGCCCTCCTCCTCCTCTTGGTTTTCATTTCCCTCCTTCCCCTCTCCTTCCCTCCCCACTCTTCCTCTTCAACTCCCTCCACTTCCTCCTCCCTTTTCTCTCATTCAAATTCTTTCTCTAACAATCTGTATGTCTTTCCTTCCCTCATCTATCTATCCCTCCTCCTCTTGGTCTTCGTTTCCCTCCTCCTCCTCTCGCTCTCTCCTCGTCTTCTGTTTTTGGTTCTATGTATATCTTAGAGAATTTTAATAGAGATTCTGTTTGTTCCCCAGTTTAATGAAGTTAGTTTTTCCATTATATTTATACTGCTGAAAATACGTACGGTTAAGTTTTCTATGTGTCATACAAAAAAGCCAAGAATTGTATGACTGAGTATATTTAGGTTCTATATATTATATATTCTTATTAATGGCAATTGGTTTATCTTTTTATTTGAGACACATTAATTTACTTTTGTGAAATTTGTTTTCATTCTTTTAGCTTTTATAATTGTATTTCTATTTTATTGGAGGCTTCTGATCAATTTGTATAACTATTTGGTAGGGTTATATCATCTGCGTATATATATTTTTTTGACTTTTGATAATTTTAGGTCATTAAATAGAATTGGACTTTTTGGTGAATCTTGAGATATGACACTTTGTATTCTTTGTTTCCAATTTTTATTTCTATCTTTCAGAATATTGACTTGCTCCATCAGAATGCCTAAAAAAAAATTCAGAGAAGGTCCCTTTGAAGCAAGTGGTAAGACTTACTAATTCTATTTTGAATTAATAACTTGCCTATGAGTGACAATTTTTGAAATCTTTGCTCAACTAACTCATTTAGGTATTTCTTTTGTTCTCTTTCAAATCTTCTCTGAATTAACCGGTATCACAACATTTTTCTTAATATTTCCAGGTGAAGGAGATGCAAAAAAACTAAGAGGAACCAGGAGAAGGAAGTGAGTAATTCACCATTTCCATAAGTGAAGATTGACCCTCCAAAATGTGTACCTTTTATCTTTAACATAACCATCACATTTTACTTTCAAATTTATTTATTTTGACTTGAAATTTCAAATAAGAAAACGACAACAACAGCAAGAACAGCAACGACAGGAAGACCAACAACTGCAGCAACACCAATAATACCACCACCACTTGTGTTGATTATCGCCATCTCAATACAGCTTCTGCGCCGGATCGCTACCCCCTCCCGCACCTCCTCTCCTTCACACATGAACTCTCAGGTTGCACAATTTTCTCGAAGATTGACCTCATCAGAGCGTACCACCACATCCCCACCGCCGAAGAGGACATCCCGAAGACGGCTGTGACCACCCCCTTCGGCCTATACGAATTCCTACATATGCCGTTCGGCCTCCACAATGCAGCCCAGACCTACCAGCGCTTCATGGACGATGTCACCCGTGGACTACAAGGTGTCTTCGTCTACATCGATGACATCCTCATCACTAGCAGCAGTAGTGAGGAGCACAAACACCTCTTTGCCCTGTTTGACTGCCTACAGAAAGCCGGAATCATCATCAACCCTGGTAAGAGTCTCTTCGGAGTCCCCTCTCTTACTTTCTTAGGCCACACAATTACCGCCGATGGCATCACCCCGGCGCAGGTCAGCAGCATTAGGCAGTTCCCTGGACCGACAACCAAAAGACAGCTTCGGAAGTACCTCGGTATGAAAAACTTCTTCAGGAGGTTCATTCCCAAGTGTGCTCCTCTTCTGGCTCCCGTACAGGCCCTTCTCACCTCATCCCGGTCAGGCACATGGACCCCTGAGGGTACAGAAGCCTTCGAGACCAGCAAAGATGCCTTAGCCTCGGCGACGCTCCCCAGCCACCCGCAGCAGGGAGCGAGGTTTAACATCTCCATAGACGCCTCAGACACCGCCATGGGAGCCGTCCTGCAACAAGATCCAGGTAATGGTTGCCAGCCCCTGGCTTTCTTTTCAGACTTTTCAGATTCGCCATTGGCGAGTTTGCAGAAACCTTGTTAAGCCTTTCATTACAGATTCACTCAGTTCTTTCATTCCCTACCCTTATTAGCCACTCTTTCCATGTAGCATATACCTTAGAAAACAGCCCTTTTAATAATTTAAGTCCCAGAGCACTTCAAGCACAGTAATAGCTCTGGCATAGCTTCAGCGAATTATCTGGTATCGTCAAATCTCTTCCAGGATATCACCGCCGCCACCATTGCCAAGACTTTCATCAGCTCTGGAGGCAACTGATGATTCTTCTCGGCTCGAAGCGTATCCAGACCACGGCATACCATCCCAGTGCCAACAGCATGGTAGAGCGCCTACATCGCCAGTTGAAGTCCAGATATCGCCACGACCAGGTCAGCCCAGCTTCCGGACCCTTCAAGGCTGGCTGGCCGGATACGCGACCCTAAGACATCGTGTCGTATGTTCCCTTCACTGTATAGTACTCTTCCTTAAAAACAAATCAAGCCGTTATTACTACCATCACTGCCCAACCAGTCATAGCCATTGTTTAGAGGCATCTATATATAGCCTTTATACTCTGTCACTGTCTGTCTTACAATAGACACGGGAGCAGGAGGAAGCATTGGGGGGAAGAAATCATCAGTTACCTTGCTGGATTCGCCATTGGCGAGTTTGCAGAAACCTTGTTAAGCCTTTCATTACAGATTCACTCAGTTCTTTCATTCCCTACCTTTATTAGCCACTCTTTCCATGTAGCATATACCTTAGAAAACAGCCCTTTTAATAATTTAAGTCCCAGAGCTCTGGCATAGCTTCAGCGAATTATCTGGTATCATCAAATCTCTTCCAGGATATCACCGCCGCCACCATTGCCAAGACTTCCATCAGCTCTGGAGGCAACTGATGATTCTTCTCGGCTCGAAGCGTATCCAGACCACGGCATACCATCCCAGTGCCAACAGCATGGTAGAGCGCCTACATCGCCAGTTGAAGTCCAGATATCGCCACGACCAGGTCAGCCCAGCTTCCGGACCCTTCAAGGCTGGCTGGCCGGATACGCGACCCTAAGACATCGTGTCGTATGTTCCCTTCACTGTATAGTACTCTTCCTTAAAAACAAATCAAGCCGTTATTACTACCATCACTGCCCAACCAGTCATAGCCATTGTTTAGAGGCATCTATATATAGCCTTTATACTCTGTCACTGTCTGTCTTACAATAGACACGGGAGCAGGAGGAAGCATTGGGGGGAAGAAATCATCAGTTACCTTGCTGGATTCGCCATTGGCGAGTTTGCAGAAACCTTGTTAAGCCTTTCATTACAGATTCACTCAGTTCTTTCATTCCCTACCTTTATTAGCCACTCTTTCCATGTAGCATATACCTTAGAAAACAGCCCTTTTAATAATTTAAGTCCCAGAGCTCTGGCATAGCTTCAGCGAATTATCTGGTATCATCAAATCTCTTCCAGGATATCACCGCCGCCACCATTGCCAAGACTTCCATCAGCTCTGGAGGCAACTGATGATTCTTCTCGGCTCGAAGCGTATCCAGACCACGGCATACCATCCCAGTGCCAACAGCATGGTAGAGCGCCTACATCGCCAGTTGAAGTCCAGATATCGCCACGACCAGGTCAGCCCAGCTTCCAGACCCTTCAAGGCTGGCTGGCCGGATACGCGACCCTAAGACATCGTGTCGTATGTTCCCTTCACTGTATAGTACTCTTCCTTAAAAACAAATCAAGCCGTTATTACTACCATCACTGCCCAACCAGTCATAGCCATTGTTTAGAGGCATCTATATATAGCCTTTATACTCTGTCACTGTCTGTCTTACAATAGACACGGGAGCAGGAGGAAGCATTGGGGGGAAGAAATCATCAGTTACCTTGCTGGATTCGCCATTGGCGAGTTTGCAGAAACCTTGTTAAGCCTTTCATTACAGATTCACTCAGTTCTTTCATTCCCTACCTTTATTAGCCACTCTTTCCATGTAGCATATACCTTAGAAAACAGCCCTTTTAATAATTTAAGTCCCAGAGCTCTGGCATAGCTTCAGCGAATTATCTGGTATCATCAAATCTCTTCCAGGATATCACCGCCGCCACCATTGCCAAGACTTCCATCAGCTCTGGAGGCAACTGATGATTCTTCTCGGCTCGAAGCGTATCCAGACCACGGCATACCATCCCAGTGCCAACGGCATGGTAGAGCGCCTACATCGCCAGTTGAAGTCCAGCAATCGCCACGACCAAGTCAGCCCAGCCCAAGTTTTGGTCAGAATCTCCGTTCAAATATTCTTTAAATCCTTTCAGTTTCTTATCTCATTTTGAGGCTCAAATCAAAGTACCAGATTCCCGTTCTATGGCTGGACTAACCACAGTCTCACTATTCAGTGTAACACCCCGGCAACCGCAGCTTCCATTCTGATGCTGTGAGGTTTACCTTAATGCTGGTTATTATTGCAAGAATTTCTCGCTCAAAAATGCTACAGTTGTTTCCCATTGTAAGTTTTATCAAAATAGACAACAGTAAAGTGATTAAATCGCATTCTAATGATCGACTTGTCAGTGTCTACAAGAAAATGTTAGGGGTAGCTTGTTTAAAATAAATAAGGTGTATTTTTACGAGAAACGCATACAAGCTATGGTTTGGTCGTGTCTCCTTCGTCTTGTCGAGTTCCACTACCCAGCTTGCTACGAATGTAAACAAATTATCGACGATGCCTTATTCCCCGTCGTATTGGGTGACAGAAGTAGTCACAGACGAAACTAGAATGAACACTGTTAATAACGACAACGAATTTAACGAGGAGGAAATCTTTTCTAGCTTTAGTTGTGCATTAACACACACACACACACACACACACACACACACACACACACATGTATGTACCCCCCCCCCCCCCACACACACACATGCACACACACATGTATGTGCCCACACACACACGCTCGCACACACACCCACACACACACACACACAGTCAAACAGGGCAAAGAGGTGTTTGTGCTCCTCACTACTGCTGCTAGTGATGAGGATGTTATCGATGTAGACGAAGACACCTTGTAGTCCACGGGTAACATCGTCCATGAAGCGCTGGTAGGTCTGGGCTGCATTGTAGGAATTCGTATAGGCCGAAGGGGGTGGTCACAGCCGTCTTCGGGATGTCCTCTTCGGCGGTGGGGATGTGGTGGTACGCTCTGATGAGGTCAATCTTCGAGAAAATTGTGCAACCTGAGAGTTCATGTGTGAAGGAGAGGAGGTGCGGGAGGGGGTAGCGATCCGGCGCAGAAGCTGTATTGAGATGGCGATAATCAACACAAGTGGTGGTGGTATTATTGGTGTTGCTGCAGTTGTTGGTCTTCCTGTCGTTGCTGTTCTTGCTGTTGTTGTCGTTTTCTTATTTGAAATTTCAAGTCAAAATAAATAAATTTGAAAGTAAAATGTGATGGTTATGTTAAAGATAAAAGGTACACATTTTGGAGGGTCAATCTTCACTTATGGAAATGGTGAATTACTCACTTCCTTCTCCTGGTTCCTCTTAGTTTTTTTGCATCTCCTTCACCTGGAAATATTAAGAAAAATGTTGTGATACCGGTTAATTC
>NC_061855.1:32258584-32261084 GCF_019202785.1 Penaeus chinensis | reverse complement strand
TTTGAAATTTTGAGCAAAAGCATTTAGTTTTTATTGTCTACTATTCAATACTGTGTTAACAAAGGGGAATTGATAATCTTTGCATTAAGCCATTTGTTAATCACCAATTCCTTTTAATCTATTTTCATATTTTGATTCAATTTGTAATGAGAAGACAAAATTTCAGAGATGTGATTTTTTTTTCTTTCTTTCTTTTTTCCCCTTCTTGGGCATAAGTAGTATTGACAGAAATCTTGTGATTTTGTTGTCTCTCTTCCTTTGGAAAGGTAAACTGATTTGTCTCTTATTTTATACTATTTTATACATGTATTAATAATATAAGCATATGCTCGTTACAACTCAGGTTCTGAGGTGATGTGTATGTAAAAGGCCTACATTCATGATGTTAATCTAAATTCATTGTTATATGCTCTCAATAAATAGCATTACAATGTGTATGGCTCCCATATCTCCTTGTGAATAACAGTTATAGGGTTGAAGATACAGGTTTTATATTTGTGCTTAGATTTCAGGTCATTATTGTTAAATGTTCTCTTTAGTATCAACACTTTATTTGCTTTATTCATAATACTGTCATTAATAATATAATATTACTGAGATGCCTCAAAATCACCCACAATGAAGTGATGACAATTTCAAGTATTTTGGGATTAATCAATAAAAGTTATCAATGGAATAACTTCAATGTATTTACTTTCAAATACATGTTTCATTTTTTTAAGTCACTGGTTTACAAATATTCTTGGATTTACTCCATTTAGGATTTACAAGTGGTTTCACATTTATCTTCCCTAATGCAGAAGAGTTGACATGAAACTGGAAAAGCTGATGTTTAGTTACAGATACTTTGTAAACATCGAACCATTAATATTCAAGAAACACAGTGAAGAAAATTAGTCTAGTCATGCATTGTAATTCCTCTTCATAGCTATATCATAAATTGATATCATTCTGAAGTATTATTTATACTTATTACAATACAGATATATAGATATGACACTAATAATGAAACCTATAATAAAAAAAAGTCACGTAGACACTACATCAAGGAGTCATCTGTACTCTTATAGACAATAAATTCTTTCATAAACCATTCTTTTATGATAAGTTTGGCAAGTCATTCTTTGAAGAAAAAAAAAAAAAAAAAGGGCCTGACAAGACACATAATATGAGGGATTTACCATGCACTGCAACAAGCAAATAAAACCAATAAAAACAGATCACACATTTCAAATCATATCTTTGCATTTACATAGATAAATTCACACTCATCAATGTACTAGTTATAACAATGATCATTCACGCAACCACAGATGACTGGTAAGGGCCACTCATTCACAAAATCTTTCATTCTGCGGGAAACACAACTTACCAGGATCATTCATTCACAAAAATAAGATTTATGCAGCTGGTTATCTATAGTTACTTATGTGCCTGACATTTATACATCAATACAATTTAGTAATATTGATCACAGTTCATCAAATTCCCCATGATGTCTTCTATCTCATTACAAAGAAGAAATACATCTCTCATACATTTTTAAACTACTGGCTAATGGACTGAATACATCAAAACAATCACTTTAGTATTCTATATGAAAAAATAATGCTAAAGTTTTCTATTGTAAATATCAAACAACATTCTTTTCATATCACAGACATCTTTTGCAACCCACAAACTCTAATATTCATCCAGTCACTCTTCATTATCTGTTATCCAGAGGGTTGCGGTTAACCATCTATCTTTGCAATTATCACAATACTGTCTTGCTGTCCCGAACCCCTTGTACTTAGTCTTATGGTAACAATTAACTATGAAAACAATTCAATAAAATGTAACTCTCTTTTGTCTTTAGAGAGTTGACATTTGTGTTGTTGCTCGTCTTCAAATTGACATCTGAGGGTAAATTGTGACTCCTCTTCCTTTTGCATTTTCACCAAAATGTATGATCAAGAAATGCTATCCACATATATTCAACTATAGTAATGCTTCAAGATGCTAAAAAGACAATTATGCAAGATGGAAGCTATTAATAAGTTAGTTTTCTGTCATACAGTTTTGTGAATAAAGAAAATTCATAAATAATACATTACAATTCTTCAAGTATCATTCACCAAACATGGATGGCTTCAATTACTGAAACTAGCTGCAAAAGTTTGCTTTCTTCAGCAGATTCTTATTCCATACATAGAGTAGAAATCACTGTCAAACTGTTCTTTTTCATTATAATTAAGACACTATCTGCACCTAAATGTAATGTACTAGAAACATAATGGATGCCAGCAAAAACAAAAAAAGGATCTAAAAACATATATCTATATCTATATATATAATATATAATATAATATATAATATATAATATATAATATATAATATATAATAATATATAATATAATATAATATATATAATATATGACATAATATATGACATAATATATGACATAATATAGTATATGACATAATATAGTATATGACATAATATAGTATATGACATAAT
>NC_061855.1:32251084-32253584 GCF_019202785.1 Penaeus chinensis | reverse complement strand
AGAGAGAGAGAGAGAGAGAGAGAGAGAGAGAGAGAGAGGGAGAGAGGGAGAGGGAGAGGGAGAGGGAGAGTGAGAGTGAGAGTGAGAGTGAGAGTGAGAGAGTGAGAGAGTGAGTGTGAGTGTGAGTGTGAGTGTGAGTGTGAGTGTGAGTGTGAGTGTGAGTATGAGAGTGAGAGTGAGAGTGAGAGTGAGAGTGAGAGTGAGAGTGAGAGTGTGAGTGTGAGAGAGTGAGTGTGAAAGTGTGAGTGTGAGTGTGAGTGTGAGTGCGAATGTGAGTGCAAATGTGAGTGCGAATGTGAGAGTGTGTGTGTGTGTGTGTGTGTGTAAATGCACAATGAGGCTGTTTTTATCTTACTGAATGTAAACAATGATAAAACTGTTGCTAATGTAGTTCAAGAACAGAATGTATATAGTATCTCATGCATATTTCATTCCCTACACTCGAGCTCCATAACAACATCATTTAACGTGGTTGTAACTTGAATCTTGTTGGACTATAGGCGCTATCGTAGTCAGACCTCTAATCTAACCATCACAGGCAAGGGCAAGCGTGTAGCCCTTGTCTTGTATCAAGCCAAAGCACTGCTGGATTGTCCGGTGCCTTGCCACCCACTCCACTTGGCACTGGACCCCAGATAGACCCAGGCGGCTGGTGATGGTTGATACCACCTCCTCATCCACAATTTCTGTTGAGGGAAGAAAACAACTTTATCATCAGAATAACATTACACATTCAGATGAACTAAATTGTTTTTTGCCAAGCAGAATTCTAATACCATTACTAATGTTAATTAGTTAAATTACAGAACAAATATTAGGCACAAGAGAAAAGGCATGAATTAGATCACATCATTTCATAATGCAAGAAACCAAATGGACGTATTTTAATTTTACATCATCAGAATAACAAATCTGTAACTCTGATGAGGGAAAATCATTCATTCTTATTCACAACTTTGTCACAATATCCTCTGTTCATTAACTGAGTTTATCCTACTTCCTTAAACACAGGGGGGGGAATACTCACCAGCTGGATCATTGTGTGTCAGAACCTGGATGTCGTGGTTTTGCGCAAATGTTGTTAACTCTTGTGGCACTACACAACAGGAGGATAAGTTGACTTGCATAGTTGTAGGCTTTACCTGAAAAGGTTTTTTTTATACAATACTATATATTCACCTTCTATCCGAGTCATTAAAACTATAAAATAAAGATTCTATTAAGAAATAGATCAAATTTCGGGATCTTGTCATATTGCCTTCTTCAGCTTGTCAATGAAGCCGGACAAAAGCACCTTTTTAGGGTTCTTTATCCTTAAGTATTACAGTAAATACGAAAAAAAGGTAATGATCAACTATATACATAAACTTTTTTCATTATTATTATTTTCCTTTATTTCATTCTTTTCTCAATTCAGATGTGCATATCAAAGAAGTGGCAAAACAGTAGCTTCATGCTGTCTGTAACCTGTGCTCTTCATATACCAGAAGAGGACTGAAGAAAGTGTCAGGTGTCACATATTTCTGTGCTGTTTTGTCATTTCTAGATAAGTTGGTTGCCGTATCTTAGTGGTAAATGATATCTATATAGAACTCTCTAACTGTTATTTTAGTAAAAGATAGAGTACCTGCCATTATACCAGCACTTTCTTCTGGAAAATGCCCATGCACCCAGCAAACCCATCTTACCAGTAGCAGATACAGTGTCAATGGAAGAAAAGTTATAGTCAGTGATGGAGTGAGCTGTGGTTACCTCTTGTTCACTGAATACAAATATCACTGCTATCATAAAAAGACATTTTATATCAAGCAAAATGGTGATTAACTTTTAAAAGATTTATTACAGACATAAAATAATGGCTAGGCTAATTGCTGTAAACTGGAAGAGCACATACATTTCAGGAAACCTCCTTTTTACCAGTAAACATTATTTAAAGATCTTTGGCAATTTTTCATATTATTACAACAGCAACCTTGACCATCAAGTGAATCAAATTCTATCCCTTATGAAATTAGTCTTTAGCAGCTGAGAGAAGATTGCAGGTCCTCCAGGATGCCCTAGCATGAGCCACTAATAGGGATCTTGCTTAAATTTACACCAAGCAACCAAGGAAGCCAATGAGGAATTTTACAGCAAAGGCCATAAAATTTTAAAAGAATTTAAAATGTTACACACTATGTGCAATGGGCCATTCACCTGTGAGCAGACAGCAAGCAAATAACAACAGTAATGGACCTGTACCCTTGTTATCAAATGTGGTATCAGTGCCAAAGCAGACAAATGCTCATTTCCTATCTTATGGCTATTTTTTACAGTTAAAACTAGAAGACTATCATCAGTTTGTGGTAGGTGCAGATATTGAATAAGTGAGAATTATGAAAATAATTATCCATAATTTTGTTATTATTATTATTATTTTTTTTTTTTTTTTTCATTTCCAAAAGATATTGCTGTGCATCAGGTGTAATTCCTCTTTAAGTAAAGAGAGTAAACAACATAT
>NC_061855.1:32243584-32246084 GCF_019202785.1 Penaeus chinensis | reverse complement strand
ATATTTTATATATACATATATATAAATATATATAAACAAGTACAAACATGTCTATATGTGCATATATATGTTTGTATGTGTGTATGTATATATATGTATGTAGGTATATATATGTACATGTGTGTGTGTGCGTGTGGGTGGTTGGGTGGGTGGGTGGGTGGGTGTTTGGTCGCTTGCGTGCGTGCCTGTGTCATTTATATATATATATATTCATTATATATATATATATATATATATATATATATATACATATATATATATATTTGAATATATATATACATATATATATATATACATATATATATATACATGTGTATATATATTCATATACATATTATATATATATACTTTTATATATATATATATATATATATATATATGTGCTTTTAAATATATATATATATATATATATATATATATGCTTTTATATATATGTATATATATATATATATATATGCTTTTATATATATATATATATATGCTTTTATATATATATATATATATATATATATATATATATATATATATGTTTTTATATATATATATATATACTTTTATATATATATATATATATATATATATATATATATATATATATATATATCTATATATATATATATATATATATATATATACATATATTTTTATATACACATTCATATAAATATATATCTATATAAATATATATTTATATAAATATATATCTATATAAATATATATTTATATAAATATATATCTATGTAAATATATATTTATATAAATATATATTCAAATATATATATATATGTATATATACATTATGAATATATATTTATATATAATTATATATATATTTATATTTACACACACATATACATATATATATATGTTTTTATATATATATATATATATATATATATATATGAAGTGTAATACATTATTTCACCCATCCACAAGCAAAACCAGTAAACATTACCACTAACTCTTTCTGTCATCACAAGAACATCTTGATTCTACACAAGGCTGCTGAGTCATTCTGATAAAATACAGACCCAACTCAGTGACATCCCTGAATTGTAATACGGTTATCAGCTGACAGATAAGGAATGTATCAAAAGAATATATATATAAAAAAACAAGGAATTTGGTATCAATAAAGCTGCAAAGAAATGGAAATCAACCCAATGTCAGCCGGCTTATTTACTGTCCCCTTTAGATTTTAGGGAGTTACATACAGATGGCTCCACGTGTACTCGGCAGCAAGGAGTCTATCAGTTGGCCGCAGTGACCGGTCCTGATTTCCCCATTCCTTGAATTGGTGGAAAAATTTAATATTGACATTGTTATCATTCTTAATGCTTACTAATGTTATGATTATTTAAATTATCAAAATATTAATAACATCAAAGACAATAAAATAATAGAAGTGAAGTTTTCAAAAAATGAAGGAAAAGGGTAAACAGATGAGATAAATAAGACTTATAGCTGACTCCTTGATGACTAAGCACTTGTAGAGCCAAGTATGTGTCAAGACAGTAGATAAACTTCTTATTACAGTGGGCATGGCATTGTAGTCTTGTCATCCGCGCACCTTGGGTTAAATCCATTAATGCACTGTATGTTAAACTGTTACCACTGATTAACCAAAAATCAGAATGGTCTCACTCACACACTCACACACTCACACACTCACACACTCACACTCACTCACTCACTCACTCACTCACTCACACACTCACTCACTCACACACTCACACACTCACACACTCACACACTCTCACACTCTCACACTCTCACACACTCACACACTCACTCACTCACACACTCACTCACTCACACACTCACTCACTCACACACTCACTCACTCACACACTCACTCACTCACACACTCACACACTCACTCACTCACACACTCACACACTCACTCACTCACTCACTCACTCACACACTCACTCACACACTCACTCACTCACTCACTCACTCACTCACTCACTCACTCACTCACTCACACACACACACACACACACACACACACACACACACACACACACACACACACTCACTCACTCACTCACAAACACTCACTCACTCACTCACAAACACTCACTCACTCACTCACAAACACTCACTCACTCACTCACTCACTCACTCACTCACACACTCACACACTCACACACTCACACACTCACACACTCACACACTCACACACTCACACACTCACACACTCACTCACACACTCACTCACTCACTCACTCACACACTCACACACTCACACACTCACACACTCACTCACTCACTCACTCACACACTCACACACTCACTCACTCACACACTCACTCACTCACTCACTCACTCACTCACACACACACACACACACACTCACTCACTCACTCACTCACTCACTCACTCACTCACTCACACACTCACACACTCACACACTCACACACTCACTCACTCACTCACTCACACACACACTCACACACTCACACACTCACTCACACACTCACTCACTCACTCACTC
>NC_061855.1:32231084-32233584 GCF_019202785.1 Penaeus chinensis | reverse complement strand
CAGTCTCCAAGATCAGGACTACGTGACCACTCCTATCGAAATGTTTGGAAACCATGACACTTTCGACGGAATGCCATCGTTATTTCATGCGCACACACGGTAAGAAATAGATTGAAACTAACAGCGTTGTCTACTGGCGCGTCCCGTGGCGAGAATCAGACACGTGCAAAGTTTGTTTCTCGAAAGAGAAGAAGTAATGATGATGAAAAGTCAGAATACCAGGATTGCAATCATTGTATGATTGTAGTTGCAAATGTTAATTTCGTGTTGATATAGAAATGCGCTAACTTAACATACACAGTAAATGTATATTGTTGGCTTACCTAACAGTATTTATTTTGTCATCCAATAAGAACCTCGCTAAATACATCATTTAAGCTACTAAAACGAAAACCATCTAGCTCCATTATACCCCAAAAATGCCTGATATAAATGGAAATCCGCTAAACTGGCCATACTGCTCGCTCCTCCTCCTCCTCCGTCTGGCCGAATGGGGCTTCGGAGTTTCGTCGCTCTGCGTGACGTCATGGGGTGAAGCTTTGAACCACTAAATTGATTGGTGTTCTATTTCTCTTTAGATTTATCTTGAATTGTGTTAGATAAACTACGGTGCCAATTTTGACCTATGTGAGAGACCAGTAGAGTCACAGGTGTATTCGATTTCAAACAACATGAATATCACATTATGGAATACCATTCTGTTGTTCGCACTGTAGTGGTGTGCGAATAGTATTGGGCCCTGTATCACACGCTTTGTGACTCAAGTTTTTAGAGAAAATGTATCGCACTGTCGGAATGCCGATCTATATTGTTAACCATTTCCACAACTTCCAAGACTATGTACCCAAATATGCCGAACTGGACCAAATCAATACTTTTGTGCGACCTCACGATTACACGCATGGTGCCAAGTTCTTTATATTTGTGACAGAGCATAATGATATAGCATAATTCATCATGACAAACTCCAGTCAGTATTGATTAAATAGCACAGGAGCAAGATATTCATTATAATCAAAGTACGAACCATTACGGCCTTGCTTTTTTTTTTTTGTGTGTGTGTTTTTGCTTGTTTGTTTCTCTGTTTAGTCGGGAAAACATGTCTGGCATAGAATCAGGGATACGTGGGCCTTTCATATGCTTGTTAATAACACGTTTTAGATTGCAAAAAATATTCGCAGTCACGATTCAGCTGGTTGATTTCAGCATCAAATTCACAGCTGATTTGTTAAGTGTGATAATAAGTACTTATTTTTATACATCTCTTAAATCTAGAGGTTGTTTGCATTATGATAGTAGGATATTGATGTTAATCAAGGAATCAATAAGTAATAACGAAATAAATAAAATTGAAACATATATCTAAAAATATGGATACATATGAGTGTCTATATGCACACACACACACACACACACACACACATACACACACACACACACACACACACACACACACACACACACACACACATACACACACACACACACACACACACACACACACACACACACACACACACACAATAACACACACACACATATATACATACACACACATACAAACACACACACACACACAAACACACACACACACTTACATATATATATATATATATATATATATATATATATATATACACATATATATATATATATATATGTGTGTGTGTGTGTGTGTGTGTATACATACATACATATACATATATATACATATATGCATATACATATATGTATATATATATATGTGTGTGTGTACAAATAGACATATGTATGTGTATATATGTGTGTATATGTATATGTATATATATGTATGATTGTATATATGCATATATGTGTGTGTGTGCGTATATATGTATAGATAAGAACGGTCATGTAATAAGACCTCCTTGGCAAAATTCGTCAATAAGATATCTTATAACTGAAATAAGGGTTACTTCATATATATATATATATATATATATATATATATATATATATATATATATATGTTGTTTTTTTGTAGCACCGTACGCTCTACCTGTCTGCTCAGTCACGTTGACGAAATATTATCTCAAAATAGTACAGCTTCTCTAAGATTAAAAATCCTCATGGATAATGTAGACCGTGGCATGCATAGAACTATAAGTCACACACAATTTCGATCTTGAATATAGTATGTCTGTCTGGTTATCCTGAGATTTAGCGAGTTCAAACCAGATCACGGACTAAAAATAGTAGGAAATCAAAGTATTGGGTGTGCGGTCCATTAATCAATTATGCATAGGCCTTTATCAGTACCATTATCGAAGACAATACTGTCACTCTGTCTTGTTTACTTTAGAAAAAAAAATCTAAATGACTTAATTAATTACTCAGGCATTTCGCATGACAGAACAAAATAATTAATCTCTTGCTCTCCCTAGCAACTTAAGTGTTATTACAAAGAAGTACCATGGGAATGCTCCTCCTGTCTTGATAAAAAAAAAAAAAAAAAAAAAAAATCCTATTCTCTTATATCACG
>NC_061855.1:32223584-32226084 GCF_019202785.1 Penaeus chinensis | reverse complement strand
CCCCGACGCATTCATTTTATAACTAACTCACTTACTCACCACTCGGTGCAGCCACATAGGCACATTGTCTCTCTCTATTTAAACCACGTTAATCGCACAAGAATTATAAGCATACTGTTTCAGATTAGCAATCGACTTACGCCTACCTTGTATCTTTGCATTGCATTACGTCTTATCATGCCGTATGCTGTCGTTATAGCTTTGCCTCTAATTGCTGATGGTGTCCGTGATAGACAAATTCTATGAAATATGAAAGACTAACATGTATTTCATATAGTCAGATGTATGTTGTATGTACAATTGCACATCACACTGTTGACCTCCGCCTTTTTCTTTTATATAAGGAATTTTTGTCGTTTAAGAGTGTCTTTGCAGACCCGACAACATTTACCTCTAT
Organism: Penaeus chinensis; assembly: GCF_019202785.1. NCBI lineage: Eukaryota > Metazoa > Arthropoda > Malacostraca > Decapoda > Penaeidae > Penaeus > Penaeus chinensis. The sequence goes on along the minus strand of NC_061855.1, from coordinate 32,225,687 downwards.
CTATCCTGAGACAATTGCAACTCAGGCAAGTCTTTGCGGACTATTGTAATTGTCTCCTAAGCATGTTCACCTGTTTAGCTTTTGATGGTTGAATTATTAAAGAAAAAAAAATATTATAACAATTGAAAATTCAATATGAAATCTTGAATATTAGTCTCACAGCAATATATTTGATTATATATCACATGCGGCCCTTATTGTCCCACGACCCCCACCCCTGTTCGCCCTCCTGTCTCTACCCTGGGTGTACTCGTTTCAGAAAATGTCAGCGCAGCAACGCGAGAAGGGACGCTGCCTGCCAGGACAAACACCAAGAACCGGCCGACGACAGGAGCACACGGCGCAGGACGCGATCAGGAGGAAGCTGTATGGGTCCAGCGCCGCGAAGGTTCCGCACCGCCACATAGCGACACACTCGCTCTGCGTCAGGCATTCAGTGATTCCCATCTGGAGAAGAGACTGCAGCTCTTACTCCCTCATCTTAGTCCCCTGCCAGACCACAGCAGGTCCAAATTACTGCTCCGTCGAGGGCGACGGGTGGATGCTTGTGCCGAGCGGTTTCAGAGTGGTCAGATGTCTTTAAAGTCACGCCCTCTAACTAGCAGTAGTGACCAATGAGGGCGGCGTGCCCAAAGCGTAACCACCGTACTGACCTGAGCCACGCCTACATGACCTCTGACTACCACCTTGACCTGTATAATCACTCTACTTCGAGTCACGATCCCGCTCGGACGCTGCCTCCTTCCGGGGGGCCCTCCACCTTTCCGTGCCCGGGCCTCTACTTCTGGATAACCCAGCCGCTGTAACCTCCGTCTACGCTACGGTACCATTAACATTCATCTCAAATAAAGAGTGCAACCAGACCGGTAGTTTAAGTTAACACAACCCTGACAAATTGGTGTTCAGCAGTGGTACCAAGAACCTGTTAATCTCTCTCTCTCCCCCCACCCTCTCTCTCTCTCTCTCTCTCTCTCTCTCTCTCTATCTCTATCTCTCTCTCCCTCTCTCTCACTTTCTCTCTCTCTCTCTCTCGCTCTCTTTCTCTCTCTCTCTCTCTCTCTCTCTCTCACTTTCTCTCTCTCTCTCTCACTCACTTTCTATCTCTCTCTCTCTCACTCTCTCTCTTTCCCTTTCTCTCTCTCTCTCACTTTCACTCTCTCTCTCTCACTTTCACTCTCTTTCTCTCTCACTTTCACTCTCTCTCTCTCTCATTTTCACACACTCTCTCTCTCTCACTATCACTCTCTCTTTCTTTCTCACTTTCTATCTCTCTCACTTTCACACACACACACTCACACACACTCTCTCTCTCTCTCATTTTCACACTCTCTCTCTCTCTCACTATCACTCTCTCTTTCTTTCTCACTCTCTCTCTCTCTCACTTTCACACACAATCTCTCTCTCACTTTCACACGCTCTCTCTCTCACTTTCACACCCTCGCTCTCTCTCACTTTCACACACACTCTCTCTCACTTTCACACACTCTCCCTCTCTTTCACTTTCACACACACTCTCTCTCTCTCACTTTCACACACACACTCTCTCTCTCACTTTTACACACTCTCTCTCTCACTTTCACACACACTCTCTCACTTTCACACTCTTTCTCTCTCTCACTTTCACACACACACTCTCTCTCTCTCTCTCTCACTTTTACACACTCTCTCTCACTTTCACACACACTCTCTCCCTCTCACTTTCACTCTCTCTCTCTATCTCTCTCTCTCTCACTTTCACACACACACTCTCTCTCTCTCTCACTTTCACACACACTCTCTCACTTTCACACACTCTCTCTCTCTCTCACTTTCACACACACACTCTCTCTCAGTTTCACACTCTCTAACTCTCTCTCTCTCTCACTTTCACACACTCTCTCTCTCTCAGTTTCACACTCTCTAACTCTCTCACTTTCACACACTCTCTCTCTCTCAGTTTCACACTCTCTAACTCTCTCTCTCTCACTTTCACACACACACACTCTCTCTCTCTCACTTTTACACACTCTCTCTCAATTTCACACACACTCTCTCTCACTTTCACACTCTCTCTCTCTCTTTCACACACCTTCTCTCTCTCTCAGTTTCACACTCTCTAACTCT
>NC_061855.1:32203584-32218584 GCF_019202785.1 Penaeus chinensis | reverse complement strand
TTTGCTGTTCATCTGGCAGACAGAAAAAAAAATTACTTGTGTATTTGCTCTACATTGGTAATGCCAAATGATGATAAAGTGCTCAGATAATTTTAAACCATAAATGGTGATAGTTTGTGTACGTTAAAATTTACTTTTGTACTATGATTTATGATTCTGTACACTAAGCATTTTGTACTTTCCAGTGTGAGTGTAGCAGCTTACGCCAAGATAAGTCGTCGAAGCAAGCGCATTGTGAGTGTGCGTTTCTCGCACACTCGAAGATGGTGGTGTGGGTTATTGCTTGGTGTGTTCTTGGGGTGTTTAATAGCGGCCGCTCTCTTCACCAAACTCGATGGTAAATTTGTTTTATTTTTTTATCTGTACAGTTCGTAGATAGAATTATAAATAAAGATTTTGAATATGATGATTGAATAATTAAATCAAGGGTTAAGAGGAATTTTGTTTTTTCATAAGATTTAGTTTTCATCTTTCTTAGTTGTACTTAAAATCCTGAATAGGCTTTTTGTACATGATAGTTGCTGAATTATTATCATTTAGATATTCAGAAGTAATATTTGAATTACTAGAACTTAAGGTACAAAAATTAAGAGTTGAGTAATACTGTATATATGACACAAATTGTATCTTACAGGCTCCGACCCAACCAATGTGCTGGGCCTCACACCGAGGGAAGTGCGCCTGGCTGAGAGGGTCAGGGAGATGGAGCAGCAGAATCAGCTGTTGAGAAGACAGCTGAGTATCTCCCAGAACCAGCTGATCCAGGCATGGGGAAATGAGGGGGAGGATGGGGCAGAGAAGATAGGGGAAGGCACAGGGACAGGGGAACAAGGTGCTACTAAGTGCAAAGAAAAGGTGAGGAAGATCAAAGTTATTAAAGGTGTTATTAATGGATATATCGGTGTCATTCATTTGAGTATGATGTTATGTTTCTAATTACTATTACTATCATTATTTCTCATTCCTGAAAATTATTTTATTAATGTTTTTGTGTTATCACTGGTACTGTTATTGTCTGTATCATTGTTGATCTTCTTTTTATTTGTCACATTATTAATAGTATTATGAATATGATTACTGGTAATAGTATTTTTATTCTAATTACTGTTACTGCTTTTCTCTTTTCTTTACCAATAGGTTAGTTATCTTTGTTTTATTTAATGGCTAGCCATGAATCCATAATACATATTAAGATCCTCTCATTGATTTTCAGGAATTCGGTGTGCCAAAATGTGAGGTGCTTCATATAGCTATAGTGTGCGCGGGCTACAACTCCTCTCGCTCTGTTGTGACCCTTCTCAAATCCCTCCTGTTCTATCGCCGCAATCCACTGCACTTCCACATGATAGCAGATGCCAAAGCACAAGTTGTCTTGCATGCACTCTTTTCTTCTTGGAATGTCCCTCATGGTAAGTCAGATTGAATTTCTCTGAATTGGAATTTGAAATTAGTGTTTGTATAGAAGGGTGAAATAGCAAAGCACAAGGTCATGGAATGATCTCTTTATAATGACTTAAAACCAACACCCCTCCCTAAAAAAAGTATTCAGTATGATTCTGAATATTGTTGATTATGAAGTAGTTAGGTATTTTAGCATAGGCTATACTTAGGTACAGATGCTATTGCAATCAACAATTTTTATATGAACACCGTAACTATGAGCTGTTAATTTCAGCCATTGCACTGGATATATGGAGAGCATTTAGTTGTAGTCCTTTTTTTGTCTTGTATGTGAGGGAAATAAGGATTTGCAAAGTAGTGTGTAAATAGTCTTTGGGTACTATTTCTTACAAGTTACTTCCTGAAATTATTTTTCCCTGCATGTGGATGATAATATCACTTTACTTAAATAATCAGGAAGCAGAAAATGAGGTTAGCAAATAAGATAATTTAAAGAACAGGATTTCACATATTGAGGGACAAAACTTGGGCCTGGTTATGAAATACAGGAAGCTTTCAATATAACTCTATCATCTTCATAGGAACCTCTGTTGTGTTGTTTCTTTCATGCTCCTAATATATTGATAACTTCACTCCTGTACAGTTGAAGTGAGCTTTTACCTGACGGACAACCTTGCCGCTGATGTGTCCTGGGTACCCAACAAACACTATTCCGGAGTGTTTGGCCTGATGAAACTCACCCTCAACAAGGCTCTACCACAGACACTCAAGAAAGTCATCGTTTTAGACACCGATATAACAGTCGCCACAGATATCGCTGAGTTGTGGAATCTCTTCTCAAAATTTGGACCAAAACAGGTAGGCAGATGTTAACTGAATGATGGACTTGTGAGATATCTCTTGTGATAGCCTGTTGATAATTGTGTTACTGACTAGATAGTTATTGTTTGTTTTCTATAATGACTTGAATTTTGGAAGCTTTAATCTCCGTCTATTTTATTATTATAGTACATTGGACTGGTGGAGAATCAGAGTGATTGGTACCTTGGCAAATTGTGGAAGTCACATCGTCCTTGGCCTGCACTTGGTCGTGGGTAGGTTTTGGATGTTGTTTTAAGTAGTTACTTTGTTTCATTCTCCTATCCACCTCTTCCTCTTCTGTTTTGTCTCTTTTTCATCCTCTTCCTTTTGGTCTTTCTAATCTTCTCTCGTTCCTCCTCTTCTTCTTCTTTTACTTATTTTCTCCTCTCTCCTCCCTCCTCCCTCTCTTCTTCCCCTTCTCCCCCTTTTCCCCCTTCCCCTCCTTCCCCTCCTTTCCCCCTTTCCCTTTCTTCTCCTCCCTCCCCTTCCTTCTCTTCTTTCATCCCCTTTCTCCTCCTCCCTCCATCACCACCGTCACCACCACCACCTTCACCACCACCACCGTCACTACCACCACCGTCACCACCACCACCGTCACCACCACCACCGTCACCACCACCACCGTCACCACCACCACCGTCACCACCACCACCGTCACCACCACCACCGTCACCACCACCACCGTCACCACCACCACCGTCACCACCACCACCGTCACCACCACCACCGTCACCACCACCACCGTCACCACCACCACCGTCACCACCACCACCACCATCACCACCAACACCATCAGTCATCATCATCCTCATTAATCTTATTTACAGATGATATTGTTCCCATTATACATGTTATTCAGAACTGATTTCCTTTTCCAGATACAACACGGGCGTTATCCTCATTCGCCTGGACATCATGCGGCAAAGCAACTGGTCGCAGAAATGGAAGTTAATTGCCGAGAGGGATCTGACCACGCTCTTCTCTACACAGCTGGCTGATCAGGACATCATCAATGCTGTCATTAAGGTTGGTCACGTGGATGGTTTTTATTATTGTTTTATTATTTATTTTGTATTTTTTTGTGTGTTGTAGTTGTTTGTGGAGGGTTGCATTAATGTTGGGTTTTGTTATTGCATTTTTTCAGCAACACCCAGAAATCGTGTACAATCTTCCCTGCCAGTGGAATGTGCAGTTATCTGACAACACCAGATCCGAGTTATGTTACTTGGAGGTTACAGATTTGAAGGTATGTTGAACAATCTTTTCCTTTTTGTGAAGGGCTTTGGTCTGTATTTGGAATTTAGTTCTGATAGCAGATTTTAATTATTTGAGTTGAGATGCTTGACATTTTAAATTTTTTGCTCTATATTGTCAGATCAGAAAATGAGAGAAACTCATATGACTAAAGATATTAATATGTTACATCGCAGGCAATCCACTGGAACTCACCAAAGAAATTAAAAGTGAAAAATAAGCATGTTGAATTCTTCCGCAATCTTCACCTCACTTTCCTGGAGTATGATGGCAACCTTCTTCGTAGGGAGCTATTTGGGTGCAATCATTCAAGGTCCATTATTGTGCCTAATCCTCTGTCTCAGGTAAATGTTGTTAGCATTATAATGTATAATTTTATGTTGGTAAATTAATTATAAATATTCTGTAAGTTTTGTAATACGTTGGGATATATATATTAGAAAAAAAAATGTTATTCTTATTTTCAGCTGAATGAAGAAGATGAGTGCTATGAATTTCGACGTGCGAGACAAACCAACTACAGAACACACTTGTTTTTCCTCGACAATGAGTATGATCCAACACCAGATGGTTTTGATGTGACACTTGTTGCTACATTATCCATGGATCGTCTGCAGATGGTGGAACAGTTACTGAAACACTGGGATGGTAAGATTTTGTTTTTTTCTTTGTTTATTTTTGGGAGGGTTTTAAAATAAGATTAAGAATACTTTTTTTTGTGTCTATGAAAATGATAATGGTAAATAGATTCTGAGTTTCTTTTATGTGTATATTTAGTTCACAGAGAAAAAGCAAAAGCAACTTGCAGTAAGAAAAATGAAAAAAATATGTCTATTCGAAAATAACAAATAAATCAGCTTTTGAAGATTTTCTCTGTGAGTCTTCTCTCATAACTTCATTATAGATTTAGAAGTAAACCATAGCAAGTGCATCAGAGAGATTTTGTAAGCTTTACTTTTAATGTCTTTCCAGGGCCTGTTAGCCTCACATTATACATGTCTGATGCTGAGGCTCAGCAATTCCTGTCATATACACAGAGTTCAGAAATAATTGCAAGCCGGAAGAATGTTGCATATCATGTCGTCTACAAGGAGGGGGTGAGTTTGACAGCCTTAATTTTTTCCTTTTTGAATTTTGCATATTTGTGGTTGATTGCATATGGTGCCTCATGAAGCTAAAAGGTTTATGTTATGCATACTTACAAACAATGCGAGCTGATTATCACATTTATTTTTCAAAATACGTTTATCATGATTTTTATTTTTGTTAAAAAGGAACTTAATGTTACACCTCCAAGTCATCTACCTTTACCATTTATTGGTTATTTGTGCTACATGAAAAAATTGTGGTTATTTTTGTTATATTGTGTTGTGTTGGACATCCAGACGGTGGCAATTGTAGAGTCTAACTTATGGGAAAAGGACTTCTAGTAGATGTAGTAACTTTTTTACTCTTTGTTCCTAATAGCTAGGATGATGACATTATTAGATCATATCATCTATGTATATAAGAAAAGAGAAAAGTAGACTTTTGTACTATAGATGGCCAATTTATTGTTATTATTATTAATTCGACAGGAGAGGGGATGGAAATGAAGTGTGATTTTAATAATCTTTTATAGAAATGTCAATTTTTTAATTACTTCATTGTGTTGCTCTGTCATTATTATTTATGTATTATATATATGAATATATATATATATATATATATATATATATATATATATATATATATATATTTATATATTTATATGTATATATATTTATATGTATATATATTTATATGTATATATATTTATATGTATATATATTTATATGTATATATATTTATATATTTATATATATATATATATATATATATATATATAAATTTATATATATATATATATATATATATATATATATATATATATATATACTGTATATATATATATATATATATATATATATATATATATATATATATATTTATATTTATGTACTTGAATATCTGAACAGATAAAATTATCCAGGACTTCAATATTTAATATGCCTCTATTTGATTCCAGAATTTTTATCCAGTCAACTTCCTAAGGAATGTAGGAGTGCAACACGTAAACACTCCGTACGTCTTCCTAACAGACATAGACTTCCTTCCGATGTTAGGGCTATATTCGTATTTAAGGAAAACACTACAGAACCTACATCCTGATGATAGTAAGAAGGTAAGAATATTATAATGAAGGCAGGAAGTTTTTGTTATATTGTACTTTTTTAAACTATTTATTTATTTACTTATTTATTCTGAAGTTTAGCACTATATTAGTTAGTAAGCAGTGATAGGGAAATATATTAATGTTTGGACTCTAAATGTGTTCAAATTGTATGATTTGTATATATATAGTCAGTTGCTTGTCTGAAGAGGTTAGATAGAGTTCTGGTTACACTAGCCACAGATTGTGATTTGTCTTTCCTTTTTTACTGGTTTTCTGCAGTCAGAGGAACAGGAGCTGCATATCCCTCCATTGAATATAGACTGAAAATGCTAACTATTAAAGTGATTAATACATCTTGGTAAATTTCACAGCATATTTTATATTAATGATTATTATTTAGGATTTTCAGTTTTCATTTTATATAAGAAATAATATTTTGTACTTCTCATTTGACTCATGAACCCAAAACTGACACATATTTAATTGAATTCTGTGAAATGTCATGTAGTTAGAAGTCAGAAGTTACATCTCAAGAAAATTAGGTAATAGGCATCTTCCTTTTATGAAGAAAAGGTTTTGAAAAGTAACTGCTTTGAACAATTAAATGATACTGCTAGATTGTCTATTAGGAATGATGGTTCTCTTTGGATTTTGAGGGGATTTGTGTCTGGTGAAAGTAATGGGTATTGTGAAGATGATACGGTGTGGTTGGAATGATCCTAGATCCCACTTCAAGTTATAGGACTATGTATCTGAGTGGTATATAGAAAATCTTTATCAAATGAATAACTATTCTTAATGAGTCTCTAATAAACTTAGCAAAAGAACAGATACAGATCTACACTATTGTCCACAGCAGAGGGATAATTAAAGATTGTGTGAATAGTTTTCGATAGATGGTTTAAGATGTGTGGTGTAACTATGAGCAAAATAATTAAAGAAAAAGAAAAAGTATCCATGTGTTAATGATAATTTGTTATCTCTTTCTCTTTCTAAATAACCATTTATTCTGTAGTTTCTTCAAAACCAGTTTTTTAAGATAATTATGAATCATATATAAATTCACTTACATATGGATTTTATCAAAATTAGCAAAAAGTAGAAAGTTTCAACTTCCATCTAAAAAAAGTATATACATATATATGAATAAATAAGTAAGTAAATAAAAGAATGAATAAAAAAAATTAAATAAATAAATAAATAAATAAAATAAAGTGCTTGGTCATAGAATTGCCCTGACTAAAGATTCAGGATAAAGCTTTTTTTTTTTTTTTCTTTTTTTTTTTTTTCTTTTGTCATATTACAAAATATGATATTGCATTGACAAGAATTGCTTATTGTATTACTTTTCATGAGAAGGATGAAGCTGATGAACTTGATATGTTCATAGTGGGTCTGAATGGTATTAAACATCTGAATAAAATCTTATGGTGGTATATTAGGTATATAACAGATGTAAACCTTTTTCCAGTATGTGAGGAAAGTGTCTGAAGGTCATAAATTTTGATGGATAGATAGATAGATAGATAGATAGATAGATAGATAGATAGAAAACCCAGGTATAAGGAATTAATTCATCTTTTCAGAAATCTAGTTATGTGTAAGGTGATGACAACTCTACTACATCCTTCAAAGTTAGTTTACGACTGTTTTCCCTCCAGGCTTGGATCGTGCCGGCTTTTGAAACACAGCGCTACCGTCTTTCATTTCCCCGCAGTAAAGCAGAACTCCTGAATAGACTTGATATGGGAGAGTTATTTACATTTAGGTGAGTAAGATGATAAATATTTAGATGGAATGTTGATCACGGCTGAAATTTATGGATTAAAAAAGGCCTTGTTTGTCCTTGTTTAGGTTAGTTTCAGTGTTTTTTTGTTTTTTTTCTTTGTAGGATATTTTTTATGTAGTTTAAGTTGATATTTCTACTTCAAGGTATCACGTTTGGACAAAAGGTCATGCTCCGACTAATTTTGCCAAGTGGAGGACTGCGACCACTCCGTATAAGGTAGGTCAAGGTTCGGAAGTGTGGACACCTTCTCTTACAAGCATTCAAATCCATTTAATAGATGATTGAATTACTTTGATCTTGTGGTTTACTTCCGTTCTCTCTAATGGCTACCAGGAAGGAGTCAGTTTGAATCCATGTTAGGAAATGTATTATTCCATCTTACACAGAGTTTGTGTTTATTGCCAGTCATAGTACTTTATTCTTAATATCAACAGGGATTGCATTTGTCCTCAACTATTTTTTTTTTTTTCCACTTGATGAGCTGGTTCCTTAATTTGTTAGTTTACTTTTTGTGTTGCTGTTCATTTATTTTTACTCTTTGTCATTTAAAGTAAAATAATACAGCATTTTGATGAGAGAATCTAATACGTTCATGATGACATGGTGCCGTATTTACTGTACAAGGAGTAAGTAGAATATTTGATGGTGAGGGTGATTATGCCAAGGCTGAAGATCATCATTAATCTTTCACTCCTGATGTATCAACCCATTGCTGCTGAGGATAACATTTACTTACATGCCATACCTATCTCATTTGTTTACTGTTTACCTTGCTGGTCGGAAGTATTCTTTTAAGTTTTTTTATAGTCAATAGCATTGTTAGAAATATAATGATTATCATAGAGTCATTGGCATTAATAACAGCATTGATATTAATAGTATTAGAAGGCAAAGGTCACATTTGTGAGGTCACATACTAACCTACCAGTGGACTTCTTGGAGCCATCTATGTGTAAACAAAATTCACAAGGCAAAACTACAGTTATTGTGCCTGACATAGTAGTTTATCGATCTGAATAATCACCATTACCAAAATTATGATATGTTCAGTGAAGTATAGTGTGAAGGTTTAAGATATACCATGTTTTCTCTTTGCAATAATCTGTATTCTGATCTGTTGTCATGTTTTCAGTGAAAAATTTGTTTTTTTGTTTTTTTGACTCTAAGACACTGACTGGTGATATTTGATAAGGAAGGAGTATGATCAGAGGTAGTATATTGAGGCCCCTAGCTAATAAATGTTATTGTGGGTGCAGTCCTGTAATTTGCTAACAGTGTGGACAGATTTCTTCCCCTTCTACTGGCAGTATGCCCCACACATAGAACATGTTAGATTTAGGCTATCATATATTATTTCGGTATTGATATATCAAAGTTTATTTAAATCTCATCTGCAGGTGACTTGGGAACAAGATTTCGAACCCTACATTGTTGTGCGTAAAGATGTTCCTGAATATGACACCCGATTTGTAGGTTTTGGATGGAACAAGGTGAGGATAAAGTCTTTCAGTTCATGTCCTTTTCATATAATGAATATATCATGAATGGAAGTGAAGAAAATTGCCTGTTATATTAGTCTCTTTATTATACTTTGTTAAGAACTAGTTGACCATAGATTGCAACTGAGGATAAATATTATGTTATTTATTTTTGCGGATATAAACTACTTATACTTATACTTATCTACTGTTTGATTTTTTTTTACTTGATTAAGGCCTAAAGTGTAAATAAGATAGAACAAAAATGCGCTTAAATGAAGTACATTGAATATAGCTAGGTAATTGTGAAGATAAATCACCTCTTTTCATGGGAATCTATTCAACAGGTGTCCCATATCATGGAGTTACATGTGATGGGTTTTGACTTCATTGTCCTTCCGAACTCCTTCATTGTCCACATGCCTCACGCCCCAAGTCTTGACATTGCCAAATTCCGTACATCTCCACAGTACAAAAGGTGAGTTCCAGTTTTATTTTTGTATTTAGGTAGGGTCTGTTGTATTTTGAGAGGAAATTGTGTGTGTTTATTGTATTGTGATAATGGGAAAAGATCTCGTGTTGATTTAAGGTTTTTGAAGCTAGATTAAATAGATACTAATGCAAAATTGCTGAAGTATTTGAATGAAAAAAATAAAGTATTGAGAAAAAATATTTTATATATTTGTAGTGTATATTTTACAATATTTTTTGTCATAAATTCATAAATTACGTGTTGCATACCAATGGTTCTCAGTTTTCTGGCAGTCAATTTTATTTTTATATTGATGGCATTGTAAGAAATGTCATAGCAATCGGAAATTTAGGATTTCTTTGAGTTTTTATAGAGCTGATGTGAGATGCAGTGGCATTCCTGCTTAATTCATTGGTATAGGATTGCATTTATTTTGGTCTTTGTTATATTTGATTGTGAATGATAAAATCAAGAAGCTCTGTCACTATATTTGCTATGTACAATGATTACTTGTATAAAGGTATTGTTAATTAAATCCACTTTCCTTTCAGATGTGTCAAGATTCTGAAGAGAGAGTTTGTGGATGACCTCAATAGGAAATACAATAGTGATATTTCTCTGCAGTGAAAATGCATTTATTCAGCAAGGAAATCAGCCAGGTCTTCCTTCAGAGAATATGATTTATTTTTTCTGGTATCCAGAATGTTAAGAAAGTTTTTGAAAGTGAAACAGAATTATTATAGTAATCACAGCCTTTTTTAATATGATCATATTTCAGATTTTATGATATGCTTATATATTTTTGGAAGATATTTACAAACCAAATATGTATAATAAGTAAGTCCTGTTTATGGCAATAAGTATTTTGTGATGTGATGCCCACGTAAAACCTTGCATTTTCTTTTGTCGCAAATTACAACCTTGTAATTGGTGTAGAGATCTCTTGGTTTTGCTTGATCAAAGACGTGCCAACGTAAATGCTGGAAGGGAAGGCATTTTTCTCCATTGTCATGCACAACGAATGTATCAAGCTTTGCTTTTATTCTTAGTTGTTAATTTGTCACTGATGTTATTATTGATGTTATTAATTTTATTATTATTATTACTATTATTATTGTTATCTATGTTATTATTGATTTATAAGCTGTATCTCCATATTCAGTTAAGAAAAAATCAGCAATTGGTTGTTTTTTTCTGTTAAAAGAAGTTACAATTAAATTGGGTGCTATAATAGTTGAATGACTTAGATAAGGTTGGGATTTGAAATGCAGATATTGCTGTCATAATGAAGACTTCACATTACTGTCTTTTGTGTTTTATGTAGAATTAGTGCATATATTTTTTATTTTTATTTTTTTTTTTTTTTTTATTTTTTTTTTTTTTTATTATAATACATGTAAGGGAAAGGATTATAAGCATCAGAATAACTGAAAAAGAAAAAAGAAAGAAGGAAAAGGAGAGTGCCATCCTTTCCGAAAGAATAAGGGAAGATAATGGAATAACTGACAATATACAGGTGTTATTGTTTAATACAGGAGGTGAAATTGGAGCATTTAGCTATTTATTCCTTGAAGATTATTCTGAACATATTCTTCTATTCAAAGTTCAAGATACTTGTTACCATGTACTTATAATGACACAGACTTTAATTATTGAATATCTGAGGTAATATTATGAAACTTTTGTAAAGGGATTCTCTATAGTGGTATATTTTATTTACAATGCTCCTTTTTTTTACATTACATATATACATGTAAGTTTGAAACAGATCTTGTATTACTCATAAACATATCAATTGTTAACAGACCTTTTTCATTATAATTAGTATATATTGATGATGTCCTGTGATATCAAACCAGAGATGTTACTACTTTGATTAAATTCTAGAAATGATTTTTTTTTTGTTCGTGTTCATTTATATTACAGTGCCTTTTAGGAAATTGACATGCATTTTACATGAGGTTATGTGCTTTCTATAAGCTGTACTTTTCCTGGTAGTGTCAGAAGCCTCATTAGTTCCAGAACTAGAGTGTAGTGCTTATTCAGTATATTAGAATTTGGGAGGATTAAATATGGTAATGAAAATGAGATCTGTTCCAAACTGTGTATGTAAGAATATTGTTTTTCTTTTTTCTTTTCTTTTCTTTTCTTTTATAGATATTTGAAGATTATTTGCATAAATGTAAAAGCGAATTGTTCACAAGTGATCCTTGTGTTTTTACAAAAAGAGTTACCACAAGAGATGATACAGTTGTGTATTTTATAAGCAGCCATTTGTTTGCATGAGACTGAAGTGTAATGCAGTAAGAAAGAGTGTGTCATTTTTACGAAAGAAGTGAGCTAAATGCCAACCAAAGGGATTATAAACTGGTAGATCTGACTGTTTTCCTTTTTTTGTTTGTACCTCTTGGGTCATCTGAAGTTAAAAGTTTCCTCATTTCTGACTGCATTTTATATATTGGTTATCAAATTGGATATGCCCATTTTTAATATAATTTATATTAAACTGTTGTTCCTTCCATATATAGGTTGTAATAGTGTGACTAATGATACTAAAGCCCAGTTTTCATCGTGTTGAATAATTATGAAAAGCAATAGAAAACTGTACCTTTTATGATATAAGAACAAATATTTTTGCTAACAAGAAGAGTCCATTGAATACCTTCTCTGGGCAGTGAATGAATGAGTAACACTGTTTTCTGTCTTCCCATTTCTTACTATTAATGTTAATTTCCAATGCTCTCACTGATGGAAGAAACGATGCATTTAGTCCCGTGTTGCACATATTAAAGGTGTCAGTAAATTTTGAACAATGCAAGACACATGTTAAAGTTATGTGCAGTTAATGGGGATTTTTTCTCCTCCCTTTTCCATAATGAGAAACAAATTACAATGAGGTACTTTACCTATAAAGAGGCAGATAGAATAGGTCTGTCTTGCAGGAAAGGGCTAACTGGATAGAAGGCAACTAAAATCAATAAGTTCTGGACTACAGCCAAAAGTTCCTATATTTTCAAGTATTCTTCTAGTCTTACTAATAGGTTATCTTCTCAGTACCTGTCAGATAACTTGTAGTTTTATTTTGATACTTCTTACGATATTCTGGTTGCAAAGAACTTGATGGTGAAGGTTGGTTTTGAAGTCAAAAAGAAAAGGATACAAGTTAGTTAATTGGCTGTTTTCTTTCCAGGTTAGATGTGAGTACATTGTAATGTGTTAGGGTATGTAATTGTGATTATGTGCGTGCATGCCTATGTATGCGTGTGTGTTGATGTCTGTGTAAATGTTATTGCCAAATTAAATACAGTAATTGTGCAAACAGTTTTGTTTTTGTGTGTTCAGTATCTATTCCAATTAGAACAAATATTTTGTGCAATGACCAAGTTTTTCTTTTCATAGTAAACTTAAATAATTTATTAAGTTCCTGTAATCTTTACAAATTCATGAGTTCAAATATTATTTAACATCTGTGATTAGGCTAAGAGCATCAGGAAATAGTTTCTGTAATTTATTTCTCTTTACCATCAAATGAAATACACGTTCATCCTTTGAGAATCTCAAAAAGAGTTTTTAAGAGCAGCTATACTTTTCTGCAGTTGGAGGGCTATAACAAAAGCTGTGACTTAGAATGAAAAATAATTGTACATGAAAGCAAGTCCTGTGAGAACTTGCTTCATTGATAGCTGTGGCACTTAATTGTGGAACGATTTACACATACAGTAAGGTGTATTCTTATCATACCTTTTTGTTGTAAGAATACTTTCAATTCTTTGATTTTCAATATCAATGACCAAAAAAAAAAAAAAAAGCATCAAAACAAAGCTTTTAGATGATTGCAATGCTGTTATTCGGCTGCATTAGTTACGAATGCATTAGGCTTTTATTTCGGTGCTTACTTACATTAAGTAATTGCACTTTCCTCTCTGCTCGATAGTAGTGTTTGCCAAAGGTGGTTTTGAATAAAGTGAGGCTTCCGTTATATATTCAAGGAGGCTGGTCTGAGTTACTTTATGGGATCTTTTAACAGGTGATGAGTCGGTGAATCAGGTATGTTTCACTTGCTTCACTGGTAGAGTAGATTTACTCGCTATCCTTTAGTTGTTTAAGTATTTATATTCAGAATATTGATCTTAACCTTCATACCAAATTTTTTTGTTTTAAGTTGCGACTAATTTGACAGTTGTTTGATTTTTTTGTTTTTTTTTGTTAATAATTATTATTATTATCTATGGTATATCTCCTTTTTTGTAAAATGAAATATGAAATATAATAATGTCATGATTTGCTGTAGTTCGGAGCAAAAAAATTGGTTATTGCAGTAGCAATTGAAATATCCATTGCAAGAAAATTGGTCATAATGTTTTCAGTCACATGTTAAGAGCACAATTGTATTTTTTTATGAGCTTCTGATCATACGAGATTTTTTCTTTATATTTATGTTTTGTGATTTACCAGTAATGTATGAGTAATTTTACTATCTAATAAATATATGATTAGTTAGTTTGTTTTTCAGTTTACCTGTTATAGCTGTGACAATATGACTATGAAATTTAAGGAAAACCTGAGAAAAAAGTGTGATATAAGATCTATGGAAAAGAATTGCAGTCAAAGTTACGCTGAATATATTTAGGATATTTTCTTTTTGTCTTTATATTCTTATAGTCACATTATTATTATCATATTATTATTATTATTATCAATAATACCTTCCTATATCATAATTTTTCGTTATAATCATATTTATTATTATATCAGGAATATTATCATTATTTCTGTCACATCATCATCATTACCATCACTCATCATCATCATCACTGCCATCATCATCACTGCCATCATCACCATCATTAAAATCAACTTTGGCATTATCATCACCATCACCACCTGCTTGGAACATGGCCGGAACTCGGCGAGAGCTCTAAGGTCGAAATTCCAATATGACCTGGTATTCTTGTCTATTTTCATCTATTTTCATCATGAAAAGTGGGATTTTTAAAAAACTCTGCACGTTTTTAGTACATCTAGTATTAGGTATATAATGAAGGCCAGTAAGCATAGGCACAGTACACAGCTTCATTAACTGTGTCATCCAGTGGTGTCCTATAAGGTTTGCCAATAAGAATCTCTCAGTATCAATGCATTCTATTGGGCCTTGGAGATCCTGCGGCAGAAAATATTATTTTTATTATTTTCCTTGTAGAATCTGGAGGGAGGGAGGGGGGGGGCTCTAGAGAAAAAGATCACCTTTTCTATGCTTATGAAAATGATGAAAAAAACCCGGATAATCCCGAAGATGATGAAGATATTTTTAAACGTTTAATCCTTTAAACCCATCAGATGATAGCCACGCCTTTATCATAATGCCGACGATAACAGGAACGTACCCATTTAGCTCAACGATGATGTAAGAAGCTTAAACATTTAATAACGTATCATAATTAATTTTGTTTTTATCTATTCGTAATTACCATCACTGCTCATAAAGACAGGTATTAGCATCGCCACAACCGGCCAATTGCGCGTCTCAGGAACTCTTACATGGTTTTGATTG
>NC_061855.1:32176084-32198584 GCF_019202785.1 Penaeus chinensis | reverse complement strand
CTTAAAGACACTTTGTATGTACAAAACAAGTTTATTTTATAAATACAACTTTATACAGAATTATAATATATATCTATATGCACATGGTGTAGTAAAGAACATGTGAGGTGTACAATTTGTAATCTTGGGTTCTGAAAACACGTAAAAATCATAAGTGATCAATTGATTTGAAAGACAAAAACACATTACACATGAAATCTACACATATCCGTGGCGTCTATCTGACCAGACCCGAGGAGCTTCTAGTGATATCTGGCAACTCTACTTCCCAATTACGACCTGAGACCTTCGCTCGTATTCCCAGGGAGAATAAGGGTGAAAGTTCAGGCTCAGATACCCATACACACACGCTGCTGCTTGAATGAGCAAGCCTACACAGAGTTCGGAATGGTGTTTTATCACAACAGCTATAAGAGAAGTGAACACTACGCGAGTACACCACGACGCCATACGTGCCAGGAACTGTACAGCAAGAAGCTTCCGGGCCCGGCTGTCCTTACGCCGCTATCACACACCAGCACTCACCATGGTGCCGGAGCGCCACTGGTACAAACACTACTGGACAAAATCTTAGTTTAGATGCCTTTGTACATATGGGAGTTGAATGGCAGTTAGACTGAGTTCTAGCCTGGAGTTTGGGAGTTAAAGAGGGAGTGTACATCTGTTATCACAGCAAGCCACAGTGTAGACGGCGGGCAGACGGAGCGCCTCTGGGGCCCTCGCCACGCTGCCCACCTGAGCAAGGCACGGAGCCGGCGGCCAGCGACCCGTCCCCTGGGTGGGGCGGCCACCCCTGGAGGTCCCATGGGCCAGGGCGGCACCATGGGAAGGCCATGCTCCAACAATGCCCTGGGCGGCGCACCAGCACCGCCCTCACAGCCACAGCACTCCGGCGCCACCGGCGCGAACGTCGCCGTCACAGCAACGGCCGGAGGGCACGGACTGAGGCTGGCAGACCTGACCCTGGCGCCTCATGGCAGTGTGGACCCGTCATGGGAGCTGCAGGTTAGGTCGGGTCGGGCGGGTCGGGTTGACCAGGAGGGTCGGGAGGGCGGTTACTCGTAACTCTGTTCCAGGTACTCTTCGCTCTTGATGCTGACGGAGAGGTTGTGCGCCTCCCGACTCAGGTCCTGCACCTGTGTGGTCTCCATGGGCGCGGGCGGGGGCGCGTGGTACTGGTGGTGCAGGGACGACATGGACAGGTCGGTGGGGCCCTCCTCCTCCTCCATGGGCGCGGGCTGGACGGGCGTGGGGGCGTCCTTGGTGCGCGGCGACTGCAGGGGCGTGGTGCGCAGCATGCTGATGTTCTTGATGCTCTTCAGCTCGGAGGGATTGCGCAGGAACTGGTAGCAGTGGCGCTCGCCTTGCACCTTCCGCAGGATGTTGACGCGGTAGTAGTACCTGAGGGCGCGGGACATCTTGTCGTAGTTCATGCTCAGGTGGTTCTTCTGGATGCCCCAGAGGCGGGCCAGGCCGGGCGGGTCCACGATCTTGAACACGCCCGTCTCGCGGTTCTTCCACGCGATGTAGCGCGAGTACCGCTGCTGAGAGTCGTTCAGCAGCTGCTGCAGGAAGTCCCACAGCAGCCGCCCGTTCGTGCCGGTCTCCACGGGCTCCTCGTTGGTCTGGCCTCCCTGCGGCTGCTGCGGCTGCGGGTGCGACTGGGGCTGGTGCTGCGAGTGCTGCTGGTGCTGAGAATGTTGCTGGAGAGACTCCTGGTGGGAAGAGACGCTCTGGGCGGCTGCGGCTGCGGCGGCGGCGGCGGCCCGCTGGTAATCACTCAGGTGCTTGAGGGAGGCGAGGGCGTGGGCGGGGAACACCGACATGCCGGCGGCGCTGGTGGGGGGGAGGGGGGACCGCTGGGGGGAGGAGGAGTCCCGCGTGGAGTCCTCGGAGTCCGACTGACTCCCGGAATGTGCTGAGCCTGTGGAGGCGGCCGAGGAGTGGTGGTAGGCCGCGGTGGAGGTGGACGAGGTGGAGGAGGCGGTGTCGGGGTGGCGCGGCGAGCCCCCGCTCTGCTCGGAGGGCGCGGGGCTGAGCGTGACGGAGCCCCCCTGGTGGAGGAAGTGGCTGAAGTTGTGGATGTCGGGGTTCATGATGGACCACGGCTGGACCGGGTTGGGGGTGAGGGGGGACGGCGACAGGAGGGGGTGGTGAGGGGTGATGGGGGACTGCGGCACCTGGGGGGCATCCCGCAGGAGGAACTGCAGTGTGTTGTGCAGGATGTCGCCCGCCCCTGGAGCGCGGTCGGCCAGGTCGGACTTGTTCAGCATACAGAGTGCTTTTCCTGAAGGAGAAACGGGGAGAGTTAAAACACGCTCGCTTTCACAAATCATTCTAGATACCTATCTACGATTTTTTTCCACCAAAATGTAAAGTTCTTATTCATCTCTTATACATATACTCTCATGTTAAAACAATACAACTGACGTAACGAACTGAACAAGACACTAATTGAAAAAAAAACATATCAACCACAAAAACGCAAAAGAAAAACAAAGTAACTTACCATTCATGCAGAATTTGGACAGGTCGATGGTGGGCAGTTCGAATTCTCTCTCGAACCACCTCAGGAAAGCGGCCACGTCCTCGCGCGACCACATACGAGGGTCGGCTGCTGTAGGAAGGAAGAAAGGGCTGTTATTTCACGGGTTTTTTTTCCACTGCTATTTCGCTGTTATTTCACTGCTCGGTGCTTAGGTATTAGTGGGTTGTATGTGCTTGTGCTTGTGCTTGTGTGTGTGTGTGTGTGTGTGTGTGTGTGTGTGTGTGTGTGTGTGTGTGTGTGTGTGTGTGTGTGTGTGTGTGTGTGTGTGTGTGTGTGTGTGTGTTCACTAAACACAAAACAGACATCCCAGCTTAGTCCTAGTATTACATCCTTTCAAAATCATCAAACTCTATGAATGGATACAGAAATCGAAAATAACTAAGTCCACATTCTGAATTTAAAAAGGAAAACCAACTCGCATTCGGAGGGGGAACTTGTTCATTTTTTGGATTACACTCTCTTCATTTGACACTACAGAACCGCTGAGACACACGGGGCTCACACTGTCTTGTCGCGTTAAAGTCGCCGAAGTCAATTAAATTCACTCCACAGTTTTAAATCAAATTGAATTCACTGACATAACTAGAACAAATGAACCTGTTTTTTTTTTCACTTTCGATTCACTGCAGAAGTTCACTAAAGCACAAGTCCACAAACTGAACACGAACATAAAAGGAATCACGAGTTCACTGAAGGCAGAGTCGACGAGGCACACGGTTATTCACTAAGTTCACAAACGCGCGTAACACAAGTTTTCGTAATCCTCAAAATCCAAAAAATAAGAACAAGTCCCGCCACTCGAGAGCGAAGTAACGAAGGAAAATCCTCAAGCCACTCACCGAGGTGTGTGGGCATCTGGTTCTTCACGTCAAGCATCGGGGAAGATGGCGACGCAGACTGCGGCAGAGACAGTGGGTACCGCCAGAGCAGGTCGGGACTGAACGGCAACGCCATTCCCACCCGGTTTATATCTGGAGTCAAGTTCAGCGGTGGCACCTTCATACTCTACAGAAAACGGCGCCTTGTCACCTGGAAATGGAAGAAAACGGAGATCAGACAGAGAACGGGAAGGTAATTGTGGGAAAAGGTAATTATCATGGGGTGGGGGGGTGGGAGGGTAAGACCCTTGGTTACGGGTCACTACGCAAGTTCACACACACAAGAAAATGGTATTAGTACGGATGTATAAATAATCACATCCCTCACCGCCACAGGTCCACCTTCGTCTGGAAACAAACTGTACAGCAACCCGGTAAAGTGAGCGGAGCGTATTCCAAAGCGGAAGACGCGGGGCGCGGCAGGGGCGGCGCTCGGCCCCGGCCAGGGTTACGACACTAGGGGTCACAGCGAGGAAGCCGGGTCGGCGGATCGTCGCCTTAATGACATTTGGTCACCCTCGTGGGAACCTTCACGACCACTTGCTGGTTCCGCCTTGACGCACTTCGACGTCGACCCGGCTTCCCGGTGCATTCGCGGAGCTCCCCCTGCGACGAGCGAGGGCGGTCCCTCGACGCCCCTTCCCCTACGCAGTCCCCTGACATTGCGTTTAATCTTTCTGTAGTTTCCAACAGATGACAGCTGTGGCCGGTAACCTAATTCCACAGGAAATCAATGAATAAAACAGGTGGGACTGGTTAGACAGGGCTCTGAGTGGTGACATTACTCCACTCACGCTGCAGTGCTGACTGCTGCGTCACCACCTGGCGAGCAAAGGCGCTCATCTTACAGGCAAATTCATTAACTTCTTAACTTTGCGTTACTTGTTTCAATCATAACATAAGCAGATCCAACTCCCTCACGATACTGTCTTACGTAGGATCGACCGAAGAGGGTGTCCTCTGCGACTCATTCACATACGTTGCGAGGATTTATCGCTTGCGCCGCGGGGACGTCCATCCCTTCATTGGATTTTGTACATTCCACCGAGCATCTTTCAACATCACGTTTGTAGCGAATAAGAAGGCAGGATGTTCTTAAATACTTGCTAAACAGGGGAATTTTCCAGCTTAATGGTTACCAATGACAGTGAACACAAGTCCGAAATTCAAACATATGCACATGACTGCCGTTTCACCATTTCTTTCCGCCATGTGATCGAAAATTCTAGTTTAGCGAAGTTTCCCCTCCGCTGAAACGGAAAAGAATCTATTTCACGCATCCTTAATCAACGGATCGAGATCACGGCTTGCGAGGGGGGTGGGGGGAGACGGGAGGAAGAGGAGGAGAAAGGGAAGGGAGGAGGAGCTAGAGGAGGAGCGACAGAGGGAAGGAGGGAGGGAGGTGGAGGCATCCGTATACAGAGTTGTTAGACTGCGGTGAAATGCGCAGGAAAGGATGTCACAACAAACGTGGCCGGATGAGGAGATGGCGGAGGGGTGGAGGGAGGGGAGGAGGAGGGAGGGAGGGAGGGAGGGAGGGAGGGAGGGAGGGAGGGAGGGAGGGAAAGGAAGGAGGATGTCGGTGAAGCGAAGGAGGGACTCTATCAGCTAAGGCGGTGGGAAGGCCTCCTCAGCCGTTGTAGAAAAAGGTAATCGGATGAAAGAGAAACGAGATTAGGAAGAGGAGAAAAGAAAGGTTGAGAAAGAGGAGGACGAGGAGGAGGAAGATATGGAACAAGGATAAAGAGGAAGAGGTGGAACAAGGATAAAGAGGAAGAGGTGGAACAAGAGGAAAAGAGGAAGAGAAGGAGTTTGAACAAGAGGAGGAAGAGGAGGAGTTGGAGAAAGAGGAGGTAGAGGAGGAGGAGGAGGTGGAACAAGAGGAGAAGAAGGAGGGAGGTCACAACGCCCGAGTGACTCACTTCCTTCCATTCACCCTGGGAGGAACTCGGAGATCCGTCGGCGAGAAACCTTCGGGCCTTCTTATCGGGGGGAAAGATCCGAGATAAGACCATGATAAGAGAGGGACGCCGTTTCCTGCTTGATCTAGGCGGACGGATGGGAAAGGCGAAGGAGGAGGGGAAGGAGGTATGGGGAGGGGGAGGGGGAGGGAAGCGAAAGGAGAAGGAGGTGGGATGGGGAGGGGGAGGGAAAGGAGGAGAGATAGGGAGGGATGGGGATGGGGATGGGGAGGGGGAGGGGGGAGGGGGAGGGGGAGGGGGAGGGAAGAGGGAAGGGAAGGAAAGGTTAACCGAGCGAAGGGAAACGAGACGCAGTTAACGATTTTCTTCAAGATTCCTCGACGATAATGAACTTACGGTCGAGTCGGAAGAAAATCAAGCGAGCATCAACTCTGGCACTTTAATGGCGGTATTATCTACGAGAGGAGGAGGAGGAAAAAAAAAAGAGAGGGAGCGAGTTAGAAGGGAGGCAGGAAGGGTGGAGGGAGGAGGGAGGAGGGAGGGGGAAGGAGGAGATGGAGAAGGAGGAGGAGGAGGATGCCGATGGGAGAACAAAGACCGTTTCCTGTCTCTCTCTCTCTCTCTCTCTCTCTCTATCCATCCTCGAGCGTCGACAACGAAACGGGTGAAACGACTCGCAGTATATAAAATATTTTGCAGTTCCTAACACGTTCCCTCTTCTTATCCTTTAACTTCTTTGAGAAATATTCATGACGAGGCGGAAGCGGTAAAAAAAAAAGAGATAGCGCGAAGAAACAAGAGAAAATTCGATAAAGAAGGATGAAGGGAAACGAAGAGAGAGATGAAACGTGAAGAGCAAACAAGGCAACTGCATTCGAGGAAATCTGAAAATCTTGCCACATCTCTATCTCTGCGTATCTATTTTTTGTTTTTCCCTTTCTCTATCTATCTCTCCTTCTTTTTTTAAATTTTATTCAGAAGCGTCACGTTATTCACCCGACCGATAACTTCACGCTGATAATCACGCATCCCCCCACCCCCAATCCACCTTCTATCACCCCCTCTCCCCCACCTCCACCCCTACACGAAGGTAAGCTCCCCTCCTCTCCTTCCCTCCCCCCCCCAACCCCCTCCACCCTTATTACAACAGCCTAGAACGAGAATCAAAGGACAAATATTGCGTGAATCGACAGGCTGATAAATAAATGTGGCAACCACGTGATTCCCGTTTTCTTTGTGGTATAGGGAACTCTACTATTTTTTCATGTAAAGGGCAGATATTTTGAGAATCTATGACGTGTTTATCTATCGTCAGCGTTATTTTTTAATCATTATTATTTAAGAATTGGGAATTTTTATAGTCACGATTTGATGCCGAGATGGAATGGCGATAGTACTGTAAAAAATATATATATCCGATAAGGTGAAATTCAATATCAAAATCGCTTCTATTTTGATAAGACTTCATCCGCCTTTATATCTAAGTCTGTGAGTAATGATATTACAGAAATTACTGCTCCTCTCCCCCCCCCCTCCCCCCCTTGTTCGCCCGCGCGCCAAGCCTACCCAAACCTCTTTGACAAACACACACACACACACACACACACACACACACACAAAACTCCCCACTCCCATCCCCCCCCCGCGCCCCGCCTCCTTTCCTACAATTCCACCTCCTGCCTCTCTCCCCCCCTCCCCTCTTTTACCCCCCCCCCCAAACACCACCAGCTCGTCAGCACTGCCCCAGGCCCGGATGCTGAGGACCCCCCTCACCTCCCGCCCAAAACCACGCAGGAGATGGAACACTCCCTCATCCCCCCCCCCACCCACCCTCCCTGCCCCATCCTCACCCCTACCTCTCCTTTCTCCTCCTCCTTCTCCCCCTACCCCTACTCCCCCCCCCCCACTTCCACATCCCTGTCTCCCTCTACCTTCATTTTCTCTCTTTTTTCTCTCTCTCTCTTGGTCTTTCTCTTTTCTTCCATGCCCCTTTTTTTCTTTCTTTCCAGAAGTATCTTGTATCTTTTTTTTTCCTTTTTTTCCCCTTTTCTCGTTTCTTTCTCCCTCGAATCATTTATCGAAATTAAATAAAGTCACGATACCCCAACTTATCAAACCTTCCCACCTTCTAAAAATACACCAAAAATAAAAATAAAGAAAATAAAAAATACAGGAAAAAAGGACCCATAACAGCCTAATTAAAATAAGAGACGAGAGCGATCGCTATGGGACGACCTCTGAGACGAAGCGTGAGTGGAAAAAAGAGAGGAATGCGTAGGTCAGCTCTCTCATTATCACCCTGGACACTTCATGCCCAGAAAAACATGCGAATCTCCCCCCGTACCCTCCAGACACACGGCCATACGGGCCATTAAAGCACGGGACTGCTATGCCATTTGGAGCCTTAACGACTCGTCTTACCTGCGGCCAAGGTGTAGGTATGTAAGAGAATAATGACGCACATCCGGTCTCTACCAATCTCAATCTCATCTCCTGCCACCTGAGCACAAAGGCCCCATCCCCGCCGACAAACACCGCGGGGAAATGACCCTTACGACGCGAGACAATAGGGGTCAGAATCAATTTAATCCCGTCGGGGTTTCGAAGCCTCGCCGACCCTCGCCCAATACCCCGAAGATGACAAGTCCGGTAGGGCATATACCCAGGCGAGCCTCCGCCGCGACTTTCGCCTCTACGGACACCTGCTCGAAGAGCGACGCGCACCCAAGGCTTCGGGAACCACCTGAGACCTTCCCCAGCACAAAAGGAAGGGTGGAAAAGGCTTGAAGGAAGAGGGTGCACCGCGGGGCATAGGAGGAGGAGGAGGAGGAGGGGGAGGAGGGAAGAGGAGGAGAGGATGTCTGGGTTGGGGTCGGGAGAGGGGGGAGGATGGAAGGAGAGGGAGAGAGAGGGGGGGGGGGGGCAAGGGGCTTCAGGGGACGGGGGGATGGGGGCGACAGGTGAACTGGGTGTGGGAAAACTTGTGAGACCGTGAGGTGAACTTCGCCCTGGTCATTGTCGCTTGGGAGGGCCGGGGCGAGGGCAATTAAAGGCGTAATTAGGCCAGTTATTTTTCAGGCGCCTAGTCAAGCGTAAGAAGTTTACCGTGATTTCGATTTCGTGAGAGAAGAGAAAGTGTAATGTACGTATGCAAACATCAAGAAAAAAGAGAAGGGAAACGGTTGGAGGGAAATATATGTGTGAGAGAGAGAGAGAGAGAGAGAGAGAGAGAGAGAGAGAGAGAGAGAGAGAGAGAGAGAGAGAGAGAGAGAGAGAGAGAGAGAGAGAGAGAGAGAAATCCCACATATAGACACACACACACACGCACACGAGGGGGGAGAAGATGCCTCTCCATATGACCGTTGGGTCGAGCTGTTGCCACTCCGGGTATGTCGACCGGAATACATAAACGACAGAAGAAACAAACGACAAACAAGTCTACATAAATCCCCAATTCAGACTCGTACTAACCAATCTTCAGAAACCCAATAAACAAAAAAACAACCGAAGAACCGAGAAAAGAACGAAAAAGGGAGAAGAAGAGGGAAAAAAACGCGCGAAGAGGCAGAGAGATCCCGACGCCGCTCCCTCGCTCCCAAGGCAGACAGACGGCGCTATAGACGGGTGTCCCGCTCTCCCTCCCGGTCCGAAAAGAGCCAGATAACAGTTAGAAAAGAATCCGAACATGTATTGAGGAGTTGGGTAGCATGTGAGTCACGGAGACCGTAACCCGAGCCTTTCTGACCCGCACGGTACGCTGAGCCACATCCGGGGCTCTGTTTCATACCACCACTTGTTGAGGGGCCGGCCAGGGAGGGGGGAGGGTGGGAGGGAGGGAAGGAAGGAGGGAGGAGGGTGGGGGAGGGACGAGCGAAGAACGCGTGAGAGAGAGAGGGAGATGGGGGAGGGAGGGGAAGGAAGGTGGGTGGGAAAGGGAGAATTGAGGAGGGACAAGGATGAGAGGGTGTTCGTGAGAGAGAGAGAGAGAGAGAGAGAGAGAGAGAGAGAGAGAGAGAGAGAGAGAGAGAGAGAGAGAGAGAGAGAGAGAGAGAAAGAGAGAGAGAGAAGAAACACTAGAAAGAGAGGGGAGGCAAATTGAGGGGAAACATAACGGAATATGATGTTCTCCTGTTATTCCCACAACGCACCGTCAAGGGGGTGAGGGAGTGAGGGGAGGAAAGTCATCGAAAGTATTGGAGGAGAGGAATGAGGAGAGGACGAAGGGAGAGAGACGTGATGAGGAGGGGAAAGAGAAGGGGTGAGCTGAAAGAGATGAAGAGAGAGAGAGAGAGAAGAGAGAGCGATGAAGAGGGGGAAAAGAGAACGAGGGATTGTTAATTTCGACTCTACGATTCGCATTAAATACTCGAGGGAAGGGAAAAAGTGAAAGGGGAAAAGAGTGAGGGGAAAAGGACGAGTTGATAGTATGTGTGTGTGAGGCAAGGGGGTGGAGTATGCACGAGGGGAGTCTGTCCTTCTCCCCCCCCCACCCCACCCTCCGCAATCGCCACCCACTCTCCCCTCACAGCATGTCACCGAGGAGAGACTGTACTTAAGAGTCATTTGACCGATGATACAGACACAGACACACAGACAGACAGACACGGCAAGAGATGCGAACGGGAGAACGGGAGGAGAGGACGGAAGGCGCTGGCTTAGCAGGGCGGCAGGGCGGTGTGGTGAGTGATGAGGGGAGAAACATATGGATCAGAGGGGACTCTCGCCGCCCCTCTACACCCGAGGGGACAAGGTGGTTGTTTGTGCTCAGTCCTATGGGGGGGAGGAGGGGGAGGGGAGATAGGGGGAGAGTCGGCGGGAGGGGGGGGGGGGAAGAGGACCGACGCGGTTCTCGACTCGAGGCAGCATCCCCATCATCCCCATTCGAAGAAGAAAAAGAAGAATAAGAATCACAACAACAACAACGACCAAAATCGAGACGTTGTTGAGCATCCTTTCCATCCCGCGGTGGCTGTCGACCCCATGCAACTCCTCCAACCACCGGATACGCCCACACCCTGTGTAAACGGTCTCTCCCACCCCCGCCCACTCTCGCCCTCGCCGCCCAAGTGCCAGGTCCGCGTCCATCGCCCACGGGTTTGTTGTGAGAGAACTTCCCCTCTGCGTAATCCTCCTCGTTCTCCCCTTCCTTTCCCTCTCCCTTCCTTTCACTCCCTCTCTTTCCCTTCCTTGTCTTTCCCTCACCCCTTCCTCCCTTTCCCCCATCCCTCCTTTCTTTCCCCCATCCCTCCCCCATCCCTCCCCCTTCCTCCTCCTCCTTTCCCTTCCTTTCCCTTCCTCAGCCTCTCCTCAAGTGAGTTTTCCCGCCATTGGTCACCGTTAAAAGCACACACACTCATTAGCGGCCTCCTCGAGAAACGGCTGGAGGTCCGCCCCCGTCTTCTTCCCTTATTCTTACAGTCATTTCCGCATTTGGCCTTCTTTAGCCTTGAATGGCCCGGGTGAGGGGGGGAGGGAGGAAGGAGGAGGAGGAGGAAGGAGCGGGGAAGGGGGGGAGGAGCGAATGGGAGACGGGAGGAGGAGGAGGAAGGATGGTGGAAGCGAATGGAAGACGGGAGGAGGAGGTAAAGGAGGAAGAGGTGGTGGAGGTGGTTGAAAAGGAGGAAGAGGAGGAGGAGTAGGATGGGGAGGAGAAATCACAACCTGTTGCATGCGTTAGATCTTCAGAATATACGTTTATACATATATATTTTTAATTATTTTTTAAAAATCTCGCTTCGTAGTAATACTTGAATTCACGAAATGATTCCCCCCCCCCCCCCCAAACGAGAGATGGAATAAAGAGAGAGGAGGCGAAAAGACGGAGGAGGGGGAGGAGGAGGAGGAAGCGGCGAAGGAGAAAGAGGAGGAGCAGGAAGCAGGAGGGATGGGAGGAGCAATAAAGGAAAGTAATGACCACTCTGGACACCTCGCGGAACTGGAGAGACAAATGAACATCGGACAAACGACACACTTTTCGAATCCGATCCTCTTCCTAAGTGGGTTTTGATCCTCCAACCTCTATACTTTAGATGAATGACAGGAATGTTACAAACGCCTCATTCGAATAGATTTTTCCAAAGAGAGATACGAGAATATAACGAAACAAAAAACAAAAGATAGGAAAAAGAAAGGGAGGATGAAAGCCATAAAATCAAAACCCGCCAACGAGGAGAAACACCAAGCCCCCCCCCCCCCCCCCCCCCAAAAAAAAAAGGCAAGAGAAAAAAGAGAAAGGAGAGAGAGAGTGACCAAAAAAAAAAAAAAAAAAAAAAAAAGGAAGAGAGAAAGAGGAAGCGGCAGCTAGAGAAAACCGTCTTCCGGAAATGGCCGTTGAAAACTTACACCACAGCCTAACTTTGACACCTACACCGCCTCGGTCACTCTATTGTTAGAACCTTCAGGGGTGACCCTAAACTCTCAGTGCTATATGCAAAGTGATGAAATGTTGTTTTTTTTACATACATACAAGGTATCCATTGTTTGAAATTTTATTTAATATCGTGGTTTAAAAGTTAGTTTAAATATGTAAAAAAAAAACTATGAATAAACTAATGAAAATATATCTATGAATAATATCTATGAATAAATAAAACTTCGTAGATTTAAATGACACGACATTTTCAATAAGTAGTAAATAAAAACAATAATAAAACAAGGTAAAATATTACTAACAGGACACCGAAAGTGGCGCCATCTGTCCGCAGACTTTATCGATCCCACATTGTATCAATTGCCATTCCATCTTCATATAAATATTACACACGGACATAAGGACAACAGCGCTAACTATTCCCACTCTTGAATGCTCTCCTCTTTGATGCTATGTTACGTTTAATTAGTTATTTTCTTCGTTAATATGTACACTTCTGACATGCCTTTCGCACCTGTCCTAACGCACCTGTCCTTACAACTTGGTGGAGGGGGGGGGGGGGAAGTGGAGTAAGGGGGGGAGGAAGCATCTCAAACACTCACTAAACTTTTGGAAAATAAAGTCATCTTTAGGGACAATTTAAGACGAATGACTCGCACTACTAACACTGTTGTCTTCCTTTGCAAAGAGATTACAAAAAAACCCATCGATATACCTCGCTCTCACTCAACATATGGAACGCAAGATGACATTATATAAAAAAAAAATATACATATCCATATTCAAAAACCTTCGAATAAACCCACGCGAAACAAATATCAATTTAACATACGACAAACTCCTCAAAGACTTGGGAAAGATACTATGGCCGGGATCACAAAGCCATAATAAGTATGATGTACCTCCACGTACCAGAAATGAATCGAATATGCACAGGAGTGTGACCAACAGCTGATGTGGTTCTGATGAAGCAGTGGAATGGGATATATATTCCTTATCGCTACCTAACATTTCTCTTATCTCTAGCAGGAAATGGAGACACACTCTTATCGGCCGAGTGACATTTGCCTTTTTATCGATAATTCCATAGTCCGTGTTCAGACAAGCATCTACGTGTCATTCTGGAGAAATGCCTATCAATGTATGAGAGCGGGGTGGGGGGGGGGGGCAAGACAAATAAATACAGTGTGAATAATAATACAAAGGGAAGAAAAAAAAAATACATTGTCGAAATTGAGATAAAAAAAAAACATTTATAACATAACTTTCCATTACGCACGTCTCTCTCTCTCTCTCTCTCTCACACACATACACACACAAAATAACAGATTTTTTTCCCCGTCACGGCAGAGGGACTATATCCTACACCACACACAATTTTCGAACAATACACCGGAAATTACTGCTACCCATCGCCAACAGCCGCTTCATCGCCAGCCCGATAAGTCTTATCTGTGGCCTTCGAAGCTCCTGATTGCTCTTATCACAACCGTAGGGGGTGAGGGGAAGGGGGGGGGGGAGAGTGTTTAAAGAGAGAGAGAGAGAGAGAGAGAGAGAGAGAGAGAGAGCGAGAGAGAGAGCGAGAGCGAGAGCGAGAGCGAGAGCGAGAGAGAGAGAGAGAGAGAGAGAGAGAGAGAGAGAGAGAGAGAGAGAGAGAGAGAGAGAGAGAGAGAGAGAGAGAGGAGGAAAGAAAAGAACACGAAGGGAAATTTTAAAGAAATGGAAGAAATAATGATATATCCTTTCACGATGGACACAAAACTCGTACGTAGACTATAAACATTTCTTCGTCTTCTTCTTTGTGCTGACACGCTTATCACAAACATTTTTTTTTTTTTTGTGGTGAAATATAAAGCACGGATATATTCTTAAAACAATTATTACGGTTTATGTTCTCCACACGTTATCACATTTTCCTCCTGTTTCCTCTTCTTCCAGTGTTACTGTTTACTTCACTACACTCGCTGTTTGTAAATCCTTGGGAAGCACAGTAGTTTACATTGTTCACACTTCACTGTCTTCATGAGTTATTTGTTTCCACAAGTTCAGCAAATATCACAGAGTCAGAACCATACGCTGTGTATTTTCCATCAGACTTCGGATAAAAATCTTCGCGTCACAAATTCAACAAAAATTAAGACTTAATAGAGAAAACCAAAAAAAAAAAAAAAAAAAAAATCTATATATACCCAGACTGTAACAATATGATCATCTTACACTAGCATAGATATTTAGAATCTTAAAAAAAAAGAATATGTATATAATACGACCTTACTTACAAACGACTAACAACAAACACCTGTTCGGCACAAACGCAACACACTCCAACACACACCTCAGAGAGCGGCTAGAAAGGCTGCCTGTAGCTATGAGGGTACAACGCAGACTGAGCCATGAGGCGGATGAGGGGCAGAATGAGCCTTCCTGAGGGGAGCGCGGGGCGTGCCGCCGCTCGCCACCCGCTCCGACTATTTCCGCTTTGATCTCTCTTCTCTTTCCTTATTTTTGTTCGTTCTTTTCGCCAAAGGGTAGGCAGGGTTATGTGTGTGATATAGGAGTCTTTGTTGTGATTGTTCGTGTTTTGTGTTCTGATTTACGGCAATTTTATCTTTACTTCCCGCCTCTCGGCGATGCTGCCATCGTACTAATATCATTAATCATACTTCCATATAAATAAATGCGACTCCCATAATGACTATTTCACTCGGCTCAGCACAGTATCAGGCCATACTAACAGAGACGAAATGAAAAAACCCACGTAGAGGAAATGGTAGAAAATCCCGATAAAGACAGAGATGCAGGAGAGATACACAAGATGAGTTCTTCCGCCCGACTGTACGATGCTGTCACCCAAGACTGCCCCCGCGCCCGCTGCCTGGCGCACGACGTGACTTCCAGGTTGGTAGCATGTACAAAAACGTGGTCACTGATTTTGTTTCTTAGTTTCTACTTGTTTCTAAGGGTTCTCTGCTTGCATAGAAGTGACGTCAGTAGGAAATCTACCACCAAGCTGTCTTCCAGACGAATTAAACATAGAAACAACCATCGAAGGTATACACTCGCTAACATATTTTATTATCATCTCTATTTCAAAGACAATCCGTATTAAAAAAAAAACAAAATATAAATAATGCTTAAACTCCCCACCGAAGTTAACCAATAAACGAAAAAAAGGTAAACAAAAGTAGAAAAGAAATCCGAGCGTAGGAGACTTTTACTCCGCACGGCGAGAGAAATTGACAACAACGACAACAACGCGAAGCGAGAGAGAGAGAGAGAGAGAGAGAGAAGGTCGTATCAGCTGCCTCCTCCTCCTCCTCCTCCTCCTCTTGCTTCTCTTTTAGTTTATTTCTTTGTTCTCTTATTCCCTCTTTTGGTGTCTTTTTTTGAGGGGTTCTTTTTTGTTTGTTATGTTTAGTCCCGAGTCGATACCGTGTCTTTTGAAGATTATTATGATCGTTTTATTTCTCTCTCTGTCTCTCTCTCTCTCTCTCTCGTTGGTTAAGAAGGCTGGTAGATGCAGTAGAATGAACACTTCCTGGGTTCATATACGTATTTCTCTCTCTCTCTCTCTCTCTCTCTCTCTCTCTCTCTCTCTCTCTCTCGCTCTCTCTCTTTCTCTCTCCGTCTCTCTCTCTCTCTCTCTTTCTCTCTCTCTCTCTCTCTCTCTCCCTCTCTCTCTCTCTCTCCCTCTCTCTCCCTCTCTCTCTCTCTCTCTCTCTCTCTCTCTCTCTCTCTCTCTCTCTCTCTCTCTCTCTCTCTCTCTCTCGCCTGAATGAAAAGTCTGTTTCTCTCTCCTTCTCATTCATATCTAGAGTAAGTCTCCTTCGAACTAACTAATTATTCCAGACCACAAAGAGGCCATTCAGAAGTGAGGAAAAAGACATGAATTACAAACAAAACGTGCAAATAAGGAGCGAGCCATCTTGTTTCATTCACAAAGTAATAAAGAGAATGACGATAATGGTGATGACGACGAAAGCAAAAAAAAAAAAAAAAAAAAAAAAAAAAAAAGAAATTTTCATTATTATTACTAGTATTATATTGCTGGTGATAGTAATGATGATTATAGGGATGATACTGGCCATGATGATGATGGTAATTACACCAATAACAATAACAACAATAATAATAATGATGGTAATAATGATAATAAGTGCAAATGATAATGACAATATACTGCTGGGAATATAATAACAAAAAAGGTAATAGTAATAACAACAGTAGTAGTAGTAATTATAAAAATAATGATAAAAATAACAATTTTATCAACAACCACAAAATAATAAACCTTTCAACCAAACCGGCGTAACCCACACCCTCCATTTAAAAATACAAAAAACAAAACAAAAACACAAACAAAAAAACAACAAATTCTGACAAGTGAAAAACACAAAGCGTGCCAAAATGTCTCCCTTTAGACGAACGCGAGAAAAGCAACTTTCCTCTTTTACTTCTGGTTCCGGGTGGCTACATGATGGGGGGGGGGGGTAATGGGAGGGAAGGGAGGGAGGGGTAATGGGAAGAAGGGAGGGAGGGGAAGGTTTGATGGGGGGGAAGGGAGGGAGGGAGGGAGGGAGGGAGGGTGTAATGGGCACTTTTCTCTGGTCTTTTCCCTCTTTTTATGGAATATATGTCATTATTTGTATCGTGTTTTTTCTGTATTCTTGTCTTTCCTCCTTTGCCTTAGGAAACTCATTTATTTAATTAACCTCGATTTGATGACTGTTGTTGACTATCGCCACTGAAAATTAGCATACATAAAAATAGAAACATCAAATGGCGGTCACTATGATGATCATCAAAGAAATTTCAAATTATTGCTCAGGTTATAGGAGACAAGGTAAAGTAAAGTGGTTTCACGTAGAAAACACCTTAAGAAGCCACAGGAATTTGTGAAGTACGGATGCTCTTGTAAGGCACAAGTCGTAACGAAAGATTTGTGTGTATGTGCACGTGTGTAGGTGGATTTGTTTGTTTGCGTGTGAGTTTCTTTGTAGTGTATTCCCTTGTTTGCGTTGTTTGTTTACATGTGTATGTTATTTTTTATGTAATTATGTATTCCTTTTAAATGCATTTTTGTTTGATGTATCTGTGTGTTTGTTTTAAAAGTATTCTTGTTTGATATATGTTTGCTTCTTCCCATGTATTTGTTTCAGTGTGCTTTTGCGTGTATTAATATGAACATATCTGTTTACGTGTGATACTATAATCGTGTCCATTCGCGCGTGTACATTCACTAGCGTGTGCGTGTAGTGCGCGCGTCTACAGGTGAGCGAGCAAGTGTGCGTGGATGCTTACGTGCCTGTTTGTGAGTATTTGGTCGGAATTTGTACGTTCTCTATCTCCGTCACCTTTATGAAGTACCTCGGTTCGCATGAGGATGGCTACTGTCTGCCCTTCGTGTCAGTTTTCAATACGCAGGGAGAGAGTCACGTGTTTCGAAGCAGCTTCAGCATTTCCGTTCTCTGACTTCAGCAAAATTGGTAAACCTTCAATGGCTGTTGATGTATATAAAGGCATATAGACTCATATACCTTTATGTTTATATATCTATCTGTCTATATGTATATCTATCTGTCTATATGTATATCTATCTGTCTATATGTATATCTATCTGTCTATATGTATATCTATCTGTCTATATGTATATCTATCTGTCTATATGTATATCTATCTGTCTATATGTATATCTATCTGTCTATATGTATATTTATCTGTCTATATGTATATCTATCTGTCTATATGTATATCTATCTGTCTATATGTATATTTATCTGTCTATATGTATATCTATCTGTCTATATGTATATATATCTGTCTATATGTATATCTATCTGTCTATATGTATATCTATCTGTCTATATGTATATCTATCTGTCTATATGTATATCTATCTGTCTATATGTATATCTATCTGTCTATATGTATATCTATCTGTCTATATGTATATCTATCTGTCTATATGTATATCTATCTGTCTATATGTATATCTATATGTCTATATGAATAT
This sequence comes from Penaeus chinensis, assembly GCF_019202785.1. Classification (NCBI taxonomy): domain Eukaryota; kingdom Metazoa; phylum Arthropoda; class Malacostraca; order Decapoda; family Penaeidae; genus Penaeus; species Penaeus chinensis. The sequence goes on along the minus strand of NC_061855.1, from coordinate 32,180,853 downwards.
CTATCTGTCTATATGTATATCTATCTGTCTATATGTATATCTATCTGTCTATATGTATATCTATCTGTCTATATGTATATCTATCTAACTATATGTATATCAACCAATCTACCTATATACGTAAATCTATGTATCTCTATATTTACATGTATCTATCTATCTATATATATATATATATCCCACTGACTACAATAGACTAAACAATAATCTAACCTACAAACGTATCAGAAATGAATCGAACTTGACAACCAAAGCAAACCAAAGTCATACACACAAACAAAGGGAAGGGTACTTGACGATTACTCGCGTTGCATAAGAAGCAGATAACAGATTAGTTCACAATCACGTTGCAAACAGGTGGGTCGAGCTCGGCGCCAGGTGGCTCTGCGGAAATGAATGAGTGTCCGAATAACTGAGTTGTCCGAATAGCTGAGCGTCCGAATGCGAATGAATGACTTGCTTGTAGAGACCCAGTTGGAGATTCCGCTAGACGTACACATACGCGCGCACACGCACATCGTCAACCGCATACAGACACACACACACACACACACACACACACACACACACACACACACACACACACCTACACCCCCCCCCCCCACATACACATACACCATAAAAATACATACATGAACCTTTTCTTTTGTACTTCATGAAAACAGGCACCAAATCTAACCATTGTAATAGACCGAGAATGAAAATCCGACTTAAACAGTCATACAGCAAACTGCCTTTGCTGCCGCGTTCGATGGTAAACAAAGTCATACAGGTGTTTGTCCATTACCAGTGTGGAGTGAACACCAAGTGCGTTGGGATATGCTCGTGTGTGTTTTATTTAGTTTTGTTTTTAATTTCTCTTTTCCCTCTTATTTGATTTTTCTTTAATGGGTGCTTTGGAAGTTTTGTATTTTCGTTTATGTCGATGAGTATGTCCATAAGCATTCTCTCTCTCTCTCTCTCTCTCTCTCTCTCTCTCTCTCTCTCTCTCTCTCTCTCTCTCTCTCTCTCTCTCTCTTTCTCTCTCTCTCTCTCTCTCTCTCTCTCTCTCTCTCTCTCTCTCTCTCTCTCTCTCTCTCTCTTTCTCTCTCTCCCTCTCTATATCCTCTCTCTCTCTCTCTCTCTCTCTCTCTCTCTCTCTCTCTCTCTCTCTCTCTCTCAGTCTCTCTTTCTCCCTCTCTATATCTCCCCCCCCCCTCTCTTTCTCTCTCTCTCTCACACACACACACACACATACCTCCTCCTTCCTCTCCCTCTCTCCCTCTCCCTTTCCCTTCCCCGCATCCCCTGCCTTCCCAAACCACGCAAAGTCCCCGCCATATTTTTCCAAATTATCACCTAATCTCTACCCATGAAAGAGATCCACCCACCCGACTCCCCGACCTTGCTATACCGCTTCCTCCTCTACAGCGAAACAGCCAATGCGAACGATCGCCTCGAGAGAAGAGAGCAGAGAGCGAGAGAGAGAGAGAGAGAGAGAGAGAGAGAGAGAGAGAGAGAGAGAGAGAGAGAGAGAGAGAGAGAGAGAGAGAGAGAGAGAGTGAAGGAGTCGAAATTTCAAGTAGGAAAGATAAAAAAGGGAAGGGAAATGGAGTAACTGGTAACCGAGCGTGGGATGCCCGGTCGTCTTCTCTCTTGGTTCCGGGTTGTCACAGCGAGCGGCGTGCGTGCGTGCGTGCGTGCGTGCGTTGCGTGCGTCGGTGGCGAGAAGACGGTCCTTCCTTGTCCCTCTAGAGTGCCGTTTGCTTGTTTTTTTGTTTCATGGTCTCTTGTTCTGCGTTGTTTTTTTGTTTGTTTTTTTGTTTTATTCGGGGTTCGTCGGTGTTGAGGAGAAGGTTCTCTTCCTTGTCCGTTTGTTTGTTTGATTTTGTTTGATATTTGTTAGTTTGTTTGATATTTGTTAGTTTGTTTGATATTTGTTAGTTTGTTTGATATTTGTTAATTTGTTTTTCTTGTATTTGGTTTGTTTGTTTCTTGTTGTTTCTGTTTATTTCTGTTTTCCTTGTATTGTTTTTTTTGTTTCTTGTTGTTTCTGTATATTTCCCTGTTTCTTGTATTTGTTATTTTGTATCTCTGATTCTTGTTTTTCTAGTTTTTTGTATTTATTTTGTTTCGTTGTTTTCTCTTTGTATTTATTTTGTTTCGTTGTTTTCTCTTTGTATGTTTAATATGTATTTGTTTTTCCGTTTGTTTGTCTTTGTTTGAGGTCGTGTTTTATGTTTTATTTGTTTGTTTGATTGGGTATGTATGGGTGCTTGTTTGCTTGTGTTCCAAAGACCTCTTTAGTACGTCATGTGTTTGTCTTTTCGTTTGTTCGTCCGGGGCAGAGTCCTTCCTCGTCCCAACTAGTGTTTTTGTTTGTTTAGTGACGTACCTTGGTACGTTGTGCTTGTTTATTTGTTTATATAAGGGATCTTAGATGTGGAGTTTATTTCTTCGTCTGTCTGTCTCTCTATTGCGTCGTTTTTTTTACTCTATGTTAGCTGTGTTTGGTACAAAGTCTTTGGGTTTTAAAGAAACTGATGTATCATTTATTTGTTTGCTTGTTCGTGTGTTTGTATCGATTATTTTGGTTTATTTTTGGTAAGGTGCCCATCTTTGTTTGTTTGTTTGTTGTTAGGAGGGCCCCGTCAATGTTCTGTAGTATATTGTTTATTTGTTTTCCTTGTTTTTAAGGGAGGGTTCTGGCATGTTGTCTGATCGTTTCCTTGTTAGAAGGGCCCTAGCATGTTGTTTGCCTGTTTCTTTGTTGTTAGAGGGAATCTTCCTTGTCCATGTAGTATGTTGTTTCTCTGTTTCCTTGTTCACATAGTGTGTTGTTTGTTTGTTTGTTTGCTGGTCTTCGGTGATAGAAAGCCTGAGAGAGGAGATGTCTACAGGAAGTTGTTGGTGTCAAGGAGAATGGTAATAACAGTAATTATTTTTATGTTGATACTATTTTAACTATAGTTAGTATGATCATTATTACTGTTATTGTTTTGTTATTGATGTTTCTCATACTACTTCTACTATTATTAACATTGTCAGTTATTGTTATTATTGTTATTGTTTTTATTATCATTAATGCTATTATTATCATCCGTGGTCTTACTATGACAAGTTATTACCTTAATTCTATAAGCATCAGTTAGTATGTTAGTATTAACATTAACGTTACCTCTATCATCACTAATATGACTGTAATTCCCAATACATCCATCACAGCAAATGACATCATCATCAGAAACAACAACAACAACAACAATACTTCCGTCGGAGACACAGAAAAAACAACAACAGTAACAGTCACACCAACAACAGCAATGACAGCATTAATCGGCAGCACCATAACGACTGTTTACAAACACTCCCTCGGGGTCACTGTAGTAATAATGTCAGCTAATGCTCCTGATGGATAATAATGTACAGTTCTCACAAATCGTTGGTACTCGCCTAGTCTGTCTGTCTCTCCTTCTCTGTGTCTGTCTGTCTGTCTGTCTGTCTCTCTCTCCTTCTCTGTGTCTGTCTGTCTGTCTCTATTTCTGTGTGTTTGTTCTTTCTAATCTATCTTTCTCTCTGTTTCTTTTTAAGTGTTTCTTTATCTTTCTCTGTCTCCGTTTCTTTTTTGTATATCTATCTATCTCTCTCTCTCTCTCTCTCTCTCTCTCTCTCTCTCTCTCTCTCTCTCTCTCTCTCTTTCATCTTTCCCCATTCCGTGTGTGTGTGTGTGTGTGTGTGTGTGTGTGTGTGTGTGTGTGTGTGTGTGTGTGTGTGTGTGTGTGTGTGTGCGTTTTCGTAGCGTTGAAATTATCAAGAAAACTTCACATCCGTTCATTAACTAAGTGACATTCGTATCCAATTAAATGTGTATTTTATTAATCGTCGCATCGGTGAGTGGAGGGGAAATGAGGAAGAGATAAAAGGGAAGTGAAATAAATATAAAAATGAGTGGAGAGATAGGAGGAAAACAACAGAAGAGTATGCTAATGAAGAGAGGGAGAGAGAGAGGGAGAGAGAGAGAGAGAGAGAGAGAGAGAGAGAGAGAGAGAGAGAGAGAGAGAGGGAGAGAGAGAGAGAGAGAGAGAGAGAGAGAGAGAGAGAGAGAGAGAGAGAGAGAGAGAGAGAGAGAGAGAGAGGAGAAAGGGAGAAACAGAGAGTTATAGAGAGATATAAATGAAAAGAATGGTAGATAGATGAATATCTATAGATAGGCAGATAGATATGCAGATATATATGCAAATGATAAATAAATAAATAGACAAACAGACAGACAAACATACACACACACACACACACACACACACACACACACACACCTCCTCCTGTCTCTCCCTTCCTCTTTCCTTCCCTCCTTAATTCCCCCTTCTCCTTCCCTCCTTCCATCCTTCCCCTCCCTCTTCCCTTCCCTCCTTCCTTCCTTTCCCTCCCTCTTCCCTTCCCTCCTTCCTTCCTTCCCCTCCCTCTTTCCTTCCCTCCTTCCTTCCTTCCTTCCCCTCCCTTTTTCCTTCCCTCCTCCCTTCCCCTTCCCTCCTTCCTTCCATCCCCTCCCTCTTTCCTTCCCTCCTTCCTTCCTTCCCTCCTTCCTTCCCCTCCCACAACAGTATCAGTATCCTAAAGTATTACGTTCGTGGGTCTCTCTCTCTCGTGTCTCTCTCTCTCCACTCCCTCACTTCCTCCTCGGCCGATTAAGGAGAAGTGGCTTGGCTCGTTCTCTCCTATCATTATTCATCTGCTCCTTTATTTTCGGGATCATTTGCTCATTTTGCGCTTTCCGATGCGAGAGTGTTTTT
>NC_061855.1:32168984-32175984 GCF_019202785.1 Penaeus chinensis | reverse complement strand
AGAGAGAGAGAGAGAGAGAGAGAGAGAGAGAGAGAGAGAGAGAGAGAGAGAGAGCGCGAAGTAGATATACATATAGATAGATAGATAGATAGATAGGTAGATAGAGAAAGCCAAAGAGGGGAAAAGAGATTGAAAGATATCAAGATAACGACCAAGAGAGAGAGAAAGAAAGAGAAAGGGAAGACCGAGGCAGAAGTGTATCCTAGAAGCAGAAGTAAAGAAGAGGAAAGGAGATAAGGAGAAGTATAGAAGATAAGCGGAAGAGGGGAGAAATATAAGAGAAGAGTGGAGAAGGGAAAGGAAAGAGAGGAGGAGATAAGAGGAAGAGGAGAGAAGGGAAGGAGAAGATAAGGGGAAGAGGGGAGAAGACAATGAGAAGAAGGAGGAAGACAAAGAGAAGAGGGAAGAAGACAAGAAGAAGAGGGAAGAAAGCAAGGAAAAGAAGGAGAATACAAAGAGAAGAGGGAAGAAAACAAAGAAAAGAAGGAAGAAGACAAAGAGAGAAGAGGCGAGAACACATGAAAAAGATGGAGAAGGCAAGACGAGGACAAAACGAAGACAAACTAAGACAGAAAAATAAAAACGAAAATAATTCAAGACAGAAAAAATAAATAGAAAAAAAGGAAGTCAAATATACTATGGAAGGAACCAAGACGAAGACAGAAGAAGATAAAAAAAAAAAAAAAGTCTAAGAGAAGACAAGATAGAGACCAGACAGAGTAATGCGAGAAGACAAATCGGAGTAATCTGAGAAAACGAGGCGGAGAGGAGAGGGAGGAGGCGAGAAAACGATACTAAGAAGAGACGAGAATAGGAGAAGACAAGACAGAGGTTTGAGAAGCATCCAGACCTTCCTTGGCGTTCCGAGTTGCGAAATGAAGACCTGGGGAAGATAACGAAGAGGTGGAGAGAGAAGGGGAGAGAGAGAGAAAATAGGGCAGAAGAAAGACGAAGGACAGGGATACAGATAGAGAAAGAAGGAGGGAGATGGAGAAAGTCAGATAGATAGATAGATATATAGATAGATAAATAGATAGTATGAGAAACGGAAAGACAAAGAGAGAGAGAGACAGACAGACAGAGAAAGAAACAGAACGAGCGAGAAAAAAAGAAAGAGGAGAAAAAAAAAGAAGGAAAAAGAAAACAGATGAACTAACAGAACAACAAAACAAAATGAAGTGAGAGCCTATAATCCCTCATGTGATAATTACTTAATTAATTAACAAAATTCCAAGAAGTGACTTCGGATCTTAGAAGAAAATTAAAAGAAAGAAAAAAAAAGAGAGAGAGAGAGAGGGGGGAGGGGCTAAAACAGTGGAATATCTTCGCAATCGTAAAATAATAATAAACTTTATAAAAACAAAAAATGAACGGATCACTTGGTGCTCAATGTGCAAGACGTAATGAGGGTTATAAAGCTATGAATTCCTGACTTTATTTTTAAAAAAATGTCTCGTTTTGTTTAATTTTGTTTTGCTATTTAATCTATTTATTTGTTTATTTATTTGTTTGTCTCTTCATTAATGTATTACTTCACGCATTCGTTAATTCATGTGTTTGTTTGTTTATTCATTTATCCACGCACTTTCACATACGTACAAACACATTGATACGTACACAGGAACATCTTGTATAATGACACACACACTCACAAACATTCATCAGTACAAAAAAAAAAAAAAAAAAAAAAAAAAAAAAAACACAATACGAATAAACACAAACATGCAGTTGCATCTTACCAGAGATCTTCCTCCCCCCTTCCCCTCTCCCTTTAACCCTTTCTCTTGCTCTATTATCCCTTACTCTCTCCCTTTCTCCCTCTCTCCCTTTCTCTCGCTCTATCCCTTCCTTCCTTCCTCCGACCCTTCTTTCTTCACCTTCCCTCTCTGTCTATTTCCCCCCTTTTTTCCCTTTCTTCTTTCCTCCTTCCTTTTCCTTATTTCTTTCTCTCCGTCTCACTCCTTCCTTTCCCCTTTTCTCTCTCTCTCTCTCTATCCCTCCCCTTCCTTTCTCTTTCCTTCTCTCCCCACTCTTTTCTCTTTCCCTATCCATCCCTCTCGTCCTTTCTCTCTCTCTTTTTCCCTCCCTCACTCCCTCCTACCCCCGTCCTTTCTCTCTTCCCTCTCCATTCCTCCTTCCCCTCCTTTCTTCCTCTCTCCTCCCTCCCTTTCTCTCTGTCCCTTCCTTTCCTCCCAACCTTCCCCTTCCATTCCTCCTTCCCCTCCTCTCTCCTCTCCCTCCCTTTCTCTCTATCCCTCCTTTCCTCCCAACCTTCCCTTCCATTCCTCCTCCTCCCTCCCTCCCTCCCTCCCTCCCTCCCCCCCACACGCATATACGCGCTCGGCCGCCCGCACAAACACCCGTAATTCGATAAAGATGTTCTGGAACATTTCCCACTCACATTTGGAATAAATTGCAAGTTAGTCCCACACTCGAATGCTAATAATCTCCTAGGGACACTTTCTCCTTCCAAACACACGGTCATCTAATGAATTTATCAGAATAAAAAAAGAAAGAAAAAAAAAAGGGGGGGGGGGAAGAAAAAAAGGAGATAGGGGAAAAAAAAAAGCTTTCTCCTTAACTGTTATTCCTCCATTCTCTAGCTTCTCTTCGTTTTTGTTTTGTTTTGTCTTTGTTTGTATCTCCTTCTTTCCACATTGTTCTTCAAATTGTATTTTCTTCTTTTCCTTTATAGCATCTTGATTCTTTTTTCTTTTTTTTATGTTTTGTTATTTCCCGAGTTGCACTTTATTTGTTCAGATCCATTCTTCTCTCTCATTCTCCTTTTAGTATCTTTATTCTTTTTTTTTATACCCCTTTTCCTCAGAACCTTTTTTTTGTCATTTAATTATTAGTATTACCCTTTCTTCCTCTTCTATTCATTTATTTACATTATTGTCATTCATATTTACTAATTAGAAAAACAATGGAAAATGGGGGGGGGGGGGCACAGAAAGAAGAAGAAGAAGTAGAACCAGAAGAAGAAGAAGAAGAAGAAGAAGAAGAAGAAGAAATAGAAGGAGAAGGAGAAGGATAGGGAGAAGGAGAAGAAGAAGAAAGAGAGGAATAAGAAGAAAGAGAAGAAGAAGAAGAAGAAGAAGAAGAAAAAGAAGTAAGAGAAGAAGAAGAATAACAAGAAAGAAAAGGAGAAGGAGAAGAAGAAGAGAGACAATGGTATGCATCACATCAAATTAAATAAAAGAATATAAGGAAACAAAGAAACAAAAACAAAGAACAGAACAAACAAAAGGGAAGAGAAAAAAAAGAGAAGAAGAGGATATAGAAGAAAGAGAAAAAAAGAAAGAAAAGAAGAGAATATAGAAGAAAGAAAAATAAAGATGAATAGAAGAAAAATAAAAAGAAGAAATATAGGAAAGATAAATAAGAATGAATAGCAGAAAGAGAAGAAGAAGAAGAAATAAAAGAAAGAGAAGAAGAAGAAGAAGAGATAGACCACAGAGAAGCAGAAGGAGAAGGAGAAGAAAGATATTAGTATGCATTGCGTCAAACCGTTCTCATGTACCCGGGTGGCTTTCGTCCCTCAGTTAAACTACGCGATACCCTTGGGGGGGAGGAGGGAGGGGGGGTAGAGGAAGGGGAAGGGAAAATGGGGGAGGTGGGGAAGATGGGGGAGGTGGGGAAGATGGGGGTTGGGGGAAGGGATAAGGGAAGATGGGGGTTGGGGGAAGGGATAAGGGAAGATGGGGGTGGGGGGAAGGGGTAAGGGAATATGGGGGAGGGGGAAGATGGGGGGTAAGGGGGGTTAGGGGAAGGGGTAAGGGAATATGGGGGAGGGGGAAGATGGGGGTTGGAGGAAGGGATAAGGGGAGAGGGGGGGGGGGTATACGAAAGTAAAGGGGGGAGGGGGAAGATGGGGGTTGGAGGAAGGGATAAGGGAAGAGGGGGGGGGGGAATACGAAAGTAAAGGGGGGAGGGAAGTCCTGAGGAAGGGTGAGGGATGGGGGTGCAATGGATGGAGCTTGGGGGGGGGGGTCTAAAAGAAAGAGGGGGGAAGGGAAGGAAGAAATATGGTAAGGGGAAGGGGTGGGTGAAATAGAGAGAATGAAAGAGAGAGAAATAGATAGATAGATAGATGGAGAGAGAGAGAGTGAGAGAGAGAGAGAGAGAGAGAGAGAGAGAGAGAGAGAGAGAGAGAGAGAGAGAGAGAGAGAGAGAGAGAGAGAGAGAGAGAGAGAGAGAGAGAGAGAGAGAGAGAGAGAGAGAGAGAGAGAGAGAGAGAGAGAGAGAGAGAGAGAGAGAGAGACAGAGAGAGAGACAGAGACAAACAGACAAACAGACAAACAGAAAAACAGACAGACAACCAAACAAACACACAGAAATACAAAGAAAGAAAGAAAGGAAGAGAGGGGGAGGAGAAGAAAAGGCTCCTGAAGATAGCAGAGGCCATAATGGACCAGGAACGTCCCATACGACAAATAAGAATAGAATCTAGTTACGTTTGCAACATTCCTCTCTTTAATGCACGTATACCCGGTGAATGTGAAGGAGCAGGAGAGGGGGAGACGGGGAGAGGAGAAAGCGATGGAGGGAAGGAAGGAAGGAAGGGAGGAAGGAAGGAGGGAAGGAGGGAAGAAAGGAGGGAAGGAGGGAATGAATGAATGAATGAATGAAGGAAGGAAGGAGGGAAGGAAGGAAGGAGGGAAGGAAGGAAGGAGGGAGGGAAGAGAGGAGTCCAAGGGGGGGAAAGGCAGAAAGGGAGGAATGGAGAGGAGAAAGCAGCGGAGGGAAGGAAGAGAGGAATCCAAGGGAGGGAAAAGGAGAAACAGAGGAGTGGAGGGAAGGGAGAAAGGATGGAAGTAGGGAAGGAGGAAAGGAGGGAAGGAAGAAAGGAGGGAGAGAAAGTGGTGAAGGGAAAGAGAGAAAGGAAGAAGTGGGGTAGGGGGCTGAGGAGAAAGCGACGGAAGGAAGGAAGGGAGGAAGGAAGGAAGAAAGGAGTAAAAGGGAGAGAGAGTGGTTAAAGGAAAGGGAGAAAGGGAGAAAGGGAGGAAGGGGGGAAGGGTAGCGAGAAGAAGCGACGTATTGAAGAAAAGAAGGAAGGAGGCGAGGATGGAAAGAAAAGCGAAGTCCAAGGAAGAGGAATTGGTGAAGGAAAAGGGAGAAAGATAGGAGTGGGTGAGAAGGACCGAGGACAAACCGACACAATGAGCAAAAAGAAAAAAAAAAGGCGAAAAAGAGGTAATGTAACAAGGAGTCAAACGCAGAGAAAGTAATGAAGGGAAAGGGAGAAAGGGAGAAGTAGGGGGAGGTAAGGAGGGAGAAGGAAGGGAGGGGGAGAATATCGTGAAAATTAAATTGGGAGTGAATGCTCCATTCGGTCGCAAGGGCTGGGCTGGCGCGGCGATCCATGAATATAAAACAAGTGAGGAGCCGGATGCGCAAGGCGGTGTCGTTATTTACTATTTGTTTGTCGCTGGCGGTGAATGGAGGTAGGGAGGAGACGGAGGAAAGGGAAGAGGAAGAAGAAGAAGAAGGAAAGGAGAGGGAGGAAAGGGAAGAGGAAGAAGAAGAAGAGGAGGAGACGGAGGAAAGGGAAGAGGAAGAAGAAGAGGAGAGGAGGAGAAGGAGGAAAGGGAAGAGGGAGAAGAAGAAGGAGAGGAGAGGGAGGAAAGGGAAGAGGAAGAAGAAGAAAAGGAGGAGATGGAGGAGAGGGAAGAGGAAGAAGAAGAGGAGAGGAGGAGAAGGAGGAAAGGGAAGAGGGAGAAGAAGAAGGAGAGGAGAGGGAGGAAAGGGAAGAGGAAGAAGAAGAAGAGGAGGAGATGGAGGAGAGGGAAGAGGAAGAAGAAGAAGAGGAGGAGATGGAGGAAAGGGAAGAGGAAGAAGAAGAAGAGGAGGAGGAGACGGAGGAAAGGGAAGAGGAAGAAGAAGAAGAGGAGACGGAGGAAAGGGAAGAGGAAGAAGAAGAGGAGAGGAGGAGAAGGAGGAAAGGGAAGAGGGAGAAGAAGAAGGAGAGGAGAGGGAGGAAAGGGAAGAGGAAGAAGAAGAAGAGGAGGAGATGGAGGAGAGGGAAGAGGAAGACGAAGAGGAGGAGATGGAGGAAAGGGAAGAGGAAGAAGAAGAAGAGGAGGAGGAGACGGAGGAAAGGGAAGAGGAAGAAGAAGAAGAGGAGACGGAGGAAAGGGAAGAGGAAGAAGAAGAAGAGGAGGAGACGGAGGAAAGGGAAGAGGAAGAAGAAGAGGAGAGGAGGAGAAGAAGGAAAGGGAAGAGGGAGAAGAAGAAGGAGAGGAGAGGGAGGAAAGGGAAGAGGAAGAAGAAGAAGAGGAGGAGATGGAGGAGAGGGAAGAGGAAGAAGAAGAGGAGGAGATGGAGGAAAGGGAAGAGGAAGAAGAAGAAGAGGAGGAGGAGACGGAGGAAAGGGAAGAGGAAGAAGAAAAGGAGGAGGAGACGGAGGAAAGGGAAGAGGAAGAAGAAGAAGAGGAGGAGACGGAGGAAAGGGAAGAGGAAGAAGAAGAGGAGTAGACGGAGGAAAGGGAAGAGGAGGAGACGGAGGAAAGGGAAGAGGAAGAAGAAAAAGAAGAGGAGACGGAGGAAAGGGAAGAAGAAGAAGAAGAAGAAGAGGAGACGGTGGAAAGGGAAGAGGAGGAGACGGTGGAAAGGGAAGAGGAAGAAGAAGAAGAAGAGGAGACGGAGGAAAGGAAGAGGAAGAAGAAGAAGAGGAGGAGACGGAGGAAAGGGAAGAGGAAGAAGAAGAGGTGGAGACGGAGGAAAGGGAAGAGGAGGAGACGGAGGAAAGGGAAGAGGAAGAAGAAAAAGAAGAGGAGACGGAGGAAAGGGAAGAAGAAGAAGAAGAAGAAGAGGAGACGGTGGAAAGGGAAGAGGAGGAGACGGTGGAAAGGGAAGAGGAAGAAGAAGAAGAAGAGGAGACGGAGGAAAGGGAAGAGGAAGAAGAAGAAGAGGAGGAGAAGGAGGAAAGGGAAGAGGAAGAAGAAGAAGAGGAGGAGAAGGAGGAAAGGGAAGAGGAAGAAGAAGAAGAGGAGGAGAA
>NC_061855.1:32111484-32113984 GCF_019202785.1 Penaeus chinensis | reverse complement strand
TCCCCCCCCCCCCCCCCTTCCTCTCCAATCATTATATATGTGTAAAGAAAAAAGAAGAAAAAAAAAAAGAAGGAAAAGAGGAAAAGAAAAAAAGAACAAAATAGAGTTATCTCCCTGGACACCTTAATACCTCCCCAGCCAGTGGTAACTAAACCTAAGGATATTTAACGCCATGTTTCGCGATACCTCCTTTAGTTGAGGACGTGGCTGTTGGCGTTCCTGCTCTTGCAGCAAAAGAAAAGCCTCCAATTAATGTTGTTGAAGACGTAGGAGGTCGTATTGCTATCATGGTGGATGACAAGATAGATGATGTTGCTTCATTTGTGGTTGCAGCAGAAGCGCTTAAAGCCCGTGGTGCATATAAAATCTATGTCAAAACAACACATGGTCTTTTGTACTTCGGATGCTCCAAGTCTTATAGATGATTCACCTATAGATGAGGTTATCACACACACAGTTCCTCATGGAACCCAGAAGATGCAGTGCCAGAAGATCAAGACAGTAGACACCAGCATACTCCATTCCCAGAAGCCACAACAATTGAGAGCATGAGCTGTCTCTTGACTACAGTGCTCCATGAGGGGAAATTTAGATATAAAAAGTTGTCATGTAGTCCCTTTAACTTGCTAGATGAAGAAAGAAATGCGTCTATGTGATACCTTTATTTTTCCACAAAAATAAAAACACCATCGCTCGGGTCTGGATGCTGAGCGAGGCGTGAAAGGGGTGAAAGGGATGGAGGGGGGAGGAGATGGCAGAGGCGGAAGAGCATAGGTAGGTGGGGTAAGAGAAACGTAGGGAAGAGAAGGGAGAGTGGGGAAGGAGAGGGAAGAAGGAAAAAAGGGAAGGAAGGTGGGGAACGGGAGGAAAGTGGGGAAGGAGAAGGAAGATGGGAAAAAGGGAAGGAAGGTGGGGAAGGGGAGGAGAGTGAGGAAGGAGAAGGAAGATGGGAAAAAAGGGAAGGAAGATGGGGAACGGGAGGAAAGTGGGGAAGGAGAAGGAAGATGGAAAAAGGGAAGGAAGGTGAGGAAGGGGAGGAGAGTGGGGAAGGAGAAGGAAGATGGAAAAAGGGAAGGAAGGTGAGGAAGAGAAGGGACAGTGGGGAAGGAGAAGGAAGAAGGAAAAAAGGAAAGGAAGGTGGGGAAGGGGAGGAGAGTGGGGAAGGAGAAGGAAGGTGGGGAACGGGAGGAGAGTGGGGAAGGAGAAGGAAGATGGAAAAAAGGAAGAAAGGTAGGGAAGGGGAGGAGAGTGGGGAAGGAGAAGGAAGATGGGAAAAAGGGAAGGAAGGTGGGGAAGGGGAGGAGAGTGAGGAAGGAGAAGGAAGAAGGAATAAAGGAAAGGAAGGTGGGGAAGGGGAGGAGAGTGGGGAAGGAGAAGGAAGGTGGGGAACGGGAGGAGAGTGGGGAAGGAGAAGGAAGATGGAAAAAAGGAAGAAAGGTAGGGAAGGGGAGGAGAGTGGGGAAGGAGAAGGAAGATGGGAAAAAGGGAAGGAAGGTGGGGAAAGGAAGGAGAGTGGGGAAGGAGAGAGAACATGGGAAAGGGGAAGGAAGGTGGGGAAGTTGAGGGTAAGTCGGGAAGGGTAGAGAGAGAGTGAGGAATGAAAAGAAAGGTGGGAAAGAAGAGAATTGGTAAAGGAGAAGGCCGGTGAGGAGGAGGGGGAGGGGGATGGAGGGAGAGATAGGAAGGAGGAGGAGAAGTGGGAAAGAGTGAAATGACAGGAAGGAGCATTGATTTAATTAATTGACAGATTGTTTTTTTTTTTTTTTTTTTTTTTGGGGGGGGGGGGGTGATAAAGTTAAATGATACAGTTATTTCAATTTTTTTCATTTTATTTTCTATTTAATTTTTGTCTGGGGAGGAAGGATAACTGATAAATTTAAAGGGACAAAATCATGACAACACACTTGAATGTAATGCCAGCAAAAATGATCATAATAGTCATTACGATAGCAATTAGCATAATGATATCAGCAACAATAATAATACTGTTGATGCTAAGTGAGCCGTGAGGGGAGGGGATAGGGGAAGGTGGGGGGGGGGGGGGGGGCGGCGCAGTGACAGGTGAGGAAATATATTTTATTCTCAATTCAGTATACTAATTTTGCATCTAAATACTAATTTATCTATTTGCTTTGTGGAAGAATCAAGACTAAAATGATAAATAATTATTTAGTGTATTATAATCATCGTCAACAAATGCATTACCAAAATAAACTACAATAAAAATGGATATGGAGAATGATATTAATGATACAAGAAATTTATAACATCAATAATACCGAAAATCATAATGATAATAATGATCATAATAATAGCAGTAATATTGATAAAAATGATAAAATCATGATGATACTAATAGTAATAATCATAATGATAGTGAAAATGATAATGATAATGATAATAATGTAATGATAATAATAGCAATAATAACAATTATAAGGATAATAGTAATGACAATAATAATGATACTACTACTACTACTACTACTACTACTACTAAT
>NC_061855.1:32106484-32108984 GCF_019202785.1 Penaeus chinensis | reverse complement strand
AAATTAAAGAGGGAGGTAAAGGGAAGGAGGAGGATTTAGGGAGGGAGGAAGAGGAGGAAGAGGGCAGGGTTAAGGAAGGGCAAGACTTTGAGAGGGGGGAGGTTAGAGAGGGAGGAGTTAGAGAAGGAGGAGGAGTTAGGGAGGGAGAAGGAGTTAGAGAGGGAGGAGTTAGAAAGGGAGGATTTAGAGGGAGGAGGAGTTAGAAAAGGAGGAGGCGTTAGAGATTGAGGAGTTACAAAGGGAGAAGGAGTTAGGAGGAGTTACAGAGTTAGGAGGATATAAAGAGATAGGAGGCGTTAGAGAGGGAGGAGTCAGAAGGGGGGGGGGGGTAGTGAGGGAGGGGGAAGGTGAAGACATCATGGTAAAGGGTAGGGAAGGGGGGAAGGATAGGGGGAAGGATCGACGGAGGGAGGGGGGGGGAGGGGAGAGGAGTAATGAAAGACAAAGAGTTGATGGTTGATTGTTGAGTATGGGGGGGGGGGGAGGAGGAGGGTAGAGTGGGAGGGGGAGAGGGAGAAAAAGGGTAAAAAGTTGATGATTAGAATAGGGTGGGGAGGGGGGGGAGGGGGGAGAAGAGTTACAGGGTTGTTTTTTCCTTTTATTCTTCAATCTCTTTATGCTGTTATCATATATTTTTTATATCATTCTAATTCACTTTTTTTTTTTTTTTTTTTTTTTGTCTTTCTCCTTTCTCTCTCTTCCTCTTTCTTCCGATTTTACTTTCCTTCCTTCTGGTTTGTCCTCTCTTGTTTGTTTTATTTTCTTCCCTTCCTCTTTTCCATTTCCACCCTTTATCTTCCATACTGATTTTCCTTCTCCGCTTTTCTTTCTATTTTTTGGACTTGTCTATCTATCCTAATTAATTTCTTCTCTCTTTTTTTTATTTTTGTATTGTTTCCTTTCGTCAATGTTTTGTTTTTATATTGTTTTTATTTCACACTGTTTTCTTCCTACACTGTTTTTTCTTCCTTTCTCTGCACTTTTCTCGCTACAAATATGATCAATTCAATATACTTCTATACATCAAAAGAGAAGAAAACAAACAATCAAACAAACAGACAATCACGTGTGTACAAAGACAAACAATGAAACGCAGTCGCAAAAAAGTATTAAAAAAATCGCGATGTTTTTTTGTTTTTTTTCCATCTGATGAGGAGTATATTGTATCTCGAAACGTCATTGTTTATTGCTTCTCTCTTATCATCCTTAATCATTATTATTATTATTATTATTTTGTTTTTTTTATTCCATTTCATCGAGCACTTTTTTCCGCTTTCCTTTCTTTTCTTTTCTTTTTCTTCCCCACTCTCTGCCTTTCCATTTATCTTCCTCTTTATATCTCCCTCCTTCGTCATTTATCTTCGCTTCTTTCCATCCCTTCGGAATTATTCATAATCCAGTTCGAAAGCCCAAAATTATGCTGATAGTATTAAGGGAAAAAAAGGGAAAAGAAAAAGATAGTTTTTAAGACTCTCTTTTTTTTTTGGGGGGGGGGGATTTTTCTTTCCTTCTTCTTCTTCTCTTCTTCTTCTTCTTCTTCTTCTTCTCCAGCGATACTCTTGGAGCTTAATTGTCCCCATTAAAACTTCTTACGAATGGTATAAAATGCTGGGCGGAAATGGCGGTGCATACTTTTTCCATCAAAATTTGAAGCCCTCTCTCAAAGTTCGAGTAAAGCTTCTTCTGAAACCCCTTCCTCCCCTCTCCCCACTCTTCCTCCCCCCCCCCTCTACCCACTCCGCCCCCCCCCCCCTACTCTAACTTCTCCTCCTCCTCCTCCTCCTCCTCCTCCTCCTGCTCACCCTCGCCCTCACCCCTTTTTTCTCTCTCCAATTCGTCTCCCCCTTCCCTCTTCCTTTCTCCTTTCTCCCTCACCCTCACCCCCTTCTCTCTCTATATATTACCTCTCCCCTCTCCCTCATTTTCTCCTCCACCCCTTCCCCTCTTCCTCAACAAACACTTTTATTTCTATGATCCCTTCCTTTTTCATCTCCCTTTTTCTCCCCTCCCTTCTTCTCCATTCCCGCCTAATTTCACCTTCACTACCTTTTCCA
Organism: Penaeus chinensis; assembly: GCF_019202785.1. Classification (NCBI taxonomy): domain Eukaryota; kingdom Metazoa; phylum Arthropoda; class Malacostraca; order Decapoda; family Penaeidae; genus Penaeus; species Penaeus chinensis. Next base: position 32,106,930 of record NC_061855.1, on the reverse strand, counting down.
TGATCTCGCTTTTATCCTCCCTTATTCCTTCTCCCTCTCATTTCCTTCTCCTGACACCCCTTTCTCTAACCCTCTCCCTCCTTTCTCACCTCCTCCATCTCCACACTTTTTATTCTCCTTCTCTTTTCCTTAATCCCACACTCTCTCCCCTTCCCCTTTCTCTGAACTCGCTTTTCCTTCCCCCTCCCCTCCTTTCTCTCTCTCTCCTTTCATTTATCGACCTTATTTTTTCTTCTCCCCCTCTCACCTGTCACCCTCCTCTCTCTCCCACCTCGTTTTCTCTTATCTCTCTTTATCTCAACTCTTTCCTTTTTCCTTTCTTTCTTCGCTTTCACATTTCATCACCTATTTTCCTGTCTTTCCCTCTTACTTATTTACGGAAAGATAGGCAGTGAGACTGATAGACACGCAGTAGACACACAGACAAAACCTGAGACATGAAGCTT
>NC_061855.1:32099432-32100708 GCF_019202785.1 Penaeus chinensis | reverse complement strand
CTCTGTTCCCTTTTCATCTATCATTCTCCCTCTTTTACCGTTTCATTTCCGCCTTCCTTTTCCTTTTTCTTTTCTTCCTAGTTTCCCTCTTATTCATCCTTCTTCCTCCGTTTTCCTCTCTCCTTTCCTCACACTTACCGTAACAATTCTTTCAATTCCATTTCTTGCCTCCCCCATTTCCGTCCCTTCCCCTAGCCTTACCTTGCTTCTTTTCCCTTAATCTTCCCCTCACCCTATTTTTTCCCTTAATTTCCTCCTCTTCCACCCTTCCCCCTTTTCCTCCCTACTCCGACTATTCCTCCTTTTCCTCTTCCCTCCCCACTCCCCCAACCGTTCATCACCCCACCCCCCTCTCTTTTCCCCTCCCCATTTCATCCCATCTCTCCCAACCCTTCCTCCCCCTCTCCTTTCCTCCCTTCCCCATTCCCTCTCTATCCCCTCCCCTCTCCCTCAATCCTTCCCCTCGCCCCTTCCCCTTTCCCCTTTCCTTCCCCTCTCCCCCATTCCCTCTCCACTACCCTAACCGTTCCCAGCCTCTCTCTTCCCCATCCCTCCCCTTCACCTATTCCCTCTCCCTCCCCCATTCCACCCGCTCCCCCCCCCCCTCCCTTTCCCCTCATCCTCAACTACCACCTCGGGCTCTAATGAAATTGAACACATATTTAGCGACCGAAAGTTATGGTAAAGGTTAGGAATACATCCACGGTCTGCGGTAATGGGTTTGTCCTCTCTCCCCTCGTTCCTTCACCTCTCCCTTCTTTCCCTAACCCTAACCCTCTTCCCCCTACCCCTCTCCCCCCTCGTTTCCAATCTTCCTTTCTTCCCTCTACCCCATTCTTCTCGTCCCTTGCCCTCACACCTCTCCCCCAATCTTCCTTCCCTCTACCCTTCTCCTCTCCCCTCTTCCCTAACCCTTCTCCCTTCCCCCTACCCCTCTCCTCTCCCCTCTTCCTCCTACCCTTCTTCCTTCTTCTCCCACCCCTCTCCCCTCTTCCCCAACCTTCCTAACTTCCTTCCCTCAACCCTCTCCTCTACCCTCCTCCCTTACCCTTCGCCCTTCCCCCTACTCCTCTCCTCTCATCCCTCTTTCCCCGATCTTCCTTCCTTCCCTCTACCCCTACCCTTCTCCCCTCTTCCCCAACCCTCCTCCTTTGCCCTTACCCCTCTCCCCTCTTCTCCCCTCCCATCCCCCCTCACTACGCGAAATGTTAGACCCAAATTGAATAATTATCTTGCAAATTTCGCCTTGAATTCATGTTGCCAATGTGTGGGTGGA
>NC_061855.1:32076932-32079432 GCF_019202785.1 Penaeus chinensis | reverse complement strand
AACAATGATAATCACAACTTTAACAGTTAAAATACCATTGATTAATCAAATATCACCAAGACACCTCATTATCCTTCTCTTCCTCCTTCTCTTCTTATTCTACGCTATGCTATTCCTCATTCGTCTCATTTCTCTTTTCCAATATCTTCCTTCCTCCCTTACACGTCATAACGCCGATCATCGACGGGAAAGTAAGGAAAAAGATATATTAAAAAAGGGAAAAAGTCAAAGAGAACAAGAAGGGAAAACGAGGAGAAAAGGAAGAGAAAACAGAAAAAAAAGAAGGGAAGAAAAGAGAGAGAAAAAAGACGGAAACAAAACGAAAAAAAGAAGGGAAAATGGGAAAAGATGAGAAAAAAAACAGAAAAGAAAAAAGAATAAAAAGTAAAAAAAAAAAAAAAATAAAAAAAAATAAACATGGAATTTTAAGGACAAGACCAAGCGCAAGAAGCGATCAGGAGGCAGAGGAAAGTATTTACGGCTGGGAGTGCGGTGGATAATGGCGGAAGCGAGAACGATCAAGCTTCGTGACAGCTTCCTTTTAACTCTTTCAGCGGCCGCGCCTTCTTCGAGATGCTCGGCCGCTCCCGGAGGCGAGGGGGTGGGGTGAGGGAGACCAAGGCGCCGGATTCGTGTTTTTATGCTATTTCTATTTTTTTTTTTTTTTTTTCATTTTATTATTATTTTGTGTGGGGGGTCGATTTTTTGCCCTTCTTTTTTATATATTTTATTATTATTATTATTATTATTATTATTATCGTTCTTCTTCTTATTATTATTATTATTATTATTATTGTTCTTCTTCTTCTTCTTATTATTATTATTATTATTGTTCTTATTATTATTATTACTATTATTATTATTATTATTGTTCTTATTATTATTATTATTATTATCATTATTATTATTTTGTGTGTGTGAGGGGGTTCGAGTTTTTTCGCTATTTTTTATTAATATTATTTTGTGAGGGGTTCGAGGTTTTAACGTTTTTTTATTTTATTATATTTCATTTTCTTCCATTTTATCTGTTTATTCCTTTATTCCATTATTCCTTTATTTGTCTTCTTGGATGTGGGAGTCATGGGTTGGATGGGAAGGAGTTCATAAAAGGTATGTACAATGAAGAAGAGAAAGGGGAAGATAAAAGAAGAGAGAAAGGAAAAGGAAAAAGGAAAAGATAGAGAAGAGAGAAAGGAAGAAAGAAAAGAAGAGATAAAAGAAGAGAGAAAGGAAAAGGAGAAAGGAAAAGAGAAAAGAAGAGAGAGAGGAAAAGAGAAAAGAAGAGAGAAAGGAAGAAGAGAAAGGAAGAGAGAAAAGAAGAGAGGAAGGAAGAGAGAGAAAGGAGAAGAGATTGAGACGTAGTGGCTGTGAAGAACTATTCTTCAATTCTTTTCCCTTTTTTACTTATGAATTTGGACTAAGAAGCAAATTCGTTTTTTCTTCAGGGGGGGAGGGGTAGGAGGAGGTCAGGGGGGGGGGCGTTAAGGGAGGTCTGCTCGTCCCTCCTTCCCCTTTTTTGAGAGCATGGGGGGGGGGGGGAGTGTAAGGGAGATAAGGTTAAGGCAAGGAGCGAAAGTCGTTTTTTATACCTCAATTTGTTTTGTGGTTTAAGATCGTCTCCCTTACGTGTTGCCAGGAAGAAGTTTCGCGAAGGTTGTGCTTTTAGAGGTTGTGGGAGGTGGAGGGGGGGAGGGGGGATGGGGGGAAGGAGTGTAGAAGAAAATACTATTTCTAGATATAAGCGTTGTAGATATTCATGTCTCTGTATCTGTGTGGACATTTGTGCATAAGCTATTGAATAGATATGATACATGCATACACATACAACATACACACAAATACACACTCACAAACATACATACATACATGTATATGTATATATATATGTATATATGTATATATGTATATATATATATATGTATACATATATACATTTATATATATATATATATATATATATATATATATATATATATATATATATATATATATATATATATATATTATATTGTTTGTGTGTGTGTGAGTGCAAATATGTATAATATTATATATACGTTATATATATATATATATATATATTATATATATATATATATATGTTATATATATATATATGTGTGTGTGAGAGTGTGTGTGTGTTGTGTGTGTGTGTGTGTGTGTGTGTGTGTGTGTTGTGTGTGTTTTGTGTGTTCTATAGGGCGAGAGGTAGACATAGAGATAGTTAGGTGAAAAGATCTGTATCGATATTTGATGAATAGCCAGATAGATAGGTAGGTAGATAGATAGGGAGAGAGGGGAGACAGAGAGAGAGAGAGAGAGAGATGAATATAGATATAAATAGATAGATTGATATATATAGAGAAGGAATTAATATACATATAGAAAAAGATAAATACTTAGTCGTATAATAAAAATAAAATCAAGAAAAACAATATATATATATATATATATATAATATATATATATAAGGAGAGAGAGAGAGAGAGAGAGAGAGAGAAAA
>NC_061855.1:32066366-32076832 GCF_019202785.1 Penaeus chinensis | reverse complement strand
ACATATTTATATACACGCACACACACACACACACACACACACACACACACACACACACACACACACACACACACACACACACACACACACACACACACACACACACGCACACGCACACACACAGTATATATGTGTGTATGTGTGTGTGTGGGTTGGTGTGTCGGTGCATGTGCTAATTTGAAGAATGGATGTATATATTTTCAAAATTTATACTAGTACCAAGATGGGTCTTTGGAAAGGGAATAACAGTCGCCTCTTATTGAGCAAGCAGTTCAGGTAATTCTGCGTAGTTAACAGCGTGGAAAATTTCCTTGTGATGCCGGAGTGTGGGGGGGGGGGGGGTGCGGGAGTTTGTGAAGGGGAGGGAAGAGGGCGAGGGGAGGGGAGTGGAGTTGAGGAGGGAGAGGCGGGAGATTGTGAAGGGGGGGGGGGGGGGGGGACGGCGGGAGCCAACGGAGCGTAGTCAGGGGACCCATAAAACATCTAGTTTGCAAGTAATTATCAAGTTGATTTACAAGGTGGGCGAGCGAGGAGATTGCGAGAAAGAGGAGGTAAGAGGTAAGAGCATGCCCATAGGGAGGAGGAGGAGGAGGAGGAAGAAAAATAAAAGGGAAGGGAAGAAGGAAGGGGAGGAGAAAGAGGAAAATGATGAAAGTAAGAAGGGAGGGAGGGGAAACAAGGGAAGAAGAGAAGGAAGGAGGTGGAGGAGGAAGAGAATGGGGGATATATATAAGAGAATAAGAATAAGAAGACGAAGGGGAAGAAAGAAGAAGAAGAAGAAGGAGGAGGAGGAGGAGGAGGAGGAGGAAGATACCCATAATGTGGAGGAACGAATGCCGAGAAGATGCTTCGTAAGTCAGGAACCTCCGCTTCCCGTACCCCATCGCCATTAGTCCTCATGGTAGAGAAGGTAAATGATGAAATATGTTAGACGAAAATAGACGAATCATAGAGAAGAGGTCACTCAGTACGAGGACAAAAATATAAAAGGAGTGTGATAAGTCAGAATGTGAATAAGGCCAAAAGCAAGATACAAACGCCGCCATGTTATCGCGTGTTAAAGAAAGGCCGGCGTCATATCGTCCGTTAAACTGGTCTCGTCGGGCGAAATTATTATTATTTTTTTTTCCCTTTCTCTTATTTTCTCCTCGCGCGGATCTTGTCGATAAGCACAAATTGCCCGAGACTTTAAGTGGATTGAAAGGATTATGTCGACTAATTTAGGAGGAAGAGGAACCCCCGCGAACCCCGATAATGGAGCTCAGGTGTCGCGGGGGCCAAACACGTGCATTCGGTGCGCCGGCGAATGCGTTCCCGGGGCCGTTGTGTCAAGTGGCTTCTGGATAACGGCTGGATTCGGCTTTCGCTGTCTCTTTATGCCGCTGTGGAGTTGTTTATAGATTTTTTTTTGTTTCTGTTTTTATTTTTTTGTTTATTTGCTAGGGCTGTTGTTGTTATTTTCTGTTTTATATTGTTATTCTTTTCCTTTTGATGTGCGTGTGCTCGAGGTCGGTTTTTTTTTTCCTTTTATTTTTTGTTGTCATTGGTTTTCTTAATGATAAAAAAGTGTACTTATTTTCTCCATAATTACCACCATCATTACGTAATGATCATCGCCGCTTTAAGTCCGCGTAGGAAAAAAAAATAAAGAAATAAAATGTTCCCCCAGACAAAATATTCAACACATGTCATGGAATAGTTATTCGGTCGTTTGGAGGTTAAGCATATGTTTTACATAAATATTTTTTCTTCTGGATGGCTTCTTGTATAGCACGTGAACTGTGTACGTTTTGGCTCTGGCTCAGTAACGAAAATTTTCTTATTATAGCGTCGGTTCCTTGGCTTCCCTGAATTTTTTTTTTTTTTTTTTTCGTAAGTCGGGGGAATGGTTTCTGAAACCTTTACGAATTGATTGAATAGGATCTGGCTGCGGCTGAAAGGGATTTGAGGAAACCTTTGAGTTATATTGTCTTGCTAAAGGTAGTCTTCTCTGAACGGCCTGGCTAGACACGCGTAGGTTTTCGCTTTATCTTTATCTCTTTCTCTTTCTTTCTTGTCCTTTCTCTTGCTTTTCCTCTTCTCTCTTTCTCTTTCTTTTGTTCTTTCTTTCCTTCTCTCTTTCTCTTTCCCTCTTTCTCTCTTTTTCCCTTTCTCCCTCTCTCTCTTTGTCTCTTTCTCTCTCTCTCTCTCTCTCTCTCTCTCTCTCTCTCTCTCTCTCTCTCTCTCTCTCTCTCTCTCTCTCTCTCTCTTTTTCTCATGCATTGGCAAGCACACACACTGTTGCATCCAGACATGTGCACACAGTCACATACAGTGATGTACACACACATTTACATAGACTATTACACGCACATATTCACTTGCAGTCATGCATATAGTCCCATGCAATCTTACACACACAATCGCATACAGTCATACACACAGTCCCACACAATCATGCACACACAATCTCATACAATTATGCACACATAGTCCCATACACTCATAGACAATCACACACAATCGTACACACCCTATCCCACACAATCATGACACCCTATCCCACACAATCATGCACACAGTCATGTACACAATCTTGCACACACAATCACACACAATCTTGCACGCGGTCATGCACACAATCTTACACACAAACAATCCCACACAATCATGCACGCAGTCATATACGCAATCATATACACAATCATGTACACAATCTTGCACACACAATTACACACAATCTTGCACACACAATCACACGCAATCTTGCACGCGGTCATGTACACAATCTTACACACAAACAAATCCACACAATCATGCACGTAATCATATACACAATCACGTACACAATCTTGCACACACACAATCACACACAATCCCACACAATCATGCACACCAACAATCCCAATCACGAGTGGGAAGCACGGCGAGGAGGGCGACGATAGGTAGCGTCTGAAGTCTGGTTTAACCGGATGTTACACTTGGCACCGGAAGCACGCAGGTGTGCCAGATCACGGGGGAGGGGGAGGGGGGAGGCATGGGGGGGAGATGGGATAGATGGGGTGGATAAGGGCAGGAGGAGATGGGATAGAGGGGGGGATAAGGGCAGGAGGAGATGGGATAGGTGGAGAGGATAAGGAAAGGGGAGATGGGATAGGTAGAGAGAATAAGGAAGGGGGGGGGGGGCGGGATAGGTGGAGAGAATAAGGAAGGAGGAGATGGGATAGGTGGAGAGAATATGGAAAAGGTAGATGGGATAGATGGGGACATAAGGGCAGGAGGAGATGGGATAGGTGGAGATAATAAGGAAGGAGGAGATGGGATAGGTGGAGAGAATATGGAAATAGGAGACGGAATAGGTGGAGAGAATAAGGAAGGGAGAGATGAGATAGGTGATGAGAATATGGAAGGGGGAGATGGGAGAGGTGGATAGAATATGGAAGGAGATGTTAAAGAGAAAGAGAGAAAGAAAATAGGAATGGGAAAGAGAAAAAGTGAATAAGTGAAAGACCGAGGGAGAGAAACAGTGAAAGAAAGAGAAAGAGAAAGGGAAAGGGAGACAAAGAAATAAAGAAAGGGAAAGACAGGCAGACAGACAGATAGAGAAAAAGAAAGGAGAAAAAAAACAACAGAAGAGAAGAAAAACATGGAGAATGGAAAATAAGTACAAGCACCAATAAAAGGACAGTGAACGCGAACCGAAAAGGAGGAGATAGATGAAACAAGTTTGTTAATGAGAGAGGTTGACACACTGGCTCATTGAAGACGGGGGAATTCTCGTTTGAAAGATGGCGAACTTTAAACTCCTTGATCGGATGCCATGGATGGTAAGATGAACTCCTCTCTCTCTCTCTCTCTCTCTCTCTCTCTCTCTCTCTCTCTCTCTCTCTCTCTCTCTCTCTCTCTCTCTCTCTCTCTCTCTCCCTCCCTCCCTCCCTCCCTCCCTCCCTCCCTCCCTCCCTCCCTCCCTCTCTCTCTCTCTCTCTCTCTCTCTCTCTCTCTCTCTCTCTCTCTCTCTCTCTCCTCTCTACCCTTCGTTCTCTCTCCTCTCTACCCTTCGTTCTCTCTCCCCTCTCTCTCCTCTCCTCTCCTCTCCTCTCCTCTCCTCTCCTCTCCTCTCCTCTCTCTACCGTCCCTTCTTCTTCTTCCTTTCTCCCTCTGCGATTCTCTTCTTCTCTTCCCCTTCTCTTCTCTCCCCTCTCTTCCCTCCCGTCTCACCCCCCCCCCCCCCCCGTTCGACTTCTCACAAGATTAGATTTATCGTTTCGCCGCTTGACTTGAAAGACCCGGATGAGAAAGTAAAAAAAGAAGGAGGAGGAGAAGAAAGAAAGGAAGGCGAAGATATCCCCGCCTCCTCTTTCTCTTTTCCGATATTCTTTCTCCTTCTCTCCCTCCTCCGTTGTTCTACTTTATTTCCAATTTCTACTTTCTTTTCTTTTCATCGTCTTCTCCTTCTTCTTCTACTTCCTCATCTCCTCCTCCTCCTCCTCCTCCTCCTCCTCTTCCCCCCCTCCACCCCCTCATCTACCATTCTCTTCCAGTTCCTTGTTATCATCCTCTTTTTCCTTTCCTTTTTTCTTCTTCTACGTCATTACCTTGGTGCTACAACCGCCAACAACAGTAACAACAATACCGGCATCAATATCACCTTTGGTATCATCCTCCCCCTCCTACTTCTCCCTATCCTCTGATTCCTCCCTTCGTCCCCCTTCCTCCCTTCTCCCTCCTCCTCCCCATATTCTCCCCCTCCTTCTTCTCCCTATCCTCTGATTCCTCCCTTCCTCCCCCTTCCTCCCTTCTCCCTCCTCCCTTCCTCCCCCTTCCTCCCTTCTCCCTCCTCCCTTCTCCTCCCCTTCTTCTCCCTATCCTCTGATTCCTCCCTTCCTCCCTTCTTCCTCCTCCCTCCTCCCTCCTCCCTCCTCCCTCCTCCTCCCCATCTTCTCCCCCTCCATCTTCCATCTTCACTCCACACCTCCTTCACCTCATCCTCTCACTTGTCTCCCTCCCCCTCTTCATAAACTCCTCTTCTCTTCCCTCTTCTCTCCCTGCTTTTTACCTCCATTTCTCTCATCGCCCCCTTCACCCCCTCCTCTCCCCCCCTCCCCTCTCCCTCTCCAACCCCCTCCTCTCTCTCCTCCCCCTTTCACCCCTTCCTCTCTCCCCTCCCCTTTCACCCCTTCCTCTCTCACTTTGCCCCATCCCCTTTCCTCTCCCTCTTCAACCCCCCCCCCCCCATCCCAATAGCGGTATCATCCCCGGAGTAAAAATCCGTCTCGAGATACGGAATCGAAGTCACATTCATCAGTCACGTGCAACGGATCTTCGGAAATTCCCTCGTTGTTTTCATCGCTTTGCGGGGGTGGGGGGGAGGGAAGGGGGAGGGAGGGAGAGGGAGGGTAGGGTGAGGTGGAGGAGTATGAGGTTGGGGAGGTATGAGGGAGGGAGGCAGGGAGGGAGGTGCGTGCGGGGAGGAGGGTTTGGGAAGAAGGGAGGAGGGTGCGTGGAGGTGAGGAAGGAGGATGGAGGGAGGGAGGAGGGTTGGGGAGGGAGGTGTTGATCAGAAGTTTGAGAAGAGGAGGAGGGAACGTGTGTGCGTGGTTCTGGTAAACACAGATACATGGATGAGGAACGATATATGGTCTGGAATGAAAATGATAATGGTTTCTCCTGCTCCTCCTCTCTCTCTCTCTCTCTTTCTCTCTCTCCCTTTCCCCCTCTCTCTCTCTCTCTCTCTTTCTCTCTCTCCCTCTCCCCCCCCCCTCTCTCTCTCTCTCTCTCTCTCTCTCTCTCTCTCTCTCTCTCTCTCTCTCTCTCTCTCTCTCTCTCTCTCTCTCTCTCTCTCTCTCTCTCCCCCCCCTCTCTGCCCCCTCTCTCCCTCCCCCTCTCTCTCCCCCCTTCTCTCTCTCTCTCCCCTCTCTCTCCCCCCCTTCTCTCTCTCTCCCCATCTCTCTCTCTCCCCATCTCTCTCTCTCCCTTCTCTCTCTCTCCCCCTTCTCTCTCTCTCTCCCTTCTCTCTCTCTCTCCCTTCTCTCTCTCTCTCCCTTCTCTCTCTCTCTCTCCCTTCTCTTTCTCTCTCCCTTCTCTCTCTCTCTCCCTTCTCTCTCTCTCTCCCCCTTCTCTCTCTCTCCCCCTTCTCTCTCTCTCTCTCTCCCTTCTCTCTCTCTCTCTCTCTCTCTCCCTTCTCTCTCTCTCTCCCTTCTCTCTCTCTCTCCCTTCTCTCTCTCTCTCCCCCTTCTCTCTCTCTCCCCCTTCTCTCTCTCTCTCCCTTCTCTCTCTCTCCCCCTTCTCTCTCTCTCTCCCTTCTCTCTCTCTCTCTCTCTCTCTCTCTCTCTCTCTCTCTCTCTCTCTCTCTCTCTCTCTCTCTCTTTCCTTCTCTTTCCCTCTCTTCTTCCCTCCCTTGAGCTCTTTTTGTCTCCTCTTCTCTCCTCTCGTCTCCCTCTACCCATCCTTCTCCCTTTCTCCCTGTTCCCCTCCCTTCTCCTCTCCCTCCCTCCCTCCCTCCCTCCCTCCCTCCCTCCCTCAGGACAAGGGAGGTGAGGCGTTCCCAAATACACCTGACGGGCGTGGGGTGAGGGGGGTGAGAAGGGAGGGGGTAGTGGAGAGTGGGGGGTTGGGGGGATGGGGAGATTCGTAGAAATACCTCTTCCTCTTGGCAGCCGGAGGTCGGGGCACACCTGTATTATTGTTGCTGTTGATTTTTTACTTCTTCCTTTTTTTTTTTCTCTCTCTTTTTTTTTTCTCTCTCTCCCTCTTCCAAATTTAACTCCCCGGAAGTTGGGGGTGTCGTTTTAACTGTCATTGCGAGGCGGTGTTGAGAGTTTTTTCTTGTTTTTCTTGTTGTTTTTGTTTTGTATGCCTTCATCGTTTAGTTTGTTTTATTTTGTTGGTTTTTGTTGTTTTTAGTCATATGTTTTATCAGCATGGATGTCTGTATCATAATAAATGTATTTGTTTTGTTTTTTTTTATTATCACGAAGTAGTATCAACCTTAACGTAATTATTGCAATTATTTTCTTTGTTGTTATTGCAAATATTATTATTTTCTTTTCAATACCACTATTGTTATTGTTATCTTTTGATTTTCGCAAGTATTATTTTTATTGTTATTATTAGCTATAGTAGTGGTACTAGTAGTGGAACTAGTAGTAGTCTTGATAGAGTAGTAATAGTATCACTAGTAGTAGTAGCAGTAGTAGTAGTGTAGTAATGGTAGTAGTGATAATAATAGTAGTAGTAGTAGTAGTCGTGGTAGTAGTAGTATCATTACCTTGGTAATAGTAGTAGCAGTAGTAATAATAGTAGGAATACTAGTAGTAATAGTAGTAGTAGCAGTAGTAGTAGTAGTGATAATAATGATAATGATAATAATAATAATAATAATAATAATAATAATAATAATGATAATGATAATACCAGTGGTAGCAATCGCAGCATCCACATCATTATCAACGCCCGCGCCATTGTCGTTTTACTTCGGCGATATTTCCGCCAGCGCGAGGGGGGGGGGGGGGGGGGGGGGGGGGGGGGGGCAGGAGCGAGACACCTAGGGCGGTGTCGCCTGGAAGGGCGGAGGCTGCCGGGCCCGTCGGGAGTAAATATTATGACAGCTCGTCAAGACTCCGGACGCTATTGGTGCTTCGGTTCCTGTCTGCTTGCTTGCCTGCTCGTCCGCCTGCTCGTCTGCCTGTTCGTCCGCCTGTTCGTCTGCCTGCTCGTCTGCCTGCTCGTCTGCCTGCTTGCGTCCTTGGCTTCGGGCTCGGACACTATATTGGGTTTATGAAGCCTACTTAACGTGTTTTTTTTGTTTTTTTCTGTGCGTGTGGATGTGTGAGTGTGTGTGTGTGTGTGTGTGTGTGTGTGTGTGTGTGTGTGTGTGTGTGTGTGTGTGTGTGTGTGTGTGTGTGTGTGTGTGTAGTGGTTTATTTACGTGTTTGCGTGTTTTGCCGTTCTTGTGTTTGCGTTTTATATGAGTTCTCGGGAATGATTGACGAGCGGAGAGGATTGATTTATTCATTGTTTTTAATTGTTTAAGCGTACCCTGATGTATATTTATGATCATGAATAGTAGAGTGTTGTTATTAGTATTATTTTTTTTCGATGTAACTCAATTTTCTGAAGTGCAGGGGATGTGAGGAGAGCGATTCCACGTAAAATAACTCTTTATGGTCTTCCAGTTACGAATCATCGCATGCTCCTTTGTGCTTGTGTGTGTGTGTGTGTGTGTGTGTGTGTGTGTGTGTGTGTGTGTGTGTGTGTGTCCGTCCGTCCGTGTGTGTGTGTGTGTGTGTGTGTGTGTGTGTGTGTGTGTGTGTGTGTGTGTGTGTGTGTGTGTGTGTGTGTGTGTGTGTGTGTGTGTGGTTTCTCTGTGTGTGTGTACATGCGTGTGTGTACATGTGTGTGTGTTTGTGTTTGTTTATATTAGTACGTATGTGAATACATCCTTTTATATGCTTGTGTGTATTTGTCCGCTTACGTTCGAATGCGGGTTGGGTTCCTCTGCTCGTTTCAGCCTTTCATTGGAGTTTAATAAATACACACGTATATGTTTTCTCATGAATATCTACACTTAGATTTATGAATTCTTATGCGACGATGTAACTGAACTTGCTATTTCATTCGCAGTTTGCTTGGTTCTCGAATAATTCTCGGAAACCGTCAGTTATTTTCCTCTGGGTTCTAGTGGCTATTCACGATATGTTTATAAAAAAATATCCCCGATTGTGTCATTGGATTTACTTTTGTTTTATCGAGTATTCATTCGCATTGTATTTTGTAAACAGGTTTTAACGTGTGTAGTCGTGGATACTGCTTTAGCTCATGATTGAGTTATTTCCTCTTACGGACCTAATTTGCAGTTGTGAATTGTTTTTGCTTTTCTTTCTTTTCTCTGTCTGTCTCCCTTTGTCTCTCTCCTCCCTTCCTCCCTTCTTCATTCTCCCTCCTTTCCTCCCCCCCCCCCTTTCCCTTCCTCTTTACCTCCCTCCTACCTCTCCCCCTCTCTCCTCCCTCCCTACCCACCTCCTCCATCCCTTTTCCTCTCTTCCTCCTCTTCTTCTCTCCTTCTCTCATTCCTTTGCTCTTTCCGATTACCTCCGACCAAACTCGGTTCCGTTCCCGTCTTCATTCCGCTTCCCTTCCCCATCCAGGTCCCCGGCCTCGTTCACGTCCCGTTCCCGTTCCCGTTCCCGTTCCCGTTCCCGTTCCCGTTCCTCTCTCCGTCCCCATTCCTCTCCCCGTCCCCATTCCGTCTCGTTCCCTTGTCCCGTTCCCGTCTCATTCCCCGTTTCCGTTCCTCTCCCCGTCCCCGTCTCATTCCCCGTTTCCGTTCCTCTCCCCGTCCCCGTCTCATTCCCCGTCCCCAATCCGTCTCGCTCCCTTGTTCCGTTCCCGTCTCATTCCCCGTTTCCGTTCCTCTCCCCGTCCCCGTCTCATTCCCCGTTTCCGTTCCTCTCCCCGTCCCCAATCCGTCTCGCTCCCTTGTTCCGTTCCCGTCTCATTCCCCGTTTCCGTTCCCGTTCCCATGGCGGTCCCTGTGCTTCTGCTGCTGCGAGGCGAGCGAAAACAGCCACCCGATGAAGGTTTGAGATGGAAAGATTTCAGTAAATTTGCATGAGAAAATTGTCCGAATTATCTTAATTAGAAGAATGGGAGAAAGCTTTTTCAGTCGAGATTCCTTCCTCGCGGAAAAGTATGATTCAAGCTCAGCGCTTCTTTTTCTTTCCATCCTTTTCCTTTCTTTCATTCATTCATTCTTTTTATTTTCCTTTTTTCATCCCTGTTTTTGAATGCATATCATTTGTGTGTTTCTCTGAGGCGTTGTTCATGTGTGTGTGTGTGTGTGTGTGCGTGTGCGTGTGCGTGTGCGTGTGCGTGTGCGTGTGCGTGTGCGTGTGCGTGTGCGTGTGTGTGTGTGTGCGTGTGTGCGTGTGTGTGTGTGTGTGTGTGCGTGTGTGCGTGTGTGTGTGTGTGTGCGTGTGTGTGTGTGTGCGTGTGTGTGCGTGTGTGTGCGTGTGTGTGCGTGTGTGTGCGTGTGTGTGTGTGTGTGTGTGTGTGTGTGTGTGTGCGCGCGAATGCCAGTGCGAGTGCGAGTACGCGCGTGTGTGTGTGGTGTATCTATTTATGATGAATGCTGGCATGTGTGTTAAGGTCAGACAACTTTTTTGATGGTTGTCAGGATGTGTATAAATATACCTCATATATTGTGATGAATGTCGGTGTGTGCGTGTGTGTGTCGTCTATCTATATTTTATGAATGTTGATGTGCATGTAAAGGACGTTTTTTTATGGGTGTCGGTGCTGTGTAAATGTCGTGTATACATATATATATATATATATATATATATATATATATATATATATATATATAAATGTGTATGCGTGTGTATATATGTGTATATGTGTATATATTTGTATATTTATATGTATATATATATTATATATAATTATGTATAGATATATATTTTTATACATAAATATATATATATATA
>NC_061855.1:32060330-32066266 GCF_019202785.1 Penaeus chinensis | reverse complement strand
AAGCAAGGCCTTCGATCCACACAAGTTGATAACACTATTACTCTCTGCCTTACACAAAATCCTTTCTTTTCTTCATGTGAAGTTTTACTCCCGTTTTCCTTTACACGTGTCCCCCCTGTTATATGTGTTATTCCCATTTTCTATCTTAGGTTTGAAAAAGGAGTATTTATTTATCTATTTATCTATCTATTCATTACTGACATCCTCAACATCATCATCAGTATCATCATATCATTATTATTATCATTGTTTTTGTTATTATCATTATTATCGTTATTACTATTACAATAAGTATTATTATCATTATTATTTTATTTATTCCTCTTATTGCTATTATCATTACTATCATTATCATCATTATAATTATTACTATCATTATCATCATTACTGATTGTCATCTTGCTAGTGAAAGTGATTATAATAGTGATAATTATAGTGATGATAGTGATGATAATGATGATGAAATAATAATTGTATGATTAATTATATTAATAGTAGAGCAATAGTAATAAGGATGATAATCTCCATAATAATGATAATAACAAACAATAACAACAATAATTAATGTCAATAAAATCAATAACAATAGTAACAACAACAACAATAAATATAAAAATAATCATATGATAACAATGAAAATAAAAATAGCAATCGTGATAATGATAATAACTATACAATAATGGGAACAACCATTATTAATAAAAATAATGAGGGCAATAGTAATAATAACAATAGTAATAATAACGATGATAATGATGATGATGATGATGATGATGAATGATGATGATGAGAGGAGGAGGAGGAGGAGGAGAGGAGGAGGAGGAGGAAGAGGAGGAGGAAGAAGCCGAAGAGGAGGAAGAGAAGGAGAAGAAGAAGAAGAAGAAGAAGAAGAAGAGAAGAAGAAGGATAAGAAAAAGAGGAAGGAGACGAAGAAGAAGGAGCAGGGGAAGTGAAAAAAACGAAAAGAAAAGAGAGAGAGAGAGAGAGAGAGAGAGAGAGAGAGAGAGAGAGAGAGAGGGAGAGAGGAGAGAGATGACGAGGAGAGAGAGAGAGAGAGAGAGAGAGAGAGAGAGGAGAGAGAGAGAGAGGCAGAAACGACCATAAAAAGATAAGCGAAAAAAGAAAGAGAAACAACCAGGAAAAAACAAGAACGCAAAGGGGAAGCGAAAAAGAAAGAAAAGAAGAAAATAAAAAAGACAACGAGAAAACAAAAACCAAAGAAAAAAATAAACGAAAAAAAAGAAAGACTGAACCAACCAACCATAAGAAAACCAACCAACCAAAAAACAAACAAACAAACAAACAAGCACCACCAAACAGACCCAAAAAAACAAAAAACAATAAAATAAAAAATACCCAAAATGGCAACAAAAAAGGCAAAAAAATGGCAAACATGTCCCCCAAAAATGCAGTTCTCCCCGCCTCCTCCTCTCCCCGCCGCCTCCTCCTCTCCCCTCGCGCTCTCCTCTCCCCTCGCGCTTCTCCTCTCCTCGCCGCCTCTCCTCTCCCTCCCGCCTCTCCTCTCCTCGCCGCTCCTCCTTCCCTCGCCGCCTCCTCCTCTCCCTCGCCGCTCCTCCTTCCCCTCCCGCCTCCTCCTCTCCCTCGCCGCTCCTCCTCTCCCCTCGCCGCCTCTCCTCTCCCCTCCGCCTCTCCTCTCCTCCCCGCCTCCTCCTCTCCCCTCGCCGCCTCCTCCTCTCCCCTCGCCGCCTCCTCCTCTCCCCTCGCCGCCTCCTCCTCTCCCCTCGCCGCCTCCTCCTCTCCCCTCGCCGCCTCCTCCTCTCCCCTCGCCGCCTCCTCCTCTCCCCTCGCCGCCTCCTCCTCTCCCCTCGCCGCCTCCTCCTCTCCCCTCGCCGCCTCCTCCTCTCCCCTCGCCGCCTCCTCCTCTCCCCTCCCCCGCCTCCTCCTCTCCCCTCGCCGCCTCCTCCTCTCCCCTCGCCGCCTCCTCCTCTCCCCTCCCTGTCTCCTCCTCTCCCCTCGCCGCCTCCTCCTCTCCCCTCGCCGCCTCCTCCTCTCCCCTCGCCGCCCTGCTCATCTAGTGCGTAATTCCATTTGCCACCCAAGTGACTTCGCGACTCTTGGGGATGACGATCCTTCCACTTTCTCATATATATAAACCTTCCATTTACTCTCCTTTTTTATGTGTTTTTTTCTCTCTCTTTCTTATTCAACTTTCTAATGTATATAAACTTTGCATTTTCTCTCTCTTTTTCTGTTTTTTTTTTTTTTTATCTCTCTCTCTTTCTTATTCAACTTTCTCATGTATATAAACCTTCCATTTACTCTCCCTTTTTTCTGCGTTTTTTTCTCTCTCTTTCTCTCTCTCTCTTTCTTATTCAACTTTCTCATGTACATAAACCTTTCATTTACTCTCCTTTTTTATGTGTTTTTTTTTCTTTCTCTTTCTTATTCAACTTTTTCATGTATATAAACCTTCCATTTACTCTCCTTTTTAATGTGTTTTTTCTCTCTCTCTTTCTCTTTCTCTACCTTTCTTATTCAACTTTCTGATGTATATAAACCTTCCATTACTCTCTCTTTTTGTTTTTTTTTATCTTTCTCTTTCTCTCTGTCTCTACCTTTCTTATTCAACTTTCTCATGTATATAAACCTTCCATTTACTCTCTCTTTTTTTTTTTTTTTTTCTCTTTCTCTTTCTCTCTGTCTCTACCTTTCTTATTCAACTTTCTCATGTATATAAACCTTCCATTTACTCTCTCTTTTTGTTTTTTTTTCTCTTTCTCTTTCTCTCTCTCTCTCTACCTTTCTTATTAAACTTTCTCATACATATAAACTTTCCATTAACTCTCTTTTTTTCTGTATTTTTTTTTCTCTCTCTCTACCTTTCTTATTTTCTTATGCAAGTTTTTTTGCTTACTTTCTTTGTTTTTATTTTTTAATTTTTTTCTCTCTTTACCTTTCTAATTTACTTGTTTTATGTCTTTCTTATTCCCTTTTTTTCTTTCTCTCTACCTTATTCTCTTTTTATTACTTTTTCTCTTTTTTCCATCTTATTTTCCTCTAATTTTCTCATTCTTTTCTCTTGCTTGTTCTCATTCTTTATTTCATTGTCTCTTGTACCTCCCTTTCTACGAGTCTGGTTCTGAGCCTTTATTTCACTCTTTTTATTTTCTACTCTCTCACTCACTATCTTCTATGGTTGTCTGTCTCTCTGTTTGCCTCTATGAGTTTCTTTTCTGTCTGTCGCTCCCTCTCTTCTTCCTCTTTCCACTCTCTGTCTTTCTCTCTTTGCTTCTCTCCTTCCTCTCTCTCTTCTTTCTCTTTCCACTCCCTGTCGTTCTCTCTTCGCCTCCCTTCTTGCTCTCTCTCTTCTTCCTCTTTCCAATCTCTCTCTTCGCCTCCCTCCTTCCTCTCTCTCCCTCTCTCTCTTTTTCCTCTTTCCACTCTCTGTCTTTCTCTCTTCGCCTCCCTTCTCGCTCTCTCTCTTCGCCTCCCTCCTTCCTCTCTCTCCCTCTCTCTCTTCTTCCTCTTTCCACTCTCTGTCTTTCTCTCTTCGCCTTCCTCCTTCCTCTCTCTTTTCTTTCTCTTTCCACTCTCTCTCGCTTTCTCTTCGCCTCCCTCCTTCCTCTCTCTCTCCTTTCTCTTTCCACTCTCTCTCGCTCTCCCTCCTCTCCCTCCTTCCTCCCTCTCTTCTTTCTCTTTCCACTCTCTCTCGCTCTCTCCTCGCCTCCCTCCTTCCTCTCTCTCCCTCTCTCCTCTTTCTCTTTCCACTCTCTCGCTCTCTCTTCGCCTCCCTCCTTCCTCTCTCTCTTCTTTCTCTATCCTCTCTCTCTCTCGCTCTCTATTCGCCTCCCTCCTTCCTCTCTCTCTTCTTTCTCTTTCCCCTCTCTCTCGCTCTCCCTCCGCCTCCCTCCTTCCTCTCTCTCCCTCTCTCTCTTCTTTCTCTTTCCACTCTCTCTCTCTCTCTCGCTCTCTTCACGCCTCCCTCCTACCTCTCTCTTCCTCTCTCTATTCTTCCCCTTTCCACTCTCTCTTCGCCTCCCTCCTTCCTCTCTCTCTCCCTCTCTCTTCTTTCTCTTTCCCCTCTCTCTCGCTCTCTCTTCGCCCCCCTCCTTCCTCCCTCTCTCTCCCTCACTATTTCCCAGAAAGGGTGGAATAACGGACACCGCCTCTAATGTCGACATCTTTTAGAGATATTAGATTTCATTTTTTCTATCATCTTTTTTTCCTTTTTCTTTTTTTTTTGGGTGTGGGAGAGACAGAGTAAGAAAATGAAGTTTTAGTCGTGATCTAATTTTTGGGTGAGATTCCAGAAATGACGAGGCAAAATAATAGGACCGCATTACTCTTCATAGAAAAGAAAAAAAAAATCAGCTCATTTTCAGAGTGACTAAAAACGGGGAAGTGTGAAGGGAAGGAGAGGAAAAAGAGCGAGCCACATTATGAAATTTAAAGAAAATGGAATATTATAATGGAAATAGCCTTCCCTCCCCCTCCAGAAAAGGGAGACAAATACGGAAAACTTATGAAAATTAAATAACTTTAGATACTGCAAAGCCCAGTAAGTAACTCGCCAGGAGGCAAATCAAAACAACAAAGTTAACTTTTATTCAATTCAATTTGACCTAACATAATATAAGATTCGTATTTTACGAATTTGGCGGTTGAAAAGAAGCGTTTATTTGATTGTGGCATTAGCTGACTTCGAGGGCAGGCATGGAAGTCCAACGGCGAGGAAATGCCACGCGATATCAACCAATGGGATTACAGCATGTCACTTATCTGACTTCTGATTGGCTAGCTTACGTCGCCCTCTCGGAAGTCGAGATGTTAGCGGCAAGCTCCCGCGTTGATTTACGCCACGCTCAGTTAAGTGTTAAGGTGAACAGGATTTAGTTAGGCAGCCGTCACATAAACCGATCCGGCGCTGAATCTGAGCGCCTCGCAAACGAGCGGCCAGCACGAGCGCGCCCGCGAACGCCATTGTAAAGTCTGACAGAAGGAGAACGAGCGGCAGAAGTACCTGTTGAACGCGGCCGAATGTTGCTCAGTTGGCGGGCTCCCCCCTTGGCAACCCGTGTTCGATTCCCTGCGATTATATTGCACCAGTCACGTTAGGCTTGGCTTAACATGGCCTAAAATAATGACGATGAAGAGGACTAAGAATATAAAGAAAGATAAAAAAGAAGAAAGATTTAAAAAAAAAAAAAAAAACATAGACCACGCAGAAACTACATGATCCGAAACTAATCTCGACGATCTATAAAAAAAGAGAGAGAGAGAGAATAAAAAAACGTTGCCGGCGATAGCTCCTCGACAAATTTACGAGGAAGCCAGTGATGCACGAACACGGATGCAGCCTGTTGGTGACAATTTTAACTGCACGTCCGTCTCCATTCGAGGGGAAAATTCGGAAAAGGGGGAAAAAAAAAGAGAGAAAAAAAGGAAAATCAGCTTTCGCATTAACTTCGCTCTCCTCATCTCCTTTCACCTACGCTAACTTGATTCAACTTAACTAAAATAATCCAATTTCGAGCGACTATCTAGAGCCGAGAGGTGGAGGAGAAGGAAACGAATGAGAGAGAGAGAGAGAGAGAGAGAGAGAGAGAGAGAGAGAGAGAGAGAGAGAGAGAGAGAGAGAGAGAGAGAGAGAGAGAGAGAGAGAGAGAGAGATAGAGGCAGAGGGAGAGAGAAAGACAGATAGATAAATAGATAGGCCGATAGATCGAGAGATAGAGGAACTTCACGCGGATAAAAGTATTATCCAACTCCCGTATTTTCCTCCGAGTCATTGTAAGGATATTAGCCCACGCTGTGCCTGGCGCGTTACCTCCGTCGGGGTTGCCATTTTCCTCCTTATGGCCCTGGCGTTAAGGTCGATCTCTTGGTAATTCTATCTGCGCGTAGGATTACCCTCTCGAAGGACCATTGCGAGTCGGTCTCTCATTCATTTGGGATGGAATTAGGTTTATTATTAT
>NC_061855.1:32035330-32050330 GCF_019202785.1 Penaeus chinensis | reverse complement strand
CACACGAAACACAACACACCACTAACACACACAACACAACAACACCTAAACACCACCAAACAACAACCCACCACAATACACACAACAACCAACACACAAAACGCAACCAACAACCAACCAACAAACATACACACACACAACAACACAACACATCCACACACAAAACACACACACCACACAACACACACACACAAACACACACACACACAAACCAACAACACACACAACACAAAAACACACAAAACACAACACACATACAAACAGACAAACGTTACACTACACGTTGTTCCAAACATTGTTGTATCAGCCATCTTTATTTGCTTGTTTTGCATGGGTTAATTTTGTGGTCAAGTGCATCGCCTTGTAAATGAGCACGTTTGAGTGGATATGTGGGTGTGTGTGGTGTTGTGTTGTGGGTGCGTAGTGCAAATAAAATCGACCCCCAAGCAGGGCAAAATCCGCGGTCGGCGAAGTGAGGGAAATTAAACCGGATAAGCATATATGATTGGTGGAGGGAAAGGGGGGGAGGGAGGGAGGGGGGAGGGGGGGAGGGAGGGGGGAAAGGAAGGGAGGGAGGAATGGGGGAAGGGAGGGAGGAGGGTGGGGGGAGAGAGGAGGAAAGGGGGAAAGAAGTGGGGGGGAGGGAGGGCGGGGGGGGAGGGAGGGAGGGAGGGGGAGGGAGAGGGAGGAGGGGCGGGGGGGAGGGAGGGGGGGAAGGGAAGGAAAGGGGGGGATGGAGGGAGGGAGGGAGGGAGGGAGGAAGGAAG
Organism: Penaeus chinensis; assembly: GCF_019202785.1. Classification (NCBI taxonomy): domain Eukaryota; kingdom Metazoa; phylum Arthropoda; class Malacostraca; order Decapoda; family Penaeidae; genus Penaeus; species Penaeus chinensis. The sequence continues at coordinate 32,049,563 of NC_061855.1, read as the reverse complement.
GAAAGGAAGAGAGGGAGGGGAGGGTAGAAAGAAAGGTTGGAGGGAGGGAGGGAAGGATTGGAAGGAAGAAAGGGGTTGAAGGAGAGGAAGGGAGGGAAGGGAGGAGGGAAGGGAGAAGGGACGGGAAGGAGGGGAAGGGAGGGGGAAAGGGGGGAAGGAAAAAAAAAGGGGGGTAGGAAGGAAGATGGCAGGAGGGAGGAAGGAAGGAAGGGATAAGAGGGAGAAAAGGGAGGGTAAAGAAGAGAAGGAAGGAAGGAGGATGGGAGGATGAGGGAAAGGGGGGAGCGGGAGGGGAGGAGGAGGAAGAGGAAGAGGAAGGAGAGGAGGGAGGGGGGAGGGAGGAGGGAGGAGGGGAAAAGAGAGAGAGATGAACGAGAGGGAGGAGAGAGAGAGAGGAGAGAGAGAGATGAGAGGAGGAGAGATAGAGGAGAGAGGAGAGAGGGAGGAGAAGAGAGAGAACTAACAGAAAAAAAAAAATTATATTATGATAAATAATATTTTAAAATAATAATAATGATATAACAATAACAACAAACAAAAAAAATAATGAGATAAAAATAAAGATGAGGATGAGGTGAGGATGATAATAATAATAATTTAAAGACCTTTTAGTAATAATAACAACAGAGATAACAAAAGAGAAACAAAAGTTTGAAAAAAAATAAATAACGTGCCCTAACGACAATATCAATATAAAAGATGATGATATATAATGAAATATGATATTATTTAATAATACGATGTAACTACATAGAAATTAGCTTACGTTTTTTTTTTATTACTATTTTTAACTTTTTATTGCTCTTCCTCTTTTCTCTCTCTCTCCTATTTTTTCTCTCTCTTTCTTTACTCTTTTTTTCTCTCTCTTCTCTCTTCTCTTTTCTATCTTTCTCTCTCTCTTCTCTTCTCTTTCTTTATCTTACTCTTTCTTTTCTTCTCTTCTTCTTCTCTCTCTCTCTTTTTTCTCTCTCTCTTTCTTCTTCTCTCTCTGTGCTTTAGTAAATTAAAATAATGCAGACATTAATTAAAAAAATTGCGAAAACAAATACGTTCTCTTTTTTCTCTCTTTCTTCTCCTTGCTCTCCCTCTTCTCAACCCCTCCCCCTTTTTTCCCTCTATTTTCTTTACTTTTTCCTTTCTTTCATCTATATTTTTTTCTTCTTTTTATTTATTCAATTTTTTTACTTTTTTCCTCTCCTCTTCTTTCTTGCTCCCTAAAATTTTTTCTAAAAATCTATTCTATCTTCCTCTTAGTCAGTTCATTCTCTTCTTCTTTTCCTCTTAATTCATTTCACTTACTTTCTTCCCACCCTTCTTATCTTTAACATACTCCTCTTTTCATTATCCCCCTCTTCCATGCATTATCGTCTCCTTGCTCTCCTTCTTCTTATCTCTCCCCATTCTTCTTTGTTTAACACCTATTCTTCTCTCCCCCCACTCAGCCTTACCATCCACCATCGTCATCTTCTCTACCGCCGATCGCCTCAAACCCCCCCTACTCTCCCACACGTCCTCACATCGTCATCTTCTCTCCCGCCACCACGCCACCTTCACTTACCCCCAACACACTTTTTCATCCCACACCAGCACACCTTCCCTCTCCAACGCCCCCACGACTTACTCTCACCACGCCATTTCTCACCCACCGCTCACCACACCTTCTCTCTACAGCCCACCCAACGCCCCCACTCTCTCACACGCCACCAATGCCCCCTTCCTCTCCACCACCGCCATCTTAGCTACCCACCACCGCTCACCCACCCCTTGATTCCCACACCACACGCCACGCACCTTCCCGGTTCTCCTTTACATCAGTTCTGTGGGTGTAAATAATGAACCTGTGTGATATTCGGCGTAGGTTCATCAAGCGGAAAATATACGGTTTCGGAGCGGCGAGCACGAATTAGAGACACATACGTATGATTATTTCTTTAATTCATACCTTTCTTTGGGCTTTCTCTTCGTTAGCTTTCTTCTGAAATCAGTTTCTTCCTTTTTCTCTTCTCTCTGTTTAATGCTTCTCTTCGGTCCTCCCTTCTCTTCGGTTATCTTCCTTTTCTTCTTATTCCCTCCCTCTCGTGTCTTTATTTACCTATTCCTTTTCCTCCTCTCGCTCCCTTTAGCTCCCTTTCTCTCACCCCTATTTACTCTTTCATCTTCTCTTTCCCCTCCTTCACCCCTATTCTCCTTCTTCCTTCATTTCTCCATTATACCTGGAAAGACTTCTCACCCCCCCCCACCTAGTTCTTCGTTATATGAGGTCTTAATGTCTGTCTATTGTCTGTGTCTGTCAGTCTTCCTCTATTTCGACTGAGGCAATAATTAAAATGCAAGAATTTGGCCTGTGTTGGGTAAAATTCGAATTAATTACATTAAATTACATTACAATACCTATTATTTCCTCTGGAGTAAAAAATGTACCTTCATGTTAGTGATTTATATGTAATTTCCGGCCGGTATATTAATTGATATATTTATCAGCATCATCATGATTATATCACATATTCATAACTATTCTGCGAACTACTGTTTGAACATCATAGGCATCGTTCCTATGCTTATTCATGAGTCTACATGGCATATATAACGAATAATTTTCTTTTGAAAATAATCTGATGTTTATTTTTTTTTATATTGTCATTATTTTTTCTCACATTGCCACCTTTTCTTTTCTAGTGTATAATCGTTAAATCTTATTTTATTCTGTTTATTTTTGAAATATCTAATAAAAAATATATATTATAATGTCTACGTTTATTTATTATCTTTAATCTTCTTACGATGAACACGCACATTTCGTCTCTCTCTCTCTCTCTATCTCTCTCTGACCCCCTCCTCCCTCTCTTCTCTCTCTCTCTCTCTCTCTCTCTTTCTCTCTCTCTCTCTCTCTCTCTTTCTCTCTCTTCTCTCTCTCTCTCTTCTCTCTCTCTCTCTCTCTCTCTTCTCTCTCTTCTCTTTTCTCTTGATTCCCCCGCCTCTCTTCTCTCTCTCTCTCTTCTTCTCTCTTCTCTTTCTCTTTTCTTTCATCATCTCTCTCTCTCTCTCTCTGATCCCCTCCCCTCTCTTTCTCTCTTCTCTCTCTCTTCTCTCTCATCTCGCTCTCTCTTCTCTCTCTTCTCTTCCCCCTTCCCCTCTCTTTTTTTTCCTTCTTTACTCCTCTCCCCTGGCCTCCCCCATCTCTTTTTTCTTTTCAATGTATTTTACTACTTGCACACTCACCTCGTGTTTGCTTTCTTAGTCATCGCCAATTTTCTTCTGCAAGGAAAGCCAATCATCCTCTTATTATCCGTTATTTCTCTCTTTATCACCGTATTTCTCCTCTATTTCTCTGCGTCTATTTCCAAGCCCTTTAATTGTCTTCTTTTTTTTCTAATTCTCTCCCAATTCCTTTTTCGTGGACCGCACCTTTCTATTAAGTGTTCTTAACCCTTGCTCTTGCACATTCTTTCTTGTTTTTAATTTATCTAACATTTTCTTAGTACGTTTTCTTTCTTTCTCTCTCTCTCTCTTCTCCATTATTTTCTTCTGGTTTCAATGACACGTATTTTCCAAGGGGAGGAGTAAGAGGACAGGAGAAGAAGAGGACGGAAAGAGGAGAGGAGGGCAGGGAGGCGGAAGAGGTGGAGGAGGAGGAGGAAGAGGAGGTTGGGGGAGGAGAAGAGGATGAGGAGGTGTGAGGAGGAGAGGAGGAGGATGGTGGAGGAGGTGGAGGAGGAGGAGGGGGGAGGAGGGTGGGAGGAGGAGGAGGAGGAGGGGAGGAGGAGGAGGTGGAGGAAGGAGGAGGAGGAGGAGGAGGTGGAGGAGGAAGAAGAGGAGGAGGAGGAGGAGGAGGAGGAGGAGGACGGCGGCGACGACGACGAAGAAGAAAGGGAGTAGGAGAAATAGGAGAAGCAGGGAGAAGAAGGAGGTATAATAGAAGAAAGAGGAGAAAGAGGAAGGATGAGATTTTGTTTGTTTTTTCTTTGCACACTTCTAAACCTATTATCCCCCTTCGTTTTCGCATGACAGTAAACACCCTTTCTCCCTCCATTCTCCTCACTGCTTATCATTCTACTCTCCCTGTTCCTGCGCAGACTTCTTGGCCCTTTACGTTTTTCCCTTTCCAAAAAATCGGATCCCCCACCCCTTTCGCGTTTCCCTCACCCTCGTCTCCTTTCTCTCCATGTTCTGCGTTATTGCTACTTACCCTGATAGTTCTGTGCGCTGGCACCAGGTGCTTTTCGGCGGTGTCGGGAAGCGTGGTGGCACGGAGACCGGGGGTGGCGGGTCCGCAATGGTCAATGCGGCTGGTAGGGTGGGAAGATAAGGTGATAGGCGCCGCAAGGGAGGCGTGCGGGGAAGGATTTACCGCTCGAGAGTTCCCATTGTCTCGCGCATTGTCCCGGGCCGTTTTAGCCTTGTGGCCGCAATTGCAACAGGTACCGTGGGGCGGACAGCAGTAAGGCGTCAGAGGTAACGGGATCGGGCGTGACCGTGTCCGCTCGTCCTCCTTCCCTGCCTTCCTCGTGTGTGGGGATCGAGCCCGCAAGTAGGGCTCCGTGGAGCGCTTGGATACTGCAGCGCTCCTGTTTCCCGGGCTCCATCAGGGCCGCCGATTGCCGGTGTAGACAGCAGGGGCCGCGACACGTGCGCAGGCCGATCGATGGGCAGCCGGGTAAGCAGAACCTTCTGTATGTTGACTTGTCGCTGGGGGGTCCGCAGCGGACCGGTGTGCACGGTTCGCCGCTGGTACGAGGACTTTTTCCCCACTCCTCCTTTCCCATTCCCCCTCCTTTCCTCCCCCTTCCCCATTTCCCTTCCCTCCTTTCCCTTATCCCCTAAATCCTCCCCTATCCTTCCATTTCCCTTTCCTCCTTCCCTACACCCCCTCCTTTCCCTTCCTCCCTCTTCCCCATTTCCCCTTCTCTCCCCCCCCTTTACCACTCCTTTTCTCTCTCCCCTCCCCTCAGCGAACAGCCCTTGCGTCGCCGAACTGCAGAAAGTTAAAGAGAATTGTCCCCAAAAGGCACCTTTCATGAGAGTTTGCCGGGGGGGGAAAAAAAGGGGTTGGGGGAGAGGAGTTAGGGGGGAAGAGGAGGGGAGGAGGGGAGGAAGAGGAGGAGGAAGAAGGAAGGGGGGAGGAAAAGGGGGGAAAGAAGAGGAGAGGAGGAGGAGGAAACGAGGGAGGGGGGGAAAGGGGGAGGAGGGAGGGGGAGGAAGAAGAGGAGGAGGGGAGAAGGAAGGGGAGTTAAGGGGGAAGGGAAGGAAAGGGGGAGGAAGGAGGAGGGGGGAAAAAGGAAAGGAGGGGAGGAAGAGTAAAAGGAGTTTAAGGAGGAAAGGGAAGGCAAGGAGAGGGGAAGAGGAGGAAGGAGGGGGGAGGAGGAGAGGAGGGAAAGAAGGTGGAATGAGGGAGGAAAAATGGTGGGTTTTGGGGGAGAGGGGTAAGGAAAGGAGGAGGGAGGAGGAAAGGGGTAAGGAGGAGGAAAAAGTGGAAAGGGAGGAAGGGGGAGGGGGAGGAGAGGAAGAGGAGGGGCGAGGAAAGGAAAGGGGGAGGAGGAGAAGGAAAAGGGGAGGAGGAAGGAAGAGGAAGGAGAAGGAAGGAAGAAGAGTTAAGGGAGAGAAGAGGAGGAGGAGGAAGGAAGGGATGGTGTTGGGAGGGAGATGGGGGGAGGAGGGGAGGAGGGAGGAGGAGGAGGGGAGGGGGGAGGAGGAGGAGGAGGAGGGGGAGAGGAGGAGGAAATGGGAAGGAGGGGAGGAAGGACTAGAGGAAGGAATTGGGGGGAGGAAAAAAAGGAAAGGAGGAAAGGGAAGGGAACGAGGGTGGAGGGTGATGGAGGAGAAGTTTAAAAGAGGGGAGGGGGAGGAGGAAGTTGGAAGAAGGAAAAAGAGGAGGAAAGAGGGGGAAAAGGGAGAGGAGGAAGTTGGGGGAAGGAGAAGGAGAGAAAAAGTAGGAGGGTATAGAAGAGGAAGAGAAAGAAGGAAGGAAATAGAGGAGGAAGGTGGGGGAAGGAAAAAAAAGAGGAGGAAAGGGGAAGAGGCGGAGGAGGATGACAAGGAAAAGGACTAGGACGACGAAGGGAGGAGGAGGAGGAGGAGGAGGAGGATTTAGGGAGAGTAGAAGGAAAGAAGAGGAGGAAGAGAAGCTAGAAGAAAGAAGAGAAAAGAGGAGGAGAAGGAAGGGAAGAAAGGATGAAAAGCAGAAGGAGGAAGAAGTTAAAAAGGAGGAGAAAGGAGGAAGAAGAAAGAGTCAGGAGGAAGGAAGTGGAGGTGAGAGGAAGGAAGAAGAGGAGGAAGGAGAAAAAGGAAGAAGAGTGAAAGTAAGAAGATTAATCTGGAGAAAGGCGATGAATGAAATGTGAGAGAGGATAAGGAAGGACTGAAGGAGGCAAATGGGAAGAGGAAGAGGAGGAGGGAGTGGGGGTGGGGGGTGCGGTAAATTAGGGAAGATGGAATAGAAGGAGGCGGAAGAAAAGGAGGAAAAGGGAGGATGAGGATGAGGAGGAATGGGAGAAGAGAAATCTCTTCCTCTCTCTTCTCTCTTCTCTCTCTCTCTCTCTCTCTCTCTCTTCTCTCTTCTCTCTCTCTCTTCTCTCTCTCTCTTTATATTATATAATATATATAATATATATATATATATATATATAATATGTCTTCCGTTACCCAATCCTTACTTCCGCCTATGTTTATTTCTAAAAAGGCTTGTGAAAACAGTCGATTAACTGTTAGTTTCCCGCAGCATGGATGAACGAGGGAAAGGCGAAGGCGAAGGATGCGGGAACAGGATTAGGAGTGATAAAAGGTGGAGAAGGAATAACAGGAAGTGAATGGGGAGATAGGAAGCGATACAATAAGGAAGATTTTTTGGGAAGGCCCGTCAATTTGTAAAGAACTTAAAGGGGATCGGGGTTTAAATTTAAAAAGGGGATTTCACTGGGCTCTAAGTCACTTTTCTCCCGTTTTTTTTTTTTTTAATAAATTTGGCACTGATTTTGACTTAAAGAACACTCTTCCCTTCCTGATTTTTACTTAAAGAACAATCTCCTCTTCCTGATTTTGACTTAAAAACTCTCTTCCGATTTTGACTTGTTTTCCTTTCTGATTTTGACTTAAAGAACACTCTTCTTTTTTGGGTTTTAAAAGAGAAAAAAGAGGAAAGAAAAGAGATAAAGGAAGAAAAGAAGAAAAAGGAAAAGAAAAGAAGGAAAAAAAAGAAAAGAAAAAAGAAAAAGAAGAAAAAAAGAAAAGGAAAAGAAGAAGAAAAAAAGAAGAAAAGAGAAGAGAGAAAGAAAAAAGATGAAAAAGAAGGAAAAAAAGAGAGAAAAAGAAAGAGATAAAGAAAAAGAAAGAAAAGAAAAAATAGAAAAAGAAAAAAGAAAGAAAAGAAAAGAAGAAAAAGAAAAAAGAAAGAGAAGAAAAAAAAAAGAAAGAAAAGAAAAAAAGAAGAGAGAAAGAAGAAAGAAAAAAGAAGAGAAGAAAAAGAAAAGAAAAAAGGAAAAGAAAAGAAGAAAAGAAAGAAAAGAAGAAGAAAAAAGAAAAAAAAAGAAAGAAAAAAAGAAAAGAAGAAAAGAAGAAAAAAAGAGAAGAAAGAAAGAAAAGGAAAGAAGCAAGAAAAAAGAAAAAAGAAAAGAAAAGGATAAGAAAAAGAAAAAAGAAAAAAAAAGAAAAAACAAAAGAAGAAAAGAAAAAGAAAAAAAAGAAAGAAAGAAAAGAAAAAGAAAAGAAAAAAGAAGGAAAAAGAGAAAAAATAAAAAAAGAGAAAAAAAAAAGAAAAAGAAAAAAAGAAAAAAAAGAAAAGAAGAGAAGAAAAAAAAGAAAGAAAAAAAGAAGAAAGAAAAGAAAGAAAAGAAAAAAAGAAAAGAAAAAAGAGAAAAGAAAGAAAAAAAAGAAAAGAGAAAAAAAGAAAAGAAAAAAAAAAAAGAAAAGAGAAAGAAAAGAAAAAAGAAAAGAAAAAAAGAAAAAAAAAAGAAAGAGAAAAGAGAAAAAGAAAAAAAAAAAAAGAAAAAGAAAAGAAAAAAAAAAAAGAAAAAAAAGAAAAAAAAGAAAAAAGAAAAAGAAAGAAGAGAAAAAAAAAGAAAAGAAGAAGAAAAGAAAGAAGAAGAAAAAAAAAAAAGAAAAAAGAAGAAAAAAAAAAAGAAAGAAGAAAAGAAAAAGAAGAAAAAAAAAGAAAAGAAAAAGAAAAAAGAAAAGAAAAAAGAAGAAGGAAAGAAAAAAAGAAGAAAGAAGAAAAAAGAAAAAGAAAAAAAGAAGAAAGAAAAAAGAAAGAAGAAAAAAAAGAAAGGAAGAAAAAAAGAAGAAGAAAAAGAAGAAGAAGAAAAAAAAAAGAAGAAAAGAAAAAAGAAGGAGAAAAAGAAAAGAAAAAGAAGGAGAAAAGAAAAAAAGAGAAAAAAGAAAAGGAAAGAAAAAAGAAGAAGAAAAAAAAGAAAAAGAAAGAAGGGAAAAGAAGAAAAAGAAAAAAAGAGAAAAAAAAAGAAAAAGAAGAAGAGAAAGAAAAGAAAAAAGAAAGAAAAAGAAAAAAGAGAAAGAAGAAGAAAGAAAAGAAAGAAAAGAAAGAAAAAGAAAAGAAAAAGAAGAAAAAAAGAAAAGAGAAGAAAAAAAAAGAAGAAAAGAAGAAAAAAAGAAAAAAAGAAAGAAAAAAAAAGAAAAAAAAGAAAAAGGAAAAGGAAGAAAAAAAAAAAAAGAAAAAAGAAGAAAAAGAATAAAAAGAAAAAAAGAAAAGAAAAGAAAAAAAAAGAAAGAAAGAAAAAAAAGAAAAAAAAGAAAAGAAAAAAAAAGAAAAGAGAAAAAAGAAGAAGAAAAAGAAGAAAAAAGAAAAAAAAAGAAAAAGAAGAAAGAAAAAAAAGAAGAAGAAAAAAAAGAAGAAAAAAAAAAAAGAAGAGAAAAGAAAAAAAGAAAAGAAAGAAAGAAAGGAAGAAGAAAAAGAAAGAAAAAAGAAAAAGAAAAGAAGAGAAAGAAAGAAGAAAGAAAAAGAAAAGAAAAAAAAAAAAAGGAAAGAAAAAAAGAAAAAGAAAGAAAAAGAAAAAAAGGAAAAAGAAAGAAAAAGATAGAAAAGAAAAAGAAAGAAGAAAGAGAAAGAAGAAAAAAGAAAGAAAGAAAAAAGAAGAAGAAGAAAAAAAAAGAAGAAAAAGAAAAAAAAAAAGAAAAAAAAAAAGAAAGAAGAAAGAAAAAAAAAAAAAGGAAAAGAAAGAGAAAAAAGAAGAAAGAAAGAAAGAGAAAAAGAAAAAAAGAAGAAAAAAAAAGAGAAAGAAAAAAAAAGAAAGAAGAAGAAAAATAAGAAAAAGAAAGAAAGAAAGGAAGAAAGGAAAAGAAAGAGAAAAAGAAAAATAAAAAAGAAAAAAAAAAAGAAGAAAAAGAAGAAAGAAAAAAAAAAAGAAAAAAAGAAAAGAAAAGAAAGAGAAAGAGAGAAAAAGAAAAGAAAAAGAAAAAAAAAAAGAAAAAAAAAGAAAAAAAAGAAAAAGAAAAAAAAGAAAGAAAAAAAAAGAAAAAAAAAAAAAAAGAAAAAAGAAAAAAAGAAAAAAAAAAAAAAAGAAAAGAAAAAGAAGAAAAAAAGAAAAAAAAAAAGAAAGAAAAAAAAAAGAAAAAAAAAAAGAAAAAAGAAAAAAAAAAAAAAAAAAAAAGAAGAAAAAAAAAAAGAAGAGAAGAAAAAAAAAAAGAAAGAAAAAGAAAAAAAAAAAAAAGAAGAAAAGAAAAAAGAAAAAAAGAAAAAAAAGAAAAGAAGAAAGAAAGAAAAAAAAAAAATGAAGAAGAAGAAAAAAAAAAAAAAAAGAAAAAAAAAAGAAAAAGAAAAAAAAAGAAAAAGAAAAGAAAAAGAAGAAAGAGAAAAAAAAAGAAGAAAAAAAAGAAAAAGAAAAAAAAAAAAGAAAAAAAAAAAAAAAAAGAAAAAAAGAAGAAAAAAAGAAAAAAAGAAAAGAAAGAGAAAAAGAAAAAAAAAAGAAAAAAAAGAAAAAAAAAAAAAGAGAAAAAAAGAGAAGAAAGAAAAAAAGAAGAAGAAAGAAGAAAAAAGAAAGAAAAAGAAAAAGAGAAAAAGAAAACAAAGAAAAAGAAGAGGAAGAAAGAAGAGAAAAGAGAAAAGAAAGAAAGAAAAAAAAAAAGAAAAAGAAAAAAGAAAGAAAAAAAAAAAGAAAGAAGAAAAAGAGAAAAGAAAAGAAAAAAAGAAAAAAAAAAAAAGAAAAGAAAAAGAAAAAAAAGAAAAAAAAAGAAAAGAAGAAAGAAAAAGAAAAAAAAGAAAAAAAAAGAAAAGAAAAAAAGAGAAAAGAAAAAAAAAAAGAAAGAAAAAAGAAAAAGAAAAAAAAAAAAATTAGGAGGTTTAGGAGGGTTAAGGGGGGAAAGGGGGCAAGGCACTCCACCCCACCCCCTTTTCGCTCTCCTATCACTATACCCTCTACTTTCTTCCTTCTCTTCCTATAAACTTCTCCTTTCCCTTCCCCCCTAAAATTTTTTCCCTCCTCTTCTCCTACAACACTTCCCTTTCCCTTCCTCTTAAAATTTCCCTCCTTCTATATGTCTCCCCCTTCTCCTTATCAATTTCTACTTTCCTTTACCCTCCTATAATCTTTATCCCTTCCTACTCTCCCTCTCCTCTTCCCCCTCTACCCACTCCTTCCACAGTCTCTCCCTTCCTCCTCTCCCTATCTACTTCTCCATTCACCCCATTCCATCCTCTACCTCCTCCCTATTCTTTTTTCTTTCCCTATTCTCTATATACCTCTCCCTCCCTTTCTCTTTCCTCTTCCCATTTTCCCTTTTCCTCTCCCCCCCAATCTCCTTTCCCTCTTCCCCTTTTCCCTTTCCTATTCTCTCCCTCCATTTTCTCTCTTTTCCCTCTTTCCCAAACTCTTCCTTTCGTCTCCTCCATTCTCTCTCTCCTCTTTCCTTCTTTCCCCATAGTCCCCCCTCCCTATTCCCCCTCTTCTCTTCCCCCTTTTCCTTTCCCCCTTTATCTCCCCCTCCCATACTTTTCTTCCTCTTCTCCCTATCTCTTCCCTATACCTCTCCCTCCCATATCTCTCTCTTCCTCTTCTCCCTATCTCTTCCCTATACCTTCCTTCATATCTCTTCTTCCTCTTCCCCCTTTTTCTCTCCTATACTCTCCCCCCCATATCTTTTCCCATTTTTCCTCTCTCCCTTTTCCCCCTTTTCCCCTCTACCCACCTTTCCCTATCAGCCCCTCCTTCCACCTCCTTTCCCCCCTTTCGCCTTCCTTACCCTTAAATTCCTTCCATCCCCCAAAAAAAACCCCCCCCCCCCCCCTCCATTCCCTCCACGAAACCCTCTGTTTCGTCATTGATTAAGCCCTATTATAATAAATAGAAAACTTTTTTCATTAACCCGTCGTAGCTGAACCGTCTAAATTCACGGTTTTTTTATTTCATTTTATTATAGATAAAAAAAAAAGGGGCCCTTTGAGTTCGGTTACTTTTTTTTTCCTTTGTCTTATTTCATGCACGCACGCGCTAGCTCACGCCCCCCACACCACACACACAACACAAAAAACACCACACACAAAAAGTGGGGGAGGAGAGAGAGAGTAGAGAGGGGGAAAACAGAGGAGAGAAAAGAGAGAGAGAATAGATGGGATAGATAGAGAGAGAGAGAAAAGGGGAGAGAGGGGAGGGGGGGTAGAGAGTGAAAAGAGGGGGGGGTTTGGGGGGAGGAGAAGAGGGAAGGGGGGGGTTTGAGAGAGAGAGAGAGAGAAAAGAGGAGAGGAGTTGAGAGGGAGAGAAAAGAGAGAGAGAAAAAAGAGGAGGGGAGAGAGGGGAGAGAGAGAGAGAGATGAGAGAGAGAGGAGGAGGGAAGAGAGAGGGAGAGAGTGGGAGGTAGGACGAGAGGGAGAGAGAGAGAGAGAGAGAGAGAGAGAGGAGAAAAAGAAGAGAGAGATGAGAGAGAGGAGGAGTGGAGAGGGAAGAGAGAGAGAGAGAGAGGAGTGAAGAGAGAGAGAGAGAGAGGAGAGAGTGAGAAGAGAGGGGAGAGAGAGGAGTGGAGAGAAAAGAGAGAAGAGAGGAGAGAGAGGGGGGGGGAGGGGGGAGAGAGAGAGAGAGAGAGAGAGAGAAAGAGAGAGAGGGGGAAGGAGACAGACAGAGAGAGGGAGAGGAGAGAGAGAGAGAGACAGGAAAAAAAGGAGAGAGAGAGGAGAGAGAGGGGGAGAGAGAGAGGAGAGAGGAGAGAGGAGAAAAAGAGAGAGAGAGGAAGAGAGAGAGGGGAGAGGGGAATTCAAGAAAAAAGATTTACAGCAGTCACTGTGTAGCCAAGATTTGAATTTCTAAAAAAATTAAAAGAAAAAAAACAAAACTGTTTATTGATTCTCTCCTAATGCGAATTGGAGAATTTAAAAAATTCAAAATTATGTGATACAAATTTAAAAAAATTTAAAGAAAATATAACCAGGTAAAAATATAAAAACAAAATTTGCAAAACATAATTAAAGGCAATTTATAACAGTTTAAAGATAAACTATTACATCAATTGGGTAATGATTATATTTAACCATTGGTGGGTATCTACATAGACATAAACAGACCAAATATTTTCCAACAAAAATTTCCCCCCCTCCTCCAAAAACCCCCAAAAAACCCCAAAAAAAAAAAACCCCCCAAAAAAAAAACCAAACCCTTCCAAATTTTTTTCAAATAAAAAAAAAAATAATCTCCCCAAAAATAAAAATCTTCTTAATTCTCCCAACTCACCCACCCCTCCCCTCCCAAAATTCTTTCTCCGCCCTCTCCACTCTCTTACCCCAAAAAAAAACCCCCCCTCTCCAACCCTAAATCAAATTCCAAAACCCCAAAAACCCTCCTTTCCTCTCCCTATCTTCCCAAAATCCCCCCCCCTTCTCTTCTTCCCTATTCCCCCTCCTTTTCTTTAACCCCCTAATCCAACCCCCCTCTTCCAACCACCCCTTCCTCTTTTCCACCTCCCTCTTTCCCCTCTCTTCCCCCCTCCTTCTCTTCCCAAAAACCTCTCTTCTTCCTCTTTCCCTTCCCCCAAAAACCCCCTTTCCCCCCTTCTTTCCCCTCTCCTCTTCCTTTCTCTCCCAACCACTTCCCCCCCTCCCCTTCCCCTCCCTCCCTTCTCTTCTCCCCCTTCCCCTCCTTTTTTTTCCCCAACCCTCCTCCCCCCCTCCCCCCCCCTCCCCCTCTTTCCTTTCCTCCCCCCACCTTTTTTTTTCTTTTCCACCATTCCTCCCTCCCTTTTTCCCCTCTTCTTTCCCTCTCCCTTTCTCCCCTTCCCTTTTTTCTTCTCCTCTTCCCTTTCCCCCCCTTTCCTCCCTACCTCTCCACCTTTCCCCCCCTATCTTTTTTTCCCCCCCTTCCCCTTTTTTTTTCTCATCTTTTCCCTTTTTCCCCTTCCTCTCCCTCTCCCTCTCCCTCTTCCTCTTCCTCTCCCCCTTCCTCCTCTTCCTCTTCCTCTTCCTCTCCCTCTCCCTCCTCCTCTCCCTCTCCCCCTTCCTCCTCTCCTTCTTCCTCTCCCTCTCCCTCTTCCTCTCCCTCTCCCTCCTCCTCTCCCTCTCCCTCTCCCTCTTCCTCTCCCTCTCCCTCTTCCTCTCCCTCTCCCTCTCCCTCTCCCTCTCCCTCTCCCTCTTCCTCTTCCTCTTCCTCTCCCTCTCCCTCTTCCTCTTCCTCTTCCTTCCCGGTATTATCTCTCTTTTTTTTCTCGCAGACTTTCCCCGTTTCATCTGCGGCTGGGAGACAAAAAATGCGACGGCCATTGAGTTCGCAGGAATTAGATTTGTTAAGTCAAACGAGGGCGCTGAGCTTCGTTTCTCAGTGTTGCCAAGTGAGATGTTAAAAAAGATGAAAAAAAAAGAAAAGAAGAAAAATAAAAAGAAAAACGAAATTAAAGAAAAACAGAGAAAAAGAGAAAAAATGTAGCTTACCAAAAGTAATATTATTTTAATCTCCAGACACTGATTTTTTGAGGGAGGGGATGAAAGTATTACGGAGAGAAAATTATATATATATATATATATATATATATATATATATATATATATATATATATATATATATATATATGGGGAAATTATATATATATATGGGGAAATGATTTAGAACATACATTGTTTATGTGTATTTATCTATCAGATCCGTACAATCTGGATACAAAGCTGGTTATGCTTGCGCTGTATTCAAAGATGGCTTACTACAACATCAAGTTAATACGAGGGTGCAAAATTGAGCCAGCACTACGCAAACGGAGTTGGCAGGTATACTCCTTGCAAAGGAATTCTTAATGTCTCGGGGCTTTGGAGTAGCTTTCT
>NC_061855.1:32025330-32027830 GCF_019202785.1 Penaeus chinensis | reverse complement strand
TATGCCTATCTCTCTCTCTTTCTCTTTTTCTCTCTCTCTGTCTCTCTTTCTCCCCCTCCATACCTCCCCCCCCCTCTCTCTCCCTCCCTCTCTCTCTCTCTCTCTCTCTCTCTCTCTCTCTCTCCCTCCCCCCCTCTCTATTTCTATCCTTCTCTCTCTCCCTCCCTATCTCTTTCTCTCTCTCTCTCCCCCTCTCCCTTCCTCTCTCTCCCGCTCTCTCTCTCTCATGTTAACCGCATCAGGTGTCTTTTCCCATGTTACTCCGTTATCGTGGATCACAGGGAAGATTCCTCCTTCAACACACATATACTTGCAAACACAACCACACCCTGGATACATACGTACATACAGACGCACATAAGATAATTTGTGTGTACCTGTGTTTGTCTCTGTCCATCTATCCAGAAAAAAAATTCAATCTATCTGTCTATCTATTTTTGCAAGGACAGACAATTACAAAAAATCGGGGGTAGATCATTTTTATAAAAACAGATTTATTTTAGAAAATAAGCTTCGATTTCAGTCACAATGGGAAAAGAAAAAAGAAAGAGAGAGAAAGAAAGAAAGAAAGAAAGACAAAAAGACAGAAAGAAGAAGAAGAAGGACAAGAAGAAGAAGAAGAAGAATACGACACACACACACACAAAAAAACAAAACAAAAAAAAAAAAAAAACACGTGAGGAATTCATTGTTCTTCAAACTCTCGCCATGAACATGTACAGCGTTTTTCCGGCTGTTGTGGGTGAGTTGTGGTTAATCTTTCTATAATCTGATTAAATAATGAGTTAATCAACCGTGATGCTAATGGTCATCATGGTAAATATAGTAAATATGGTAAATATGGATAATACTACAAAAGACATGGTCTGTGACGATCCTGTTTATTATAATGATGCCAGTAATTACACAAAATTTAATGACATTGTCAATAATGATAATAATTATAATGATGATGATAAGAAATCATAATATAAATAATAAAAATGGTAGTAGTAATGATCATGATTATTATAACAATAATGATAATAGTAATGATAATAATAATAAGAAGAACAATGATAATAATAATAATATTAGTAATAATAATAATAACAATACTAATAATAATAATAGTAATAATGATAATGATAATTACGAGGATAATGATTTTCATTTGTATAACAATACTAACAATATTGAAAATGATAATATTGATAAGGATAGTACTGATTATAATAATGAAAAAGATGATAGTAATGAAAGCAGAAAAAATCAATATCATTCAAACAGTAACGATGATTATAGCAATTATAATAATAATAATAAACATTTATGATTACAGCCGTATCCTTGGCAATTCGTTGGAAAGAGGATAATCATTCAGCGAAAAGTAAGTAAAAACTTCTTGCTTCTCTACAGAAATTCTCACCTTATAATCACCTATGTGTACTTAAGGACTTATACATTTATAAATGTATAGAATGATATAAAAAAGAAAAAATAATAAGTACACACACACACACACATATATACACATACACACACATATATATATATGTGTGTGTGTGTATATATACATTTATATAAATAGATAAATACATATGTATATATATGTAAATACATATGTTTATATATACATATATGTATATATATACATATATAAACATTTATATTTACACACACACACACACACACACACATATATATGTAACTATGATAAAATACAAAATAAAAATATTTAGCATGACACTTTTCCCTCCAGGTTGCCCCATGCCCTACCAACCCGTGGCAGATCGGTGCCTCCTGTTTGACACCTTCGACGTGGGCACGTGGCATGATGCGAGGAACTTCTGCCACGGGTACCTGGGCGAGTTGGCGCAGATCGACTCGGCTGACCTGCTGAAGGCCGTCGTATTTCATTCCAGATGAAGGTCGGGGCAAAGGAAGGGTGGGTGGGGCGTTGGGGAGGGTGGGCGGCGTTAGATGGGTAGTGTGATTGTGTATATATTATTGTGTTTACACACACCACCGTCATTTGTATACAGATACACACAAATTAATATATATACACATCGGTATATTATATACTTTAAACACGGACTGGCCGGACACGACTTCTGGATCAGGGCGAGCGACGAGATGCAGGAGGGCGTCTGGAAGTGGCCCGACGGGAGCGACGTTCCCATAAGCACGCCCTTCTGGGGGTACAGGCCCTCCTCTCCCCTCCAGGAGCCAAGTGGCGGCACGACCTCCAGCTACGCCCGCATGGTGTCGGAATATTTCTATTACTTCTTTGCCTGTAGGGGCACTGAGAAGAATTCTCCGCTGTGTGAATATCGGCAACAGTAGATGGCGAAATTGAGCCGGGAGTGTTATGGTAGAGAAATATGATAACAAGGGAGATGAGGATATTCGGTAAAAAAAAAAAAGAAAAAAAAGAAAAGAAAAGGAAAGAAAAAGAACCTAAATGGAACATACCACTGAACCCTCTTTGTGAGTAATAATACACGGGACAGAGTTA
>NC_061855.1:32005330-32007830 GCF_019202785.1 Penaeus chinensis | reverse complement strand
CTTGCTGTTTCCCCTCTGCTACCCGCTTCTCTTCCTTCGCTCGTCCCTCGTTTCCCGACGTCCCGCATGTCCCACGCTACGCCTCGATCCTCGTTCTGTCCTTCTGCCGCTCTTCTTTTCCCTTCGCGCGCTCGTGCCTTCGTCCTACCCTGTCTAACGCGCGTCTTCCCACTTCCGCCCTTCGATCCTCCGCCTGTCCTGTCTTCCTCTCTGCTGTCTCCGTCGGCTACCTCGCTTCTGTCCTACTGTACTGTCTGGCAGTCTCTTCCGCTGCGCTCTTCGTCCTTTCGGCTGCGCAGTTGACTTGCGTCCTATCTCTAATGCTGCTGCCCTCTTCCCGTCTGCCCCCTATCTGCCCCCACTTGCTTCTCATGTCTCCCCGCTCGGCACCGCACCCCTCTCTCGCTCGCGCCCTACCTACCGGCTAGTCTCTCCAGCACCGCGCCCCGCGCGCGCGGCGCTCTCTCGACCCTCATCCTCTCGCTCTGCTCTCTCGCTCGCTATCTCACGCGGGCGTCCTCTCTCTCTTCGCTCTCTCTGCGCGCTCCTGCGCTCTCGCTGTCTTCTCGCTGCCATCGCTCGCCCTCCGCTGCGCTCCTCTCTCGCTCGCTCTCTCGCGCGCTCAGCTCTCTGCTCGCTCTGCGCGTCTCTCTCGCTCGATCTCGCTCTCTCTGCCCGCTACCCCGATCCGCTCGTCTCTCCCCAACTCCACAAGACCCCTCCCTCCCACCAACCCCCATCCGCGCCCCCTCCACCATCCAACACCTTACAACTAACCCACCCCCCCAGCCGCAAGCATCTGCACCATACGACCGTCACCTGGCGTTCATAAACGTCCACCAACCGACCATCAGCCAGTCACCACATCCCCCTTCCCCCGCGTCCGCAGCCCCCTGCTGCAGACAGCGGCGCAGCCAGCAGCCAGCCTAGGGTCGCCCGGCCTCGTCTCTTACGCAGCCCTCCGCCGCCCCCAGCCCCCCCCGCGTCCCGGCCGAAAGACGACTACCAGCACATCCACCACCATCACAACCATCACCTCCAGCCACCACCCCACACCACCCACCGCCCACCATTCCACACCCCCCCACCCCACCACCCTACAGGCGACCCGAACGCCACCAGCCATCCACAACGCCACTCACCGCGCGCTCTACCAGCACCCGCCCCACCCCCCCACAACCTCCCACCCGACCCCCCACGCCACCTGCATCACCCCCTTGACACTCCCACACGCATCCACAGCACCCCTACCGTCCACATCCCCGCTTCCTCCGTTCAGTTCGGCGCCGATGGAACGAGACTAAATCAGAATAATGAAATTAATTATAAGTACTTTTCCCCTAGAATTAAATATCTTCTTTTGTGTTTTTAATTTGATTTAATTAAACGTGCTGTATGTACACGATTATGGAGATCAGCTTAAATAATCAGCTTGAGTAAATGTACTCGAGATTATAGAGTGTTTTATGATCTTTCTCTCTCTGTTTCGGTCTGTCTGTCTCCTCTCTCTCTCTCTCTCTCTTTCTCTCTCTCTCTCTCTCCCTCTCTCTCTCTCTTTATTATCATTATTATTGTTATTATTATCGTTATTATCATTATTACTACCATCATTGCCATTCTTATCACTATTTGATTATTTATTATTATTATTATTATTATTATTATTATTATTATTATTATTATTCCAATTATTATTATTATTATTATTATTATTATTATTATTATTATTATTATTATTATTATTATTATTATTATTATTATTATTATTGTTGTTATTTTTATTATTATTATAATTTTTCATTATCATCAACAACAACAATAACAAAAATTATAATGTAAATAATAATAACAATAATAAAAGTAAAAATGATAATAATGATGGAGGTAATTTTCTGAAAATAATGATAATAATAATAATAATAATAATAATAATAATAATAATAACAACGACAACAAAAACAACAACAACAACAATAATAGTGCCAAAAGTAATAATGATGATAATGGTAATAAAGATAACAATAACAATAATTATTATTATCATTATTCTCATTCTTATTATAATCGTTGTTATTAGAATCATTATCATTATAGTAATAATAAAAATAATAGTAATAATGATTATAATTAACATTATTATAAGTATTATTATCATTACAATCATTATCATTTTCATTATCATCTTTATTATTATCTTTACTACTACTACTACTACTATTATTATCATCACCGTTATTATCATCATTATTGTTGTTATTATTATTACTATCATTATTTTCATTATTATTAATATTATTAATATTATTATTATTATTATTATTATTATTATTATTATTATTATTATTATTATTATTATCATTATTATTACTACTATTACTACTACTATTATAATCATTATTATTATTTTTATCATCATCATTCTGCCTCCTCTTCATCTTATTATAATTATCATTATCATGATCGTTATTATCATTGTGATTAACATAATTACCTCCATTAT
>NC_061855.1:31967830-31970330 GCF_019202785.1 Penaeus chinensis | reverse complement strand
ATTATTATTATTATTATTATTATAATTGTTGTTGTTGTTGTTGTTATTAGTAGTAATAGTTGTTTTATAGTGGTAGTATTTTTGACTATTATTATTATATTGTTTTCATTTTTATCAAAATTGCTGTTATCATTATCAATATTATTGTCATCATTTTTATCATTCTACTATTACTGTTACTATTATCATTATTTTATATTAAAGTTATGATTATAATCATTATCATTATTATTATAATTGTCATTATTCTTTATCTCAATATCATTGTTGTTGTTGTCATTATCACTGTTATTACTAATATTATTAATATCATTATTCATATTATCATAATAATTATTACCTCTATCATTTCCATCAATATTACTATTACTACTACCACTACTGCCATTATTAATAATGATGTTCTAACTTATTGACTAATGTTGTTATCATATATCAATATCACCATAATATCATTATCATTAATATCACCATTATCACCATCAGTATCATTATCATCATTATCATTTCTATTTTTACAATCAGTGTTATCAATCTGACTATCAACTTTATCGTTACAATACTTTTCGTCGTTTTGATTATCATAATATATTTTTTTTATCATCATCATCATCAGCACCATTTCTACCACATTGACCTGTCTTAATAGATGAGTGATTAAGCACTTAAATATGTAATATATGAACGTGATACTGGTGGCATTATCAATAATAATGGTAATGATATTAGCGATATTAACAATACCATTTTTTCTTGATTTTGTTTTATTACCAGTACTAAAAGTTATAATTATGATAATTGCGATAGAAGTGATAATGATGGCAATACAAGAAATTATAATAGTAGTAGTAATGAGGCTGGTAACAAGGGGTATAATACTAATATTGATTATGGTCTAAATGTGATTATGTTTGGGATTTTGTAATGATGAAAGACCTGGTTATGGTAATAAGATGCGTAGCGACATTTGGCATGTAACGCTGAAAAACAAATATGCAAAGGAAAAAAAAATTAGTAAATTTTTAATAATACTTGTAACTGAACAGTCTGTTAGTAACATTACGAAGAATCCTTGTAACATTTTAGATTAATTATATTACACATAATAGCAAAAAAAAAAAAAAAATCTCAAAATAATGCAGATATACGAAATAGTAAACTAATAGCAACAAATATGGTAAAACGAAAACAAAAACAAAACAGAAGAAAAACAGACAAACAAACAAACAACAGAATGAAACCAGTCCCCACGTTGTCTTAATTATATTGTCTCAATTATCGCGTCAGTAATGGGATAATAAACCATAATGATATAATAGACGCTCTCCCTTGGGTCGAATTTAGTAAACATTATCAAAAATAATTGCCTATTCATAAAAAAATATGTGTTTATTGTTTATTATTTTCTACTGTATTAAAAAAAAAAGAGCAAATGGCTAGATATCATGATCATATTTCTGATGGATTTGTTGAGAATTCCAGCTCCATAAAACGAAAGAAAACGAAAAGTGTATTATAAATCATTCTCAACCTCTCATTATCCACGAAAGAGAAAAAAACCTACGGTATTCGGCCGCCACATTTCAGAATAAACCTGAAGAAAAGGCTGAGGGAGCGGCTGAAGCCACTTAGGACACTTGTCGGCAAAGACCATGGTATTAATGTTAATATTGCGAGACTCTTTTACTTGTCATAAATAAGATCGGTCATAGATTACCATGCATTGTACCAAGTATTGTTCAAGGAAACAGAGTTGATTAGTCTAGAAAGTGTACAAAATGAAGCCATGAGGATCATTCTTGGTGCCCCTAGAACAACAAGGATTGTGAATATGAGAACAGAACTTAATTTACCTTCTGTTTGTGAAAGAATATTATACATAAATACCACATTTAGTGTCAAATCAATTAGAGAACCCCTCCATTGTACAGAGTTCCAAAGACAACTAAAACACAGAATAGAAGAGCTAACTTTGAATGACAACACCGATTCATACTCAAATCCATGGTTACAAGTGACGTGTAAACACTTAGCTCAGCTGAACATACCCATAACTAAGACCCAACGTGGACGTTCTGTACCACCGTGGAAAATATCGGACCTAAGTGTATATTATACGACTGCCCCCAAAAAAGACAGTGTCCCCCCTTCTATATTTAAGCAGTATGCACTTGCAATTATAAATGAGCATCTAGAAACTCTTTCCAATGCATATGAATGATACATTGACGGATCCTTGCAGTCTGGGAGCAGAACAAGATGCGCTTTTGTTGTATATAAAAACAATATTTTGCAGCACCAGGATTGTAGGAGGGTTCATGACTGGGCTAGCACTATGCAAACCGAGTTGGCAGGAATACTGATGGCCGCCGAATTTCTATTGAATCAAGGCTCAGGGGTCATTTTATGCGATTCACAGAGTGCTCTTCAGGCTCTGAACACTCTAGATCAAGGTGCGGGAAATATTGCAAACGACATCAGGATAAACGTGTATCGTGCA
>NC_061855.1:31922830-31925330 GCF_019202785.1 Penaeus chinensis | reverse complement strand
TGTCTCAACGAAGCCGCAATGTTTCTTGAGCCAAAACATTTTATTCGCAGGAAAGCAACACACTCTATTTATCTTTCTCTCTTTCTCCACTCTTTCTCCTAGGTTTGGTTACTTCTGTTAATTCTTTTATTTTTTTTTTCTTCCTTTGCATTCTCTTTCATTTTTTTTTTTTTTACTCTTTGGTTATTCGCTTCTCTTTTGATTTTGTGTTATTTTGTGTATATTTTTAGTTTCATTTTTTATCGTTCTCCTTCCTATCTCTCTTTCTCTTTATTTCGATATATTTCCTCTCCTCTTGTTACTGTCTTTTTTTCTCTCTTATTTTCCTTCTCTCAATGCACATTCTCTCTCTCTCTCTCTTTCTTTCATTCCCCTTCCTTCTTCCTCTCTCTCTCTCTCTCTCTCTCTCTCTCTCTCTCTCTCTCTCTCTCTCTCTCTCTCTCTCTCTCTCTCTCTCTCTTTCTCTTTCTTTCTTTCTTTCATTCGCTTCCTTCTTCCTCTTTCTCTCTCTTTCACTCCCTTCCTTCTTCCTCTGTTTTACTCTCCTTCTTTTACGTCTATTTCTCTTTGACTATCAACACTTAATCCCCTCTCTATCTCCCATTCACTCTCCTTTCACACTTACTGTCCACCCCCTTCCTCTCTCTCTCTTTTCCTGTATCTCCCTCAATTCCTCCCTTTCTCTCTCTCTCCCTCACTAACTCTCTCCTTTCCTCCTTCTCTCTCTCTCCTTAACTCCCTCTCTTCTTTCCTCCTTCTCTCTCTCCCTCTCCCCAGGCTCTCTTACTCATCTTCTTTCCCTCCCTCCCTCCCTCCCTCTCTCCTTCCCTCCCCCCCCCCCCTTCCTCCCATTCACCCTTCCTCCCCCCACTCCCCCTTCTTCCCGATTTTTCCCTCTTTGCCACCCTCTCCTTGTCTCTTCCTTCCTCTTCCTCCCCCCCCCCCCTCCTCTATCTCTCCAAGCCTTTTCCCAATCTATCTAAAGAAATGAAAAAAGAAAGGAATTTACCAAATAAGTCTTAGAGAACTTGCACTTAAGTTGCCCGAACTTTAGCACTGATGGCAGCTCTCCCTTTTTCGTACTCGGTCTTAAGCTTTCCTTTTTTTTTTACTCTCTCTCTCGTTCTCTCTCTCTCTCTCTCTCTCTCTCTCTCTCTCTCTCTCTCTCTCTCTCTCTCTCTCTCTCTCTCTCTCTCTCTCTCTCTCTCTCTCTCTTTTAGTCTTTTAGTTAAAAAAAGATCTCGCTTTTTTGGTCTTTCTCTAACTATGTTTCATTCTCTCTCACTTTCTTTTTGTTTATGTTTCTCTCTCTCTCTCTCTCTCTTTCTATATCTGTTTCTCTCTCTTTCTGTATCTGTCTCTCTCTATATGTTTTTTGTTTTCTCTTTTTTCCTGTCTCTTTCTTTCTCTTTGTGTCTCTCTCTTTCTTTCTCTTTGTGTCTCTCTCTTTCTTTCTCTCTGTGATTTTTTTCTCCCTTTCTCTCTCTCTCTATTCCTTTCTTTAGCGACCAAAACAAAACAGTAATAATGGTGAAAAATAATAACAACAGGGTTCAAAAGAAGAACAATGAAGATGAAAACAAAAGACTGTTATAAGCGACACCAAATATAGTCAAAACACAGACACTAACAACAATGACAGTTATACAGAGTAAAAGTGGTCAGGCGACAACAACACTACAATAACACCAGCAGGAATAATTACATAAACAACAACAGTAGCTGCATTAACAAAGCCAATGACGACATTAATAACAGCAACAACAAGCAAGAACAGCAACTACATTGATAACCAAATGGTAGTAATAGCAACAATAATGTTATTGTTAATAATGGAACAATTGCGTTAATAACAATAATAATACATTAAATTAAAAATATAACAATAACAACAACAACAAATGCGACATTAGCAACCAAACTATTTATCAGTAATATCAACAACAATAACAAAAAATACATTAATAACAACATTTACAACTACATTAGCAACAGTAACAAAAGTACTAATTACAATTAGCAACAACAACAAACAACTCGTAGCAATAAAAGCTGCAACTACATTACTAACAGAATAATCAGCAATATCAAGAACATTAACAACAACATCAGCTACAAAAACTACACTAACAACAACATCTACAAATTGTAACAACTTCAACACCAACAGCATTAACATTTAACAACAACAACATTAACAAAAGCTTTAACAACAACAACAACATTAACAAAAGCTTTAACAACAACAACAACAACATTAACAACAACAACATTAACAACAACACCAGCACTAACAACAACATTTACAATAACTACATAAACAACAACACCAGCACTAACAACAACATTAACAACAACATTAACAACAACACCACTACTAACAACAACATTTACAACTACATAAACAACAACACCAGCACTTACAACAACTTTTACAACTACATAAACAACAACACCAGCACTTACAACAACATTTACAACTACATAAACAACAACACCA